>NW_004955486.1:2414302-2469447 GCF_000276665.1 Chinchilla lanigera | reverse complement strand
AAAGCCCTTGAAGTGAGGTGGATGACAGCTACTTCCCCAAGCCCACGGACCGCTCCACTGCTAATGGACTGTCAGCTTCTTTCATTGCTGGCTCCAGACTGTGCAGGCTGGTGTAAAAGTAGTGCCTCTGGCAAGAAGCTGCACTTGGGTCTCAGCTAGTTGACATCTGTGATCTGCCCTTCTTCAAATTGGGACAGCCCTCCCGTGGAGAGCCACTAAGCCAGGACGCCAAATGGTGGTGTAAACTCAGCCGGGTCCCTGCCCACGGCTGTGACCAGGGCTGAGCCTGGGCCTATCAGGAGGCTTGCAGATATCGGGGTCATGGGGGAGCTCTGGTTGGGGACAGTGAGGGCCTTGGTTACATGCTCCCAATCAGCCTTGGGGGTGGGAGGTAGCAGGAAGTTGGCCTGGGGCCTGGCTTGATGAGTTTCCGTGGGGTGTGACTCAAGCGGGTGCCCCAGCGTCCACGCTCCTGGACTCCTGCTTGCATCTCTCTTCCCAGGGAGGACTTGGCACTGTCCCCCATGACAGCCACACATGGGTTTAACAGGAAAGGCAGTGGCACAGCACAGCGTGTGTTCTGTATCTGCATCTGTGCATCTGTGTGTTTATGGTCGGTTTCCCTCAGCAGGAGGACAGGGGTAGCGAACATGCTCTAGTTGCCGTTGGATCTCAGCACCAGCGCAGTCCTTGGAGCAGCGGAGAGGGCCCTCAGTTAGTGTTGCAGAGTGACCTAGTTGCATGGGAGTGGCTTGGGCTCTGTGGGGCTCACGACACGTGTGAGGGCTTGGCTGACACATCACACAGCTGCTGGCCCCTGGCCCTGAGCAGCCAGGGCGAGTGATTCCACTCGGGGAATCTTAGGACCTTCGAAGGTCTAGTTTCCATTCCTGGTAGTCGGAAGCCTCTAAATAATGAAGTGTTGGATGAATGACAGAGAGACAGTAATAAAGCTGTTGTTTACTGCCCACTCACTGTGTGCCAGGCAGTGTTGTAAGGCTTAAATACATTCTTTTAATGCTCGTAACAATCCCGTGAATAGGGTAATAAGGTGTCCTTTTCAAAAGACAGGAAGCTGAGGATCGGGAGAGATTAATCTTGTCCAGGGTCCCCCTCTAGGAAGCCATAGAAGCGTGACTCAAACCTTGGCCTGTTTCAGTGCAAGTTCGGCTCCTTGTCGCTGTGCCTTGTGCACTTTGCCCTGCACGCCTTGCACCTAGGAACTTGATCAGTTGGTCTGTCCTTGGGAATGGGAGGGAACAAAGCGGGTACCTGAGCGGGGCTTCAGAAGGATCAAAGCCCAGCATAGCCTCGGTCAGCTAAGGCTCTGAGGCGAGGCTCCCGGACTTGCTCCCAAAGGTGTGGCTGACCACTACCAGCCTCAAGGTGGTCCAGGGCCTGGCCTATGGATGTGGTTTTCATCGGGGTGGGCCAGCTGCCCCCTGGCTGGCATCTTCCAAGGGGAGCCTGAGAGCCAGTGGGAGAGACCTACAGTGGAAGGAGAGGGAGTGTCTTAAGCTCCCTGTGCTTCTCTGTCTTGACACTTCCTGTTGCACCCGACTCTTCAAAGTGAGGCCCATTCCATCTCTGTGGCCTGCACCCCCAGTTCAGGAGGCCAGCTTTGGGGGGATACTGAAGCCCGGTTGTCTGACCTGCTCTGGCTGGTGGGGCCGAAGTCCCCAGGTAGGCTGCCCATCTTGGACTGTGGACACTACTGCCCACCCAGAGGGACAGAGAGGAAGGTCTGTCCTCAGGTTAAAGGTGCGCTCCTGCCCCCATCTGCCTGTCTTCGGGCGCCTCTCTTCTGGTCTGGCTCACCCACCAAATCCCAGGGCCCATACCACGGTGTGGGGACAGCGCTGCCTCACTCCTCAAAACTGCTTAGCGGCTCTGCCTATGCCCCTGGGGGTACTGGACAGAGCCGCGCGCCACCTTCAGCGTGAGCAGCGCCCGGAGCTGGTTGTCACGTGGGTGTTGGGGACATGGAAACTCCCCCTTGGGTTTCAGTCCTCTCACACTAAGAGAGCGGAAGTGGACATGCACCGGCTGCAGAATAAACACCAATAGCCTCGGTGTGTTGAGGCTGGGCAGAGACGGTGAGGCAGGTTCTCAGGAGAGGTGACAGCAGGGATCAGGGATTCTGGGAAGAAGTGGCCATGGGAGGTGATTGTTCCCCTGAAAACCAAGGTGCTAGTGGGCCCCTGTCCTTGACACCCGCGCTGGAGAAAGCCCGACTGCTGCCTGAAGCTCAGTTGCCCACTTTTCCTTAGCCAGCTTCTTCTGGCTGTAGCTACAGTGACAACTGGAGCATTGAGGCCGGGTGCCAAGGGCATTCCTGCCACCGCCAAGGTCAGAGCCTCCCGAAGAATGAAAGCCCTGACACATCCTTGCTGAGAAACAAACGGGAGGGGACGGCAGGGCATTTAATCAGCTGTGCTGCCGATACCTAATCAAGACGAATGGCCTGGAGAGGTGAGGCCCAGGGAGCACCTCACGGGAGGCAGGGACGCTCAGCCCACAGCTCCCGCTGTTGGGAGCAGTCCCTGGGCCTCTGCACTGATGCCCAGGGGATGCCAGGAGAGGAGCCCAGCTTAGGGCCACGTTGGGAGCCAGAGGTCACTGCAGGCACTGCCTGCTATCACCTACCAGTTGTCACTGTCTCGAACGGGGAGCCCGCTGCATCCCAGGAAGACTCAAGGTACACCACGCAGACCCCACCTGTCAAGGACTCACACTGGGTGAGCAGAGAGGGGCTACCCGAGGCCATCCCCGAGCCGCGAGAGAGGCACAGAGGGCTGTGGGGGTGTGAGGGCGGAAGTGATTGATTTCTCCACACTCCAGTGTTCAGACCCTAATCGGTCACTACCTGTGACTGTCGCCTGGCCTTTGATCCCCCCGGTGCCATCTGCGTGTGGCTGCCAGATCGACCACATGTTCACTGAGCACGTATGTTACAGCCCCTCAGCCAGACTCCAAGGGGTAAATGGTGACTACTATCTGGGCCTTTTCCTCGGGCAACTTGCAGTCCACAGGGAAGGACAGACAAGCAGGCACTGCCTCAGGGGCTCAAGGAGCTCGACTGGAGAAGATCAAGGCGCTTGGGCTTGGTTTATGGGACCTCTAAGCTTCCAGCTCCACCTGTGTGCCGTGCCTGGTAGTTTTGAGGTTTAAATGAAACAGCTAGGTGTGGCGGCACTTGCTTGTACTCCCAGCATTCGGGAAGCTGAGGCAGGAGGATTGCCATGAATCAGGGCCAGCCTGGGCTACATAGCAAGACTCTATCTCAGGAAAAAAGAAAAAAGAGTCCCTTTTCAATTCTTTTCTCTTGTTGCTGGTGAGTATTTTAGAATGTGGCTGTTTTTGTGTAATTTCAGACTTCCCTACCAAAGGGCAGAGGACCCAGGGATGACATGGCAATGTTCTGTTCAGTTCCCAGCACAAGGCCTGGTACCTTCGTTCATGCCTGCAACAAAGATTTATTGAGCATTTGATAAGTACCAGAAATATGTTCAAAGCTGAAAACACTCTGGGAGGCTAAAGCAGGAGGATCACAAGTTGGAGCCCAACCTGAGCAACTTAAAGCCTTAGCCAGACCCTGTCTCAAAAAATTAAAAAAAAAATAAAAAGGGCTGGGGATGTAGCTCAGTGTGGGAGCCCTGGACTCAATCCCTGGTACTGCAAAGACAACAAAACCAACAAGAAACCCTGAGAACAGAAGATGCCCGTGTGGAGCTTATAAGATAGTAAGGGAGACAGGGAAGGAGAGAAACAACTATTCATGTGGAGCCTTGTGGTATGTTCGGAGTGTTTGGGGGCCTGCAAATTCCTGTGGGAAACCTGATCACCAGGTGCGGTGAGAATAGGAGGTGGTGACTTTGGGAGGCATCTGGGTCTGGGCCGTTGAAAACAGAGCTCTCAAGAATGAGATTAGTGCCGGGCGTGGTAGAGCACCCCTGTAATCGCAGCACTCGGGAGGCTGAGGCAGGAGGATCACTGAGTTCGAGGCCAGCCTGGGCTACAAAGTGAGCTCATGGCCAAACTGAACTTCATAGCGAGACCCTGTCTTTAAAAAAAGACAACAACACCAAAAAAAAATGAGATAGTGCTCCTAGTATACAAAAGCCCCCAGGGCACTGCCCTGCCCCTGTCACCACACAGCCACGGGTGCCATCTATGAACCAGAAAGTGAGCCCTCATCAGACACCAACCTGGCCTGAAGCACGGACTTCAGTCCATTGGGCTGGAACTGGGAACAAGTTATGTGATTTTTTTTTTTTTTTTTTGTCTTTTTGAGACAGGGTCTCACTGTGCAGTTCAGGCTGGCCTTGAGCTCACTTTGTAGCCCAGGCTAGTCTTGAACTTACAACGATCCTCCTGCCTCAGCCTCCCGAGTGCTGGGATTGCAGGTGTGCGCCACCACGCCTGGCTGGAACTGGGAGAAATACATTCTCTTGCTTAGAAGTCACCTGCTCAGTGCAGTTTGCTTACTGCGCCCGGATGGGCCGAGGCAGCATTATGTGGACATGTAGTGGAAGGACCACCCATTTGGAGCCCTTCTTTCAGGAGAGTCAATCCAGTTTGCTGAGATGGAAGTCCCAGTGGGGTGACTAGGAAAGTTGGGGTGTGGCCTTTGCCAGAGATTGTCAAGGTGGCTTCTCATCAAATCTCCACAGCCCCAGGGAGCTGATGGAGCAGGAGCTGAGGGAGTGGCAGGTCTTACGGGTCCCACAGTGGGGCTTCCAGGATCGCTAGCTTCAGGGCAACGTCTCATTAGTTTGTGGTTAGAGTTCAACTAGGCAAAACCATCTTTACCAGCACTATTAGCATATTTTAAGATACTTGTCCCTATGCGTGTGTGTGCCCAGGTCTGTGTGTGCATGTGGGCCTGCAGATGCCCCCGCTCCTGGCCCTGGCAGTTACCCTGGGCGGTGAGCAGGCACTGAAAATTACGGGAACTCAAGACAACAAGCGGTACCTTGTAAAACAATCTCAATTACCAGATAACCAATCTCCATGCAGTTCTGGGGAGGATGAAAGGAAACCGCAGGGGCTGTGAGGAAATGATAGCTCAGGGGGGCTCCTGGCAGTGGCGGGGAGAGCCAGTGCCGTTCTTTATCCTGGCAGCTCAGCGGCGAGGCTGGGCCTGGCTCCTCTGCCGACGAGGGCCGTCCTTTCCTGGGTGGGGATGGGGTGGAGATAAGCGGATCCCTCAAGCGAGGCAGAGCTCTGTGTAATCTGCCGCCTGGTGTGTGGCTGCCGCTGAGCAGGCTCTGTGCAGCAGAAGACCCGTGTCCCCAGGAGGCCCTGCCCTGGGTCGCTACAGCCTGCCTGGCTGGGGGTGACAGCAGCTTTCCAAGGCTGCTGACCAGTCACGGTGACGGCCACTGTGCCGAGATCTGGTGGACACTTGGGGTTCCCCATCCCTTCCCTGTGGGTCTCTCACGAGGCCTCCCCGTGTCCTGAGACATCTGTGTGTGGCTCGCATCCGTGACTGAGGGGCTAGGTGGCTCGCTGAAGGTCACACAGACACGGGCAGCACCACCAGGACCTGCTCGCTGCTCCTTCCAGATGCAGTGCCTGTGGGGTGAAAGTCATTTTCACTTTCAACACTTTCTCTTTCATTCAAAGTGAGGAGGGGAGGCATGATGGGTTGTTTGTTATAAATCTCGTCTTCAATCTAAATCTCTTAAAATGTGGAAGGCGCCAGCCACAGCTGCCTCTCCTGCCCCATCTTTTCTCCTGTTCTCTTTCCCCCTCTGTCCATCCCCTCTCTGAGTTCTTTCTGAGGTCTCCCCATCTCCACCTGTCTCAGGCCAACTGCCTCGGGGTTGCAGGAGGAGGAGAGGTCGGGGCCACCCTCCGGGAAGGGGTGGACGGTTCATTGTGCTGTGTCAGACCAAGTGGGTCAGGAGGTAGACAAGGAGAGACACTGGGGCCTGCAGGCTGGGGGAGGAAGAGGAAGCCGGCTTTCCAAAAGCTGCAGAGCGTGCCCAGTTCTGACGGCTCAGCCGTAGCCGGGAGAGTCAAGAGGGTGCAGGTGCTGTAGGCCTCCGGGGGACCCTGAGATGAGCTCTCTAGAAACCACAAAGAGCACCCACCTCTAACAAGTACACCGTGCCTGGGGAGCAGGCACTACAGAAGATTCCACACAGTTATAATTCATTGTAATCTCATTTACACTGTGGCTTTGACCTCCCTCCCCTGTGGGCTCTGGGTGCCATGACGGTTGCTCAAAGGTCCACAGAGGGACAACAACCCCCTCCAACAAAAAGGAGACTTGTCCCTGACTGGAGTGAATTGCCGCGCACGTCAAAGAGCTTCCTCCCTGTAAAAGCCACCTCTGGGTGCTGACACCTGGCTAATAAACGTACACCTTCACTCCACTTCTGTGTCCTGGCACTCTAATTCTTTGTCCTGAATACTGAGAACCTGGGACAGTCACCACCCTGGACAGCACCAACCGCAGAAGTCGTGCCAGCCGTCCCTGAGATCTGGAGTCAGCTTTAGGCGACAGCAGCATCAGGTGAAGTCACCTACAGAAGCACACACTGCAGTGCCTCCCCACCCTTGCTCTCACTTCCCCTGCTATCTCACCTGAACCGGGGTCACAGTTGAGACTCATAGCAATTCCGTGATGGAGTTATGAGAGCTCCCATTTCATAGATGAGGAAACTGAGGTTCTTTCAGCAAGTTAAGCACCTTGTTGTTAGTGTCCCCAGATAGACACAGCGACCCAAGGTCACAGGGCTGGCGGTGCAGGAACTGGCTCTTCTGACTGCTGACCCACTGTTCCTCCTACTCCAGCGTTCTGTGGTGTGGGCCAGGGTCCAACAGCAGGCTGGAGCCTCGGGAAGGCAGGACTGAGGCTGGAGGACCCGTGGCTCCCAGATTCCTTCTGAAACCAGGGTCTGGCCCACCAGAGATAAAAATACAAACCAGAGCCCGCCTGATCTGCCTGGGGCGGCAAGCGTGCTCACGATGGCTCCCCCGGTGAGGATAAATGCCAACAAGCGGGGTGCTGCCGCTGATTGGGAGATAATCTCCCTGAGAAATGACGAGTGCCAGTTGCTGCCGCGGCTGCCGGGCTGCGTCTGGGCCCCAGTGCTGACGCGCGCTCCACCCCTAGATCAGCACTGTCACTTGCTTGTTGGAAAAACAGATGTTATTGTCCTCTGTTCCTGTCCCTCTGTCCCTAATAGGCACTTAAGTGCAGGAGGAGAAAAGAAAAATGGAGACCGAATCTCGTGACTGCCTCAGGCTCTTTGTGGAAGTGGGGAGTGCGAAATTGTGTGTCTGCAGGACTTGGGGCGTGGGACGGGGTGGGTGCGGGGGGACCCTCCCCTGCCCTGAGTGCTCCTGGGACGCCCTGGGGGAAGCTGCCCTGTCTGTGTGCCTTCAGATCGGCACCTGGACTGGGCCCGAAGCTTACGTTCAGAAGACGGGATGCTGAGGACCTCTGGCCTTCTGCCAGGACTCCCAGAGTCTGGAGGATTGGAAGAGGTCAAGGGCATTCATTCATTCATTCATTCATTCACTCACTAGGGACAATCAGTACCTGACAGCACGGTGGTTTGCAGGTAGAAACTTTTCCTGGAAAGGACAGTCCATCCTCTTGCAGCAGGTCAGCGTGGCTATGATTTAATGGGAGCTCAGAGGCCGGCCTGCCCCTAAATAGCTTGCATCAACCCGCCTCAGTCCCGAGGATTCCGCCATTCGTCAGCCTTTGAATGAAGGCATTATATTTCCCAAAGGTCCTTGCTAAAATACTAGCGCATAACTAAGGAGGTTTTCACAGAGGGGAAAAAAAAACTCTGCCTGTCACCATGGGGAACAGAGGGTCAGGATCTAAAAAGAATGCTGTGAAAGATGGGTAGGTTTTGTTGGGAGAAAGATGAGCAACATCTGGCCCACAGGCCGCTGCCCTGGGAGGGGGGACCTAAGGGACTGCATGAATGAATGAAGAACTTCGAGGAAGCTGTTCTTAGAGGGACTGGACTGGCTGCCCCCACCTGCTTTGAGACGGCAGGGTAAGCACAGACCGGCAGAGAACGAGCCTATCCTCTCTGGTCCTGACTATGGTGCGGGGAATGCACAACTGACCCTCAAAACCGTCCCCACAGGTACCTCCCTGCACAGCTCAGTGGGCAGAGGGGGCAGAAGTGGTGGCGCCAGCACCTCCTCCCTCGCCCTGAGCCCTGCTGCCTCACCCCATACCCTGTGCTGAGCTGGGGGGCTGACTGCAGGAGGGTGCAGGTCCCTGACCAGGGGCTTCCCAACACGAAGTGCCCTGGTCCACCCGGACAATTTTGATGAAAGAAGAGCAGACCCAGTCATTGAGTTGGGGCAGAGGGCACCCTGTGCAGTCACCCCCTTTCCTTCAGGAGATAATTAACTGGGGAGGAGCCTGCCGGGCGGAGATGCCCTTTGTAACCCCTCTCTGCTTAATATTCAGAACCTATTTCACCTTCAAGTAGCAGAGTGCCTGAAAGAGTCGCATCACGAAGCACATTAGAATTCACCTTAAATGGTTTCCATAAAGACAATTATTATTAGCCGTGATAATTCCAGGGGGGCGTGCGGGCTTTCAGACTGCAGGAGCCAAAGGGGTGGGGGAGAGCTGGGTCCCTGTGGCCCTCTCTCCTGCTCCAGGAAGCCCTGAGGGAGGGTCTGTCTGGTGGCTTCCAAAGCCCCCAACCCTGTCCTTGCAGCCTCCCCGCCAGCAACCCTGCCCTAGCGTGAGCACTCCACCCAGCAGCTGACTCCACAGTCCTGAGCGACTGTAAGGGCATCATCCCGGAGAAAATGGAAGGAGACTGCCAAGGATCCTACAAGCCCGGCTGAGCTCTGGGCGGCCCTTTCTTCCCTCCTCCACTCTTGGTCCCACCTGCCCACACCTGTCAAAAGAGGTCTCTGCGGTGCCAATGGCTTCGGCTAAGGTGGACACACAAAGACTTAGAATGGGGGAGCCTGGAAGGCCACTCCCTTTACCCCTAGCAGGGACTGCTTATCCAACAGCCCTGCGCTGGATCATGGCCTACATCTGGGACCTGGGCCGCAGGCTCCTTAAAACATTCCTTACACGTTCCCCATGCTGCGGAATTAACCTAAGGCATCAGAAGAGAGGACAGTAGGGACCCTTGCTGGGGAGCATGAGCAGGGGGCTGTGGACACCAATTGAACAAGTACATGCACTTGTGAAGGTTCACTGAATGATTTACGTTATTGTTTTAGTCTTTTTGAGACAGGGTCTCGCTAGGCAGTTCCGGCTGGCCTTGAGCTCACTTTGTAGCCCAGGCTGGTCTCGAACTCACAACCATCCTCCTGCCTCAGCCTCCCGAGTGCTAGGATTACAGGCTTGCGCTACCAGGCCTGGCTATATACACTTTAAATCTGTGCACTCTGCTGGATGTATGTGCCACCAAATTGAAAAGTTCACCCCCAGAGCCCTTCGTGAAGTAAGGAAAGTTCCTGCTGCCACAATACGTGGAACGAGCTCCCTTGGGATGGGCGGCACGGATGGCAGAAGCAGCGGATAATCCACGGCTGCTTTCTGCCTGACTTGCCGTCACCGTGTTCACACCGGGTGCTCGTGTTCCTAGCAGATCCGCTTCTGTAAGTGTGTACGCTCTTGCTCACGTTGAAATTAATTGGCAATTTCTGAACACATACTACTCACCTTTGGGGGTGAGATGGTCCTGAAGTATTCTGGGTGGCAAGGAAGTGAGACTGAGGCAGGACTGAGACTTGGATGAAGATCACCTCTTCCCTCCTGTCCCTTAGTCCAGTGTTGGATGCCGTTGCTGCAATGACATGTCTCTCCTGCTTGGATGGGGTCCAAGAGCGATCTTAAAGAACAGAGACTCCCTCTCTTGGTACGAAGGATCAAGAAAGAAACTGCCCAGGAGGGCCCCAGAACCTGATTCCAGGCTGGTTACCATGGTGCCCTGTTTGGAATAGGCCCCCCGCTCCTGGAGGTCACCCCAAGCCGTGTGCCCTCGGCCTGCTCTTTTTTTCCGGTACCGGGAATCGAACTCATGACCTTGTGCTTGCCAGGCAGGCGCTGTGACCCTGAGCTAAATCCCCAGCCCAGCCTGCTCTTTTTTGGCCAGAGGTAGAGTCTCCTTCTCTGTCCTTTGAATCCAGATTGGGTCTTTTGACTTGTGACCAGCAGGAAACAGAGAAAGGGGTACTGCCTCACCCTCTTGGGACTCCTGAGACTGACTGCTGTGCCACGGGCCATCTGCCCCATCCCCTAAAAGATGAGAAGCCGTGTGAAGCAGAGACGAGCCACCCCAGCTGAGGTCCCTGGGCCACCCTGCCTTGACCCGCTTCAAGCACCGCATGTATGCGAAGCTGGTTTGAGGCCTTCGGCCATCCCAGCCACCAGCGGGCTGCAGCCGCACGAGTGAGCCCAGCCCAATGGCCCTTGCAGAGGACCAGGAGTAAATACACTATGGCCCACCTAAGCCACCAAGCCTTGGGGCAGCTGTCATGCAGCAATTCATAACTGATAGAGTTACCACCACCCTTGCCTGAGCCGCCCGGGGCCAGCACCACATCCTGACGGGACAGGATGGTGCCCTCGATGGCTCTGTCCATTCTTCCTGCCCGGAAGCCTCAGAAGCAACTTTCTTCCCAAGCTTTGTTTCTTTGCTTGTCCCCACCAGTTTCCAGGGCTGACATGGCAGTGCCCATTGCTCTTTATTAGTTTAATATATGTTGAAGCCTCCAAATAGATGCTGGGGCCCAGGTGGGACAGATGAAATGTGACTAAGTTCTGGGGCATGATTGATAATGAGTAGGGACTGGAAAATCAATTGTGTTAATTCCTGGTCTGTCACTGGGACCGAGAATTAATGAGAAAATCTGTCTAACTTAATGGTATTTACACATTATACAGAGTGTGATAAAATTGTCTGCAGGTGCTCCCTGGCATTCCAATTACACAAGGCTGGCATGGCCCGGGGTGGGCAGGTCTGAGCAGTCCGGGACCTGGGCCGGGCATCTGCAGCCGCCTTGAGCTCCCTCCACGTTCACACACTCTCTTCTGAGTGGGTCCCAGGCCTCTTGTGGATCTAACTGCCACGGCTGGGTCCTGCCAAGTGTGGGCCGGGCCAATGGCAGCGTCTCTGGGGTTGGTGGAAGAGCACATTCCAGGCCTGCTTCTAGGATAAGCACTCCAGAAGCTGTCAGGGCGGTTGGACCGTGGCCAAGGAGGGCTCGATCTTATGTGTTGGTGAGGTCCATGGTTTGGGAACACAGATAATTCTTCCGACCCCCAGAGCCCTACCCCAGAGAAGATCAGCACCAACTTGGCCCCACGGTCTTCTGTACCAGGCGCTGTGGGGAGGCTGCCTTGAAAAGCATCCTAGAAACTGCTGGAAGAGCCTGCCTTGGGCTGCGGGCTTGCTTCCTTCAAACTGTACACCAGGCTTGTCCTGACCAGGGCTGCCCCGGGAGGTGGTGTGGCAGCCAACCACTGAGATGGCCCCCGGCTGCTGATGCTCACACCCTCATGTGGCCTCCCCTAGGGCATGAGTGAGCTGGGGAGCCAACGAGAGATCTCAGAAATAACTGTGATGTCAGAGGCTAAGTCATAAGGTAATGGGGCAGCTCGGCCTTGTTTTCTCAGGGAGAGCCTGATCATGGGGAGGCCGATGTGGGGGAGCTAAGTAAGACCTCCTGTGAGTAGGCAGCTCCACATGGATGAACCACCTTGCAGGCAGATCTTGTGGCCCTAGACCACCAGGCCCCCCAAGAGTCCCTGAGCTGAGCTGTGCCTGAGTCCCTGACCCATAGACACCAGTAGGAATAGAGGTGTTAAGGACTAGAGTCAGGGATGATTTGTTATGCGGCAGTACATGACTAATACAGGTGGATGTAGAGAGCCCTTCCTGGTCCTTGTTGTGGTCCTAGAAGTTTATATATATATACATATTTTTTGTCTTTTTGAGACAAGGTCTCACTATGCAGTTCAGACTGGACTTGAGTTCACTTTGTAGCCCAGGCTAGTCTCGAATTTGCAGTGATCCTCCTGCCTCAGCCTCCCAAGTGCTGGAATTACAGGTATGTGCCACCACGCCCGGCGAGAAGTTTATAGTTGTATTCCCATGGAAAAGTTATTGGAATTCTAACAAGTTAATTCCAATCTACCACTTTCAGTACAACCCATGGCGAGAATAAAGACACTAAGACATATCTATAGTTATGGGGAGCAAAGGGGGTCCTAAGTCCAGCCACGATGATAGCTAGAACAAAGACCTGTACCTAGGGCTGAACCCATGTTTTATTCATTCATGAAGAAGGGAGTGGCTTGAGGATGAGTGACTGTGAGAATGGCAGGAAATAGGTGAGTGCTGTGAGCTGGGCTAGGTAGGAGGCCTGAAATTACCTCTGCAATATGCAGAGAGGATATGCAGAAAGAGTAATCTGCGTAACACAATTGAGGTGGTGTCTAATGTTTTGGGGTTGGTGCTTCAGCTCTGATATGCAATCTTTTATGCCCTGGGAAGTCATAGCCTCTTGTCTCGAGGCTGATCCCAGCCAATAGCGAGGAGCACGGCTCTCCCTCCTGCCCGGCTCACACATGTTTTATTTGGGAGCTACGGGGGTGGGGTAACACTGCCCTGTCCACACGGCTTCAAAGACTCCCATCAGCACCTGGCTGGACCAATTTGCATTGCTTAAAGCCAATTGAAGGGATAAGGAAAAATCCTAGCCAGCTCTGTACACATCAATACATGGGAACTGGGCCAGGCCAGGCTCAGCCAAAATGGAGACAATTGCTCTTCTTTCAAGGAGAGTCCAGGTGGTCCTCCACAGTGGGGAGGGGGAAGTGGGCAGGGCTAGGGTGACCTCACCCTGCAGTGTGGCACTCATGGGAGATACCCGTGTGTCTTCCTACACTTTCTCCCTGGTTTCCATCCAAGTCCACTTCTGTGTTTTTACCCCTTCTTGCCCTTTCTCCTCTGTGCCTTCACTATGCTGCTTTCTTTGCCCAGAACTCCCTTCCCTGCTTCTCCCTCTCTTCTTCCTGATATAAACTCCTATTCATCCTTCAGGACCCAGCTCAAACATGCCCTCTGTTGTGAACACTTTCCCAGTCTGTCCTGGGGAGAGTTTGAGTCACTTTCTTTGGCACCCTTGTGATACTCTGTCTTAGGGGACACTGGAGGGGAGTCTGCGTGTGAGCTCTCCAGATGGGTCAGGAGTTTAGAGCTGGGGGTGCTTTCATGAAGTCTGCCGTTTTCACCTGCGCTCTGACACCTAGAGCATGTTAAATGTGGGGGCGCTGAATGGATGAATAAAGGAATGAGTGTGCCCGCTGTTTCCTGTGCCTGACAGGCAGTCCTCTAGGGTCCCTCCCCCCGATCCCAGGCCTGGAGGGCAGATGAGCAGCAGTCAGACAAATCTGGTTTCTAAAACAGGTTTAAAGGTCTTTTCCCAGAGACCCTGAGCTCATTTCTTCTTGCTGTGTCTCCAAAGTGCCACGGCAGCAATTCAGATTTCAAATGCCCCGAACAAGGTGCAGCCAAGTTCTTTATTGCACAGAATGAATTTGTTATGTAGGGATTCTCTGGCCTGAAGGATGGCTTAATGTCCTGATGTCACCTGGCTCCCCAGCCTGGCCAGGGCCCAGAACTGGTGAGTGTGTTTGCTGGCCTGTTTTCTGAGAGGAAGGCTAAGGGGGCTGCAGGCACCCACAATCAGGCAGGTCTCCAGCAGACTCCAGCCTTCTGGCTAGTGCACCTATTTCTTGAGTATTTTGCAGGTCCAGAAACATCAAGTCATTCATCTGAGATCGCACAGCAGGAAATGACAGGGCTGAGGTTTGCTTCCAGGTCTATCTGACTTCAAGGCCCTGCCCTTGACCACTGGACCATACTGCCTAGGCCTGCCAAGTCCCTGTTTGGCTGCTCAGGTTATATGAGGCCCCTATAACCTAATCCACCCAGGGGCTTTTTTGGGATTCCAGCAGGATTGAGCCAGAGGTTGAAGGAAATGACAGTCTGGGACTGAGGTTCCTGGGTCTCTGGTCCCCCAGGCTGCTCCAGCTCCCAGAATACAATCTGAGACCCTGAGGCTCCCTGTTTAGCCAAATCCGACTTCTGTTGGAGGCAGAGGCGGGGAGGCTTGTGGGCTGTGGCTGTGGGGCTTTATCTCTTGGAACTCTGCAGTGCATGTGGAAACCTGTGAACCAAAGGAGGAAAAAGATTAAAGAGAGAAAGGATTAAAATCTACAGGGCTTCCCGCTCAGCAGAGCCTCTCGCAGAAGTGACTGAGCGATCTCTCTATCAGACAGCCGGGCAGCCACCGGCTCCCACCCCCATCTTCAGCCCCTGGAAAGCGGCGTGGTGGAGGCACAGAGGGGGAAGGGCAGGACAAAATGCAGAATGGACTTCACCTAAATAGAAACCCAGGCAGAACTGTAGGAAGGCACGGGGGCATCTTCCATGAGCACCTCGCTGCAGGGTGAGGTCACCCTGGCCCTGCCCACCTTCTCCTTCCTCACCTGTATTAGCTTGCTATTGCCGCATAACAAACTACCCCGGAATCTAGCAGCTAAGAGCAGTGATGCACATCTCTTCCTGCCAGTTTCTGTTGGTAATGAACTCGGGAACAGTTAACCCAGAGGTTGGGGTCTCCCAGAGAGAATGAGGCTGAGTTTCCCAGGTTCTTAGGCACTACCTCTAAGGTCACTTTTAGTCCTGAATTGCTTCCCCCACACTCCCAATAATCACTGCTGCTAGCTGGGCTCCCACGTTCCCTAGAGTGACTGTGTATGTGGCCAGAGTGTCCAGCAGTACTTAGGGAGGCTGAAGCAGGAGGATCACTAGTTTGAGTCCCACCTGGACAATTCAGTGAGACCCTGTCAGCCTAGAGGCTGTGATATCAGCATCCCTGGGTCCTTTTCTCAGAATCATGGTAGCTTTAGTCTGGAAAAGTAAATGTTCACTGCCTTCCAACTCCAAACTCTGCCACCCTCACCCCTCTCCTGCTGCACCCCTTCATTGCCACATCTTTCATCTCCAAAAAGGATGCTTCCAGCAGCTGTTGGGTGCTGGAACTAAGAGCCTGCATTCATGGAGAGCTCACTATGGGTGAGGTTGGTAATAACTCTACTAACTACTAACTCTGTGTAGCCTCTTTGTGAGGCAATTCCCCCATTTTACAGATGAGGAAACAGATACACAGCAGGCGCTTGCTGAAGCTACAAAGCGCTTAAACGGCACGGTAAGGGGTTGAACCATAGTGATCCTCCTCCAAAGTCCAGGCTCCCAGCCTTAAATCTGCAGTATCTCTATTATGAAGCTAAATTCCCATTCCAAGAAGAAGCCATGCTCCTCAGATGGGAGTTGGAGTTCAGAGTATAGCAAGAAAGAGGAACAGACACCTGGAAGTCTTTTGCGGTGTACAGGTTAGGCAGACAGCTTTGTCCTGAGAGTGCCCAAAAAATGGGGTCTCCCCCGGCTGTGGTGACAGTGGCCAAAGGCCAAAGCACTGTGGTCATTCTTTAAAATGGTGCTAATACAGTGAACTTACAAATTCTCCACTGTGAAGAGTGCAGCCCCTCACTCCATTTGCCTTGCTTGCAATTGTCACGCCGTCTGTGTCCAGACTCTTTGGCGTGGTCTCTTCTGGAAGTGTCACCTGGCCCTCAGGACTGCCCCCTCCCTCCCTGAGTGCACGTGGCTGCTGGCAAGGGTGGGACAGCGCACGGACGGATGGGAGGCGGCAGTACCAACATGCTTTCTTCCACTGCAGAGAGGCGGTATTAAAATGATCCGCCTTTGAGGTTCGCTCTCCGCTTCAAAGCCCCACAGCCGCTCTGCAGATGATGGGCTCTAACAACGGCATGAAAGGGAGTTTATCAATAGTACCTGGAGCTCGGGAACTCATAAACCTTTCATTAGTTTTAAACCGATGACGGCTCCAGTCGGAGGAAGTAGGTTTGGACTCGAAGACGGATGTCTCCATAAAGCATCATCTCTGGAAATTAGGGAAATGGAGGGCGCTTCTTTATAGGCTTTCCCAGCAGCCCGCTTGGGGAGCTGTGCTTTCTCACTCCCATTCTGAGCTAACACCAGGATCTGAGCTCCACTCCCTGGGATGGGGACACGTAGAAGGCGCAGAGAGGGGCCTCCAAACACTGCCCTTCCCTGAGGCACCTCTGCTGAGAGCTGCTTTTCTGGGCTTCTTTGCTTGTCTTGTTATCTACAGAGAGAGCAGCGAACAGGTTTCTGGAAGGTGTTTCTGTGAGAGAAAGAAACAGAAGCCAGAGCAGCAGCAGGAGCGCAAAAAAGAGGGGAGCCTTTTGCTTGCTACTGAGAATAATATTAATAACAGCACTTAGTGCCTGCCACGTGGACGTTAGCAGTATGGATTAGCCATTATTTGGAACATTTCTTATGTGCCACGTGCTCCATTAATGATTTATCTTTATACTATTCTTATCACTATGCTCCCGTTTTAGAGATTTAATTTTTAATTTTTTTTTCTGGTATCAGGAATCGAACTCACAACCTCATGCTTGCCAGGCAGGCAAAATACCCAGCACCCCCATTTTAGAGATTTTAAAAAAAGAACCACTGAGACTGGAAAGGCTAAGTGACTTATCTTGCCTAAGGTCACACAGCTGGAAAGTGACAGGGCTAGGACCTGGCTCCCCAGCACAGGAGTGGCCTCTCTTTGACTTGACTTGACTTGACCTTCCCCCCTCGGTGCCTCAGTTTATTCCTCTCTGAAGTATGGGCATGTTGGTGCATGCCTATAACCCTGAGTGAGACCACCTGGTTACATCACAAGTTCAAGGTTAATCTGGACTACATAGCAAGACCTTGACTCACAAAAAGAAAGAAAGAAAGAAAGAAAGAAAGAAAGAAAGAAAGAAAGAAAGAAAGAAAGAAGAAGGGAAGGAAAGGGAAGGGAAGGGAAAGGAAAGGAAAAGGAAAAAGAAAAGGAAAAGGAAAGAAAAGGAAAAGAAAATGAAAAGGAAAGGAAAGGAAAGGAAAGGAAAGGAAAGGAAAGGAAAGGAAAGGAAAGGAAAGGAAAGGAAAGGAAAGGAAAGGAGCTCCACAGCTCAAAGGAAAGGTGGAGAACCAGCTTCAGTCCTCCTTGTCCCCCAGGAAGGAGACACATGGCTTGGAGCTCTCTTTTGGGGGAAGGTCTGTCTCTGTCACAGGCAGGATGATGTCTGCTTCCGGGCTTCCTTGGAGCCTCGGTGATGCCTCAGAGGCCAGCCGGCAAATGTTGCTTGTTCCCATTTTGCAGATGTGGAAACTCTCCCCTTACTGTCTCCTCTCCCTGAGCCTCGGTCGCAGCTGTAAATGGTCCACGCTGGCTGGCTGTGAGGCCTGGCTTGCGGGGAGGAGTCGAAGGCCAGCAGACAGCTCAGCTGGTTCACAGGGCTCCCTGAAGGCTGTCTCTGGGCTGGACATCAGGCAGCTCCTTTTCTAGAGGGCAGGTGCTTCCCCTCTGCTTTGCTCCCAGCCTCGGTGCTCCTGCCTCATCCTCTTTCCCGCGGGGTCCCCGGGGCTGCCCTAAAAGCCCAGGCAGACTAATTACAAGGAGCAGCAGAGAAAGCCTGGGCTGGTGATTTGGCGGAGTCGCCTCAGGACTCAGCGGTGTGCGCCAGTGCGGGCAGGCTCCCTGACGAATCAAAGCCTCTTCAGGTTCCTTCCTCTCCCCTTCTCCTGCCCCGGGAGGACAAGCCAGCGGGCCAGCAGGCTGCAACTGCGGAAGCCGGCAGCCAGAGGTGAGCCTCGGCCGAGCGCATGGAGCTGGCTCTGCAACAAGCCGGCCCCTTGCAAGCAGCATCCCAAGAGCACTTTTACTCAGGAATAATATGCATGAGGATTTATTTCCTCATTGCTGGGCTTCCAGCTGAAGTGCCAGGGCGTCTCTGCCCCGCTCTGGCAGGAAGAACGCGTGGCTCGAAGGTTTCAGCAGAGCCGTGAAGATTTAGGTTTATGGGCCGCCGAGCGCCTACTGTGTGCAAGGAGCCGCCGAGACTGCACCGCCATCTCACGCAGCCTTCCTCGAGACCTCCACAGCTCAAGACCTTTTTATGTGTCTGTGTGGATTGAACCTGGGGCCTTTGGACTGGTGAACTGTATCCCCATTCCTTTTTAAACGTTTTAAATTTTGAGACAGGGTCTGTCTTGGTTATTTTTATCTCATTGCTGGGACAAGATTCCTGACGCCCAAAATGAAGGAAGGAAAGGTTTGTTTAGCTCAGTTTGTGGAGGTTTCAGTCCATAATCAGCTGGCTCCAAGGTGGGGGGCACATGGCAGAGGGCAACTGTTCATGGCGGCCGAAAAGAGCGAAAGGGAAGGAGCCGGCGGAAGGAAGCCTCTCTCCCTCCCTTATACTGCATGCAGGCTGCCCAACCTGCCATACCCAGTGCAGGATGGGTGTAGCACTCAACGCCACAATCCCAACATTCACACCCATGATCCCATTGGACCATGACGGTAGCACACAGCCCATAATCCCACTGGCCCATGAGTCAATCAAAAATTCTAGACACCCACACCATGACCGCATGAGGTTCTGGAAGGACATCTAACACAAATCATAACAGTGTCTCATGAAGTCTCTGAATTACCCAGGTTAGTGTCAAACCTGCAAACCTCCTGCCTCAGCCTCCCAGAGTGCTAGGATTACAAACGGGCACCACCACATCTAGCTGGGTGCAAGGTGTTTATTCCTATTTTCTAAAGGAGAAAAGGCCTTTTTTTCAGAGTGCTTGCTTAGTAATTATGCTCAACTATTCGTAATTAAGCTGACATTAACACTGCATTTACTTTCCATGTGACCATATACATAGGAACTCATTCAATAACACTATGAAGCAGATACTGCTCTTTGTCTCCATTTTACAGATGATGACACTGAGGCCCAGTGGAGTCAAGTAACTGCAGGGATTGTCAGGGATGAGAGGGAATCTAAATCCAGGCCCCTGACTCCAGGGATTAGATGGCAGATCCTTGAATCAAGTCTGGTTGTCTGGATACAAGCCTAGTTCTCATAAACCACAGACCCATCCTTGGCTGGTTGCCCTTCCATGAAAGGGGTGAGGCGTGGAGGGCTGGGGCAGGCGCCTGAGAATGTGGATCGAGGCGAAGACTTGGCTGCATGTCCTGATCCGGAGATTTCAGCGACAAGCTACGAACTCGTCGCTTCAGCAGTTTGAGCAGAACTGGGACTTAGGGGCTTGCATGACAGGGAGTCCTGGCGTGGCTCTAGGGAATCAAATGGTGTCACTGCGGCTCGGTCTCTCTTTGAGCCTTGCTCACCAGTAGCTTTCTGTTTTGTTCTCATAGAGGGAAAGGTGGGGGCCACAGAAGTTGTCACCGTGTCCACTGCTCAAAGGACCCCCGCTGAGACAACACGTGGGAGTTGAAAAACATCAAATGCTCTGCTTGCCGAGCTCTGTGCCCTGGCATATGACAGCGGTGACCCAGAGGGACACTTTTCATCTGCCAGGAGGAATCCCCCATTCCTTACACACAGAGGCACTGTACAGGAGAACGGTAACCCTGGTCCCCGAGGGCAGCCCCACGCCAGGACCCCATCCCAACACTTCGCAACCGCAGCAGATCCATCCCATAAACCAGTGAATATTTACAGAACTGCTATTCACGGAGTAACACCTGCAAACACCTTGCCCTACTGAAGTTTATATTCGTAAAAGCAGAGATTGGCTTTGCTTGGGCCATGCTCACGCTTGAACCAATCATTGTTGCGAGAGGAGTGAGTGTGTACTGTGATTGGCCTAGCAGGGCCAGGTTCCCACCCACTTGATTGACAGCCTCATCAGGACCAATTAGAATAGCGGAGGGCTTGGCGGCAAAAATAACTGAGGGGTGGAACCCTAGGAAAATGATAATCCTTCCTTTCCTTGACCAGTAACTTTTCCTTCAGGCCTCCAGAGACCCTTGAGCCCCAGAACTCTTTCAGGAGAGAAATCGGGGTATCCCCAAAGGACTGGGCCATTGCTTTATCACGGGTGTATCTCCCTCCTGTCCTACAAGAGCTCGGACAGAGGTTAGGACTCTATCCAGCATCAAGGCCAGCACGACTCTGAGTTAGATGGGCCAGAGGCGTGGCCTGGAGAAAACCATTCAGCAAGCAGAGACGGGGGAGGCTCTGGTGCCATTGTGGGTGGGTTGGGGGATGACAAACACCATTCAGCACTTGTGAGCTTTGCCCACAGCAGCTAAGTGTCATTTTCCCATTTTGTTGGGAAGAAACAGGGAGGTACCAGAAACACACTCAGTGGGGTACACCGATTCCAAAGCCCCTGCGCAGAACCCACTGTGCCCTGAGCCACAAAGTCACAACCCAAGCAGAGAGTAGCCTCCACTGCCTTTCACCTGCCCAACCTGGGGCTTCACAGAGACTCCATTTTCCTCTCCTGATCCGAGGCCTACCCACACCTAGAGGTCTCGCCTCTCCTCCTGCAGCCTAATGTACTGTGTCTCCTGTCCTGCCCACGTTCGGCAGCAGATTCCAGTTTCCCAAGCACTTCTGGGAAGTGTTTTCACCCTCAAGGGGTGAATATCATCCGCTCCCTGGGGCTACGCCTTTGTCCTTGGACATTGCTGTCCTTCTTGCATGAGGTCAAGCCCCAGAGAAGCTGCAGGGCATGGCTGCCTCTGGAGGGAGCCCCCAGCCTGGCCATGTGTCTTTCTGAGGGAGGGGGCAGGAATGGCCCTGGGACGCTCTGCTAAGAGGCTTCTGAAGATAGAGTTACCTGACAGCTTGACCCCACTTGGGCACCCAGCACTTTCTAGTCTGTGTGAGCTCAGCATTTCACTGTTAAAACGAAGGTCCCTACCAGTGTGTGTGTGGGGGGGCATGCTTCCCCTTTCCCCTCTGCTCACCTCCATGGCTCAAGCCCAGCCCAGTGGAGGTCAGCAGAACAGGTGTGACTCAGGCAGGCCCGCAGCTAGCTTCCCATGCCTCATGCACTGATCCACTCAGACAATGAAGATTTGTTGAGCACCTACTTTCTACCAAACACTGGGCTAAGCCCTGGGGATACTATGGTCATCCCAAAGGTCCTGCCCTCATGGAGCTTTCAGTTTTATGGGCAGAGAGATGTACAAATAAATAATTGTAATGCTGTGTGTTAATATCTAGATGCAAAAGAGGCTCCTCCCAACCTCTACGTGGGGTGGGGACAGGAAGGCTTCCCAGGTAGATGACCTTTAAACTGAGACCCAAAGATCTGAGGAATAGCCACGTAAAGCAAAGATGTTCCAGGCAGAGTTTGCACAAATGCGCAGAGGTGAGAGGACATTCACTTATCCAGTAATTCATTCATTCAACAATATTCTTCAGCTCCCTCTCCCTGCCAGGGCCTGTGCTCCAGACCCTGGGGATGCTACAGTGGCAATCCAGGCAGATAAAGCCCCTGCCTTATGGCCTGCACATGCTTGTGGAGCGTGGCCATTTGGGGAATTAAAGATGTCTGGAAGCCACCGGGAGATGTGACAGGGCGGTGGCCTCTCCCTTGCTCGAGTACTCAGGCCTCATCCTCCATCCTCCTCCTGCACAGCCTGGCAGAGCTCCAAGCCTTCTTGTGCCAGCCAGCTGCGGGGAGGTCACCCCGGCCAGGAGGGAAGCTTGTGCCGACCTGTTAATAGCCAGGCCAAAGGCCTGTGGGGCAGCTGTGCTAATTACAGTGACGAATGGGTTTAATTTACTTGGAAAGAGAATTCGCATCACTGTTGTCACAGCGCGGCTCTGGGGTCTGCCCCTCCCCTCCTGTCAGGTGCCATTCAAGCTCTCACAGCCTCTCTGTGGGTGGTCGGCCCCCTTAAGCCAGGCATCTTGCCAGCCGGTGCCTGTGTCTGCGTGGGTCTGCCTGCTGCTCTCTGGGGCTAAAGGAGCAGCGTCTTAGCAGCCTTCATGGTCCATGAGCTGTGGGGCTACGCCTGGTCAGGACAGGGAGATTTTCTTGTCCCACTGAGTCTTCTGCGCAGAGGGCACAGGGAACCCCTGATCCCTCACCTCCTGCAACCTCACCCCTAGCCAAAGTTATTTTATGCAGTTGCCTGCCTTATGGCCAACTTCCGACTCTGGAGTAAGACAGGGACCTTCCCAGGAGCTGTGTGTTGATTGAGTGACTGCGTCTACTTCCCCACGCTATGTGCCTCAAGCCTTGTAACAAGATGAATTTGGGTCTTGTGTTTTCCTCGCCCAGATCTTGCACGTCTTTCTTTTTTTCCCTCCCAGGCTGTCAGAGGGCGACAGGTGGCC
The DNA here is from genome assembly GCF_000276665.1 of Chinchilla lanigera. Classification (NCBI taxonomy): domain Eukaryota; kingdom Metazoa; phylum Chordata; class Mammalia; order Rodentia; family Chinchillidae; genus Chinchilla; species Chinchilla lanigera. The sequence goes on along the minus strand of NW_004955486.1, from coordinate 2,447,177 downwards.
CAGTGTCTTCCTTCTGCAACCAGAGAAACGCAAGGCCCCCCAGCACAAGGCTGAACAGGCGCGGAGGCCTGGCTGTCTGAGTCCGCGGTTATATCACTGGAGCAAGAATATGGAGACCGGAGTGCTCCTGTTCTGGTGGCTAAAGAAACTTGAATTTTGACTTCTAGGGATGGCTGAAGCCTCCAACACGAGCCTCCTTTCACTGCTGCGGTCTTCCTGGTTCTCCCCAGGTAGGGGGCGGAGTTTCCTCGTGATCGACAGTCTCCTGGAGTCTTACACCCAGGGACGCTGCTTCTGTACCCAGACTGTATCCCACCAGGGCCATTGGGTGGGGAGCTAGGGCAGGGGCAGGGGAAGCTTCTCAGAAGTTTGTTCTATCTGGCGGGCCTGGTCTGGGTTGCTCTCCATGTTCCCTGGCACTGGGATCACCTCGTTACCCACGCCGGGCACTGGCCTTGGGGTAGGCATGGCGTTTGTTTTGGCCAAACAGTTCCATGCTTCCAGGATGCCCTTGGGAGCTCTTTCCTCAGCCAAGCTGAGTGTGGACGGTGCTGAGGTGTGGAGCAGGGTTTTGTTTTTTGCTTTGGTGTCCGGTGGGCTAGGTTGTGTTTTTACTTGCTCTCTCTGCAGGGAGAAAAAAGACTCTGCCTGTAAACCCTTTAGCCCAATCAGGACAAGACAAAGATAATCCGTGCAGCAAGGGGCACTGTGACCAGGTAGGGAAGAGAGTTAGCGGGCCAGGCTGTCACTGAGGAGCAGCGGACCCAGCTTTGCCACTGGCTGTCTAGGACAAGGCCGCTCACATCTTGCTCAGTTTTGGTTCCTCCACCAATAATGTGGGGTTGGAAGGCAGGAAACCAGTCTCTTTGGTTCTGAGAACCAATGCCTGTAGTTCCTGGCCTGGGGCATGGCCCAGAATGGGGCAGAGTGGCCCCTGGGTCCCCAGAGATGCCCGGCTCCTGCTGGAGGTGCTAGGACCTGAACTGGATGGATCCTTATGACCAGCAAGCTGGTCCCCACCCCAGATCTGGACACGGCTGGGTCCCTGTGGGCAGGAGGCCAGATCGGTAACTGACTCCCGCTGTGGGGGCGCAGGCAGCTTAATCAGTATGCGACGCTCGTACTGAATGCTTAAGAAAAACTTATTAATTTCCCCTCCACAAAGACTGAGAGTTCGACAGTAATCACAGTATCAAGTCGTAATTATAATAAAAAATTCCCTCCACTGAAAATAGCGGTTGGGACTCTGGAGAGTTCAACAGGGAAAGATTGTATTAAGATAAAGGAGATTATAACAGGGTGGACATTAAAGGTTGTCACTGTCTGATACATCACATCCGAGGGACTGTGGGCTGCTGTATCCCAGTGAGGGAGCGAGGACCCGGGTCCGACCTTGTGCCTGCCACCTGCACGCTCTGCCTCCCTGTTGGAAAGAGGTGGCCATGGAACAAACTGGGAACCAGGTATCCCTGGCATCCTAAACTGGCCTGAGGAGCGGGAGAGGGTGGGACAGTTCTGGAGGAGAGACCTGTGCTCTCAGCTAGATTCTTACAGACCAGACTGACAGGGAGTCCTTGAAGTATCTGTCTTAGCCAAGTGTGGTGGTACACACCTGTAATGCCAGCACTTCGGGAGGCTGAGACAGGAGGATTGCAAATTTGAACCCAGACTGGGCAACTTACTGACTTATTGAGAACTAATATTAAAAAGATAAATAAATAAATAAATGAAAGGGCTGGGAATGTAGGTCGGTGTGAAGGTCCTGGGTTCAACCCCCAGTACTGAAAGAAAGAAAAACAAAAACAAAAACAAAAACAAAACAGCATCTGCCAGAAGAGGAAGGTGCTGGGGACAGGTGGTGCTTCTAGGTCCCCTGAGCTGCTGGTATCTTCACAGTAAGGATGGAGTCCAGGGATGAATCCCTGCACTGCCTGCTAGACACAGGCTGATTCAGAGAGGGTATCCCAACTGTCAATGGGGAGCCTCCCTCCTGGTGGAACAAACATGTTGGGGGCTTGCACTGAGGCATTATCAAGATGGACCACACAACCACGGGGCAGGTCGCTGTCACCCGTGGGACTCTTGCCAAGCACTGGTTGTGGGGTGGGGTGCAGGGTAGAGCCAGCAGGTGGAATCCTTCTTTTTTGGCATCTTTGCTTTGGCATCTTTGGCCCAAGAGAGGTTCCACTGGCTCTGAAGATGTGGTCATATCTGAAATTCATACTGGCCCAGACCAGAAGTTACAAGTTGTCAGCGTCCGCGAGGGAGTTAATAATGGGCATCCCCTACGGTTATCAAGGGGCAGGCTAGCGTGCAGTGGAGAGGACGGGCTCTTTGGCTCTGCTGTGTATTAGCAATACATCCATGGGCAAGTTACTGACCTCTCTGTGCACCATTTTTCTTATCTATAGAATGGTGGTAAGAGTATCTAGTGATGAGGATGAAATATTGTCTGCATGAAGAGCTGTGAATAATAGAGACTCAGTTTTCTGGGTCCTCTTTGCCCTTGTCTAAGGTCACACCGTCAGTAGGTGGCCAGCCCCATCGTGCGGCCACTCCCACCCCTCACTGCTTCCTATGGCTTCTTCCTCTGTCAGTGCCAGGTGCTGGCCAAGGGCTTGGCCCCAGGTGGTACAGCCTGGGATGGACTTCCGCTTCTGCCTGGGAGTGTGACTACTTCTCATGCTCTGGGCTTCCTACCTATGAGCTGGATGTTCCCTTGTCCATGACGACTCAGCCAGGGCAGCCAGGACAGCAGTGTCCCTCGGGTCTCTGCTCCTGGCCTCTTCCTGGGACTGCTCTGGAGTTGCCCAGGTGAGGCTGAGCAGAAGGGGATGAGCGCGTGAAGTGGATCGGGACTGTGTGGAGACGAACGTGGGCTGGTGACGTCACTAAGGTGGTAGCTTTGCTAGTTAATGTGCACATTTAAGGAATGAGTGTGGAGACATTGAAAAGACTGCTAATTTCAGCAGCAGAGATAAATTCTGGGGGGCAGAACTCACAGAGGAGGGCAGAGGTGGGTGGCTCGGCGATGGAGGTGCCAGGTAGCCCGGCTCAGAGGTTGGCTTCTGGGGGGCGGGCGCCAAGAAGACCCGAGGCAGAAACTGGTAGGAGGGGGGGACCCTGGGCTCAGTTTGGGGCTCGGCCGGGCTGGAACTTTGGGGAAGTGGGGTCCTGGCCTGCACTGTGCAGAGTAGATAGCAGAGGGGGATGCAGATCAGGGGGGCTTCAAAGAAGGAGTGTGGCTCAAATTTAATGGTGGGTGGGAAGAGGTGGGACCTTGTGGCCTTGGCAGTTTTCTTTCAGGAGAGAAAGATGTCTGTCACCAAGCTGGTGGGATGGGGTGCCTCACTTAGAGGTGACACCCAGGCCTCTTTTAAGTGGTGTCCAGGCTCCACTGGGGACCTGTAGAGCACGGAGGCCAGGGACAGCAGCCTGTGTCCTTCTAGGGGACTTCTGCAGCCTCTGTTCTGGAAAGGTGGATTTTCTGCTCCCACGTACTGCAAAACGGCACCTAGTGACTCAGCCAGTGGCGAGGCTGGGGCCGGATGTGTGCTCACCGTGGGTCATTCGCCTCTCTGCCCTCCTGCCCGTGGTCTCTTCGCTGAGCACCAGAAAGTGTGTCATCCAGCTTCTTGCAGGGACCCCTGAGCTCTTGACCTCCGCCTTTCCCTGTTGGCTCCTATCCAGCCAACAGGTAGGGGAGCCCATCCCCAGCAGGCCTGTCCCTCCCGTCTCCCCCAGAGGCCCCAGAGCCGAGGCGTCTGGGCTTGCGAAGCCAGCCGAGATGAAAAGGCTTTCCAAGTGCCCGGCGTAGTTATTAATAATGTCTCTCGGCTCTGAATGCCTCTTTAATTCCTTTGCTTAAACCACTCTGGAATCCATAACACTTGCCCCTTAGCCTGTGGTTATTCCATTCCTTTAATGGCCTTTTATGGAGGGACCTTACTGAAAGCTTCTCCCAAGCGTGAGTAAATCATGTCCTCGGGGTCATCCTTGCCTGCAGTTTTATTAACTTCTTACAAGAAGTCGGAGGGACCGGAGGGAGGCCAGTGTTTCCTTTGTGGTCTGTCCTGCTTGGTCCCAGCACTGTCCTTTAGTTGGCTGGGGTCAAGGAGGAGGAGGCTGGGGACTTTGGAAAGCAAGAGTGGTTGGGTTGTCCCAACCCAACCCCTCTCCTTTCTGCACCCTCATCTGTGGGTCCATGGAGGAAGAAAGGGCCAAGGGGCTCAGATATTGGGAGCTGGACCCAGGGAAGCAGGGGTTGGGCCAGGAGGCACCAGTTATCTGGTACATAGGTTACTTGGTGCACTGGTTACTCAGGAGTCGTCTGGTGCATCAGTTACCTAGCGCATCGGTACCTGGTGCACAGATTGGCTACCTGATACGTGAGTACTGAGCACAGCACTTGGTGGCAGGGAGGGGAAGCAGAACCAGAACAGGGCACTGGGGCCCCATACTGGGAACTGGGTGGAGCAGAGGACCACAGGAGCACAGGACGTGAGTAGTGGGGGGATACCACAGGGGGAGGGCCATGTGCACACTCTCTGTACTTTCTCTTCAGCTTCTCTACAAAACTACAGCAGTCTACAAAAAAAAAAATGTTACTTTTAAAAAGGCAAAGGAGACCCCAGGACTTGCAGGCACCAGAGGAGAATCAAGAGCTTCCCCCCGGTGTCTGGGAAAGCAAGGGTGTCCAGCTTTGGGATGGGGTTCACGGGGCTAGGAGGGGCACAGGTGGGAGCCTGGGAGGAGCAGGGCTGGGGGCTGGCTGTCCAGGGAGGAGGAGGGGGCTTCTTAAGGAGTGCTGGACCCATCCCTGCTGTCACCTCCCTGGGCTCGGAGCATGGAGGTCCCATAGAGGACGGACACCCAGTGCCCCCTTTGCCCCAGTCTAAACCCTGAAAGGTGCCAGCTTCTCTCTCCTGGTCAGAGAAGGTCTGGGACTCAGGCGCTCTGCAGGGTTATGGAGGCATCTTTGTGACGCAGCAAGGGCAGTGGGGAGGGGCAAGGGCAGGCATAGCACTGGATCCACAGCCCGTCGGCATGTGTCTCCCTCCACCTGTCCCAGGAAGGGTCTCAAAGTCACTGCTGACAGCAGAACTTTCGCAAATTCAACCTGGAACTAGGAACAGGGTCCCCCATATGCAGCTCTGGGAGGAGCTGCCAGCCCCGAGTCCCACCATCCAGGTCACTGAAAGAGGAATCTGAGGGTCCCCTTCCTTGCTCCCACTCTGGGAAGTGGACTGAGCACCAGACCAGGAGTTCAGAGGTGGGCCCCTCCCACCTGCTCTCAATGGGCCCCAGCCCTGCTTTTGACTGTGACCAGGAGGAAGCAGGCTCCAGGCTAAGTGTGGTGGCACACACCGGTAATCTCAGCACTCTGGGAGGCTGGGGCAGGAGGATCGCAAGTTAGAGCCCAGCCTGGACAAATTAGCCACTCAGTGAGACCCTGTCTCAATCAGTCAATCAATCTGTAATTGATTAATTAAAAGGCTAGGGACATAGTTCAGTGGGTAGGACCTGGCTTCAATCTCCACTACCTAAAATATAGTGGTTCCCCCCATACTGGATCTGAAGGCCAGTCTTACCTTCACCTCATCCCCTAAGGCTCTATCAGTAGTGGCACCAGCTGGATGCCAAGCTCTGGAACAGGACTTTGCAGGTTACGCGTCACAGCACCCCATCTGAATAATGCTGAATACCGCACAGCCTTCCTCCCTGTTACTTTATCCTACTCTGAGCACTGACCATGGTGTGGAATCTGTTTGCTTATTTACTTGTCATTGGTCCCCCCTTTCTTAGACCGTGTGGATGGCTCTGACTTCAATTGGCTCGTTTTAGGTTTTTCGACTTGGTGGTGTGCAAAGCACAGCCGTACAGCCGTTCAGGATTTCACCTTCAGAGCAATGTTCGACAAAGTACAAGACATTCCGCCTTTATTATAAAGAGGGCATTGTGTTAGATGATTCTGCCCGTCTGTCGGCCAGTCTGAGCACGCTTCAGGCAGGCTCGGCTAAGTGATGATGTATGGTGGGTTGGGTCTGCTGATCATTTCCGACTTACACCATTTTCAGTTTGCAGTGGGTTATGGCACTGCACTCCCATCATACACTGAAGAGCACCTGTAAATTCCTCTTGTTTTCTACAGCATCGCCAGGATCTGCTATAAGGCCTGGCACAGAGTGGATGTTCGTTAAGTATCCGTGGAATAGATGAAGGACTCAGTCAAGTGAATACGCTCAAAAAACTCCGTTGTTTCCCTAGTGCCGCACAGCTCAAATCTAGTTCATATCCAGCTCCTCTGTGCTGCTAGGTGCTGCCTGGAGATACAGGAGGAGCTCCAGTCTCCAGCGGAGCACCTGTGCCGGTCACTTGTCCATTGTTGGGACACAATATCTGACATACACACCCTAAAGGAGGAGAGGTTTCAGTCTAGGGTCAGCTGGTGGCTCCAAGGCACGGACATGGCATAAAGGCGTGGTGAAGGAACCCTGTTCATCTCATGGTAGTCAGAAAGCAGAGAGAGGGGGAGAGAGCGCCCCCTGATCCAATCAGACATTTCAGACCTAAACTGTAACAGCATGGATGCTAAGAACAGCCCCAGCCCTGGAGCCTCCGCATTGACCCGTATAACTTAGATTAAACTCCCAGCGGCCATGGGGGCAGGTCGGAGTCCATCTGGGATGCAACCCTGGCTGGGGGACACCCTTTGTGGCCTGGGCTTTCTCTCCTTCCCTGCAAGTAACCGCAGGCTGGGTGTGGTGGGCATGGAAACAGAGGTCACCTTCTCAGCCCTGCTCAGAAGAGGAAGTGGGTCAAGACAGCACTTCCGCCTGCGCTGTCATCCCGGCAGGTGCAGGAGCCCCTGAGTCTCTGTCCCCGCCGCACCTGTGCTGGGCCCAGTGGCTCCTGTTCTACTTGCAGACCTCCCTCACAGACCTAACAAGATCTGCGCCTGCTCTGGCTTCTTCTCATCCCAAGACCCACTTCTGCACCTCCTGCCCTCTGACCCCGCTGCCTGTGCAGCCCAAGCTCTGCCCAACCCTTCTCCCCACCCTCATGCTGGGGATGGAGCCCAGAGCCCCGCACAGCTGGGCAGCTGTTGTGTCGCTGCACCGCCGTCACAGCTCCTCGAGGTTCAGGTCTCAGTTCACCCCTCGCCTCCCTGGAGAGCCCTCGCCTGACACCTCCACCGTGCTTTTCTGCTGCATCACCCTTATCCCTGAGTCTAAATCCAAGATTACCTCATATTTTAATAACGCATTCATTTCATGTCCATCTCCCCCACCAGAATGTCAGGCAGCTCCAAGAGAGCAGGGACGGTGACCATTCTCTGCTGACCCTGGGACCCAGAGTGGTGTGTGCCCCTGAGTAGGTGCCCAATACACGTTTGGGGAATGAAAAAAAGAAAGAATGAATATTTCACCTCAGAAGGAGGCTGCCTGGGGTCTCCCTGCTGGGCAGCTCCATGCCTCCTGTCCCAAGGCCCTGATGTGCCAGTCCTGGGAGTGGAGGAGGGCAGAGGAAGGGGAATGAGGCTGCTCCCAGCCTGTGCTGAGCCTCGGGGGTGACAGCCACTCGGAGGGAGATGGATGCACCTGCCTGGGGCGGCTGCCCGGGGAAGCAGCTTCCTATTAATAATGGCAGTAGCACCTGTCAGGGGCAGGAGGCAGTGGCACGGGAGACGGAAGGATGTCCCCTCCACACCAAGCTGGGGCCCGCGAGGATGGCGAAACGGCACCCTGCTTTCTTGGAGAGGGGAATGTCGCTTTTTATTGGGATGGCTTCTCAATGGGTTTGGGGCCGGCCGTGGGCTCTCCCATGCATGGAGAGCTCAGCCCTAGCTGGGTAGACCTGCAGATCGCCATCAGGGGCAGAAGGGTATCCCCTTCTACCTCTGGCCTTGGCTGTCCCCTGCGAAGGGCCCCAGCAGAGAGGGGAGGAGTCTAGACCCTAGGACTGGGAGGGGAAGTCCTCAACTCCTCTTGCTTCTGCCTCTGGCATGGTTACTGGGGACAAACATAAAGGTGAGTTTGGGGGTGGGGAAATAAAGGTGTGCGGCTGCATAGTGGCTGCTCCAGGTGCGGGCAGGGGCCTCGATTCTGATGCCCCTGACACCTGGCCTAGCCCTAGTCCTGGGGGGCAGAGGGTGTTGAGGAGCCAGCAGAATCACTGACAGGAGAGACTGGAGCTGTTCTCTCTCCCAGCAGGAAAAGAAGCTCTGTGACGCTGTTATTTTTAGGGTAAACAGCACCTTGTCACTTCTGGGACACCTTCTGTTCGCAGCACCCAGTGCCTCCCCGCAGCAGCCAGGGACCCCCCCCCCACTGCACCCCACACCCCACCGTGCTCAGGTCCGCTACTCCACCAGACCCACACACCACGGCTTGCCTGGAGCGCCCGCATCCCTCCAGCCCTGCCCAGCCCCTGCCTCTGTCCCTTGGCTGAGCCCTGAGCCCAAGCCCTGAGTCCTCTGGCCCTGGCTCATCTACGCTTCATGACCCGGGTGTGTGCTAGTCCTCCAGGGGCTCTCCGGCGGCCCCAGCCCAGCACATCCACTCTGGCCTTGCCCGCAAGCCCAGCCCTGCCCCCAAAGCCAGGCCCAGCCTCCCCCCGTCCCTGTCTAGGTCCCCCCAGTAGAGCTCAGGGTTAGGGCTGGCCTTGGCCTGGAGCCTCCGAGGCCTGCGAGTTGCATCCCGAGCCGACAGAGGGCGCTATGACCAGGTCCCTAACTGAGCTGCACTTGCCCGCTATCAGGACAGCGGTACACTGTACAAGAGCGATGTCACACTCCTGCAAAGGGTGGCACCGGGAACTTGGGCAGCCACCTCTGGTCAGGGTGTCTCTGCGCGGTCCCGAGTGTGACTGTTTGCCCTTGCCCTGCTCCGCTTCCGCCCCCCACGCAGGGGGCTTCCCAGGACACTGGCGCACAAGCCCAAGAGAGCACCCATCTCCTGAGCAGCTTCCCTGCGTCAGGCCCCGGGCTGAGCCCAAACTCCTGACCTCACCAGGTGGGAACGGTCACGGTGCCACGGCCAGAGAGGGCGTGGAAGTCCGCAGAGGTCCAACCATCTGCCGAAAGCCACAGAACTAAACCCTGGCAGAGCTGCGATAAGGACGCGGGTCTGGGTGACTCGTGAGTCCCTGTGCCGCACGCGCTGTGTACTTGGGCAAGATGGAAGCGAACTGCCTGAGCACAGCAAGGTGCTAGGAGGGAGAAGACTGGGGCCTGCACGGGGAAGAAGAAATCTTCCCGCCTCTGCCAACCCCCAGCCGAGTCCTTCAGGGATGTTCCAGCCAATGCGGAAGAGGGGGCCCTCAGGGAGGGACTGGGGTGGGGACAACGCCCACCCTTTGGGGTGCGATGGGGTCGTATGTGGTCTGCGTACTGCAGAGTAGAGCATGCATGAAAAGCCCATGTGGTGTCTGTGTAGTATGTATGCATAAGACACACAGTGCGCAGATAAGACATACACCCTGCACATACGGGGTATGTGTGGTCCAGCTGTGGTCCAGATGTAGAACATATGAGGTATACGCAGTGCTCCAGCACCGCGCCCCTGCCACCCAGTTTCCAGGCCCAGGCGCTGCTATCTCCCTTCTGGCCTCCAGGGGGCGCACCGCCCTCCCCGCAGGAGCACCTAGGCTCCCAACAAGCAGGTGGGAACTTTGCTTTTTATTTAGACTGATTTATTATTGAAACGACTTGAATCCGTTTCAAAGTAAGTGAAATGAGAAAAGATCTTCAGCTCCAGGCTCATAAATCAAGGGGAATACAAAGAAAGAGGGAAACAAAGAAATCACAGCAGCTTAGAAACAGACAGGCTCGCGTGGCCCGCATAGGAGCGAGTAGGGCCGGGAGCCGAGAGCGGAGCCTGGGAGGGAATCCTACCTTCTTTCCTCCGGCTGGGGAGTCTGGCCCAGGAGCTGTCCCTCCTCCTGCCACCGTGCTGGGCGAGAGTCTCTGTAGCTTGGGGTGAATGACAGCTGGGACCCCTCGTCCTTGTCCCTACCCCAGGCTTCCTGGTGACGGGAGGTTGGGATGTCTCTGAGGGGTGTGGTTTAGGGTTGAGTATTGGGGACAGGGTCTCTGGAGCCTGGGTATCAGTGGAGAGATGCGGTGCTGGTGTGTCTGTGAGGTTATGTGAGGCTGCTCAGGGCCCTGCTCTGTGTGTGTGTGTGTGCGCGTGTGTGTGCGCGCGCGCGCGCCCCAGCATTCAGCCCCGCCTGGCCTGGAATATCAAATCCAGCCCAGATAACAGGGAATGCTGGCTGCCAGCTCTGCTGACCTGAAAGCTAGGCTGCTGCCTTGGTGCCCAGCTACCCACAGTTCTTAGCAACATGGGGGTTCCCCTTGCTGCCCCACAGCAGGGCTTGCCTGGGATACCCCCTGTCCTGCCTCACAGGACACAGGAGCTACTGCCTGCGGCCGGGTGCACATCAGCTGCAAGCTGGGACAGCCCGTGCCAGCACAGCAGGAAGAGAGGGCACCACGAAGGACAGCAGGTGCCAGTGGCAGAGGCACAGAGTCTGCCCAGCAGCACCCAGGAAATCAGAGAGAGGCAAGCCGCAGAGCGCCGGGTGGGAAATCCAGGGGGAGTGCGGCTGTGTGACACCCGCCAGGTCAGAGGGACAGGGCTGACACCATGGTGGCCGGTTGCGGGTGCGGTGCTTTCGATCGGCTCAGGACTCCAAGATCGTGGCAGGCGAGCTCATTTGTGATTTCACCCGGGTCCTCTACCACATCTGCAAAAAACCCAGCCCTGCTAAACATCGCTCACCGCCTGTCATTTTCATTTCGCTTTTGTCTTCAGAATAAAGAGAATCAGAAACTCCTGAGGTGGTTTTTACACATCTGACTCTCGGTCCCCCACCCCTTTCTTTATGATTCTTCTCCGTTTGTCTTTGTCCCAGGCTCCTGGCCCTGGTGCAGGCTGGTGGCCTTCCCGCCTGGAGGTCTGGGGTCTCTCACCCCCCCTCACATTCCTGATGAGCCCCAGCTGCTCCTGATTCTGCCACTTCCGCCCGTCCGGGGCTCTGCCAGCCTGCAGATTGACAGGGTCCATAAATCACCGTGGCAAGGGGACCCTGGGCAGGGCTGGGCGGGGTGGGTGGAGCGCTGACACAGCACCCTCCTGGGAGTCAGGCTTCCGTCAGGGGAGCCCGAGGCAGCTCTCCCTGCCTGGCTCAGCGAAGCAGCTGGGTTGCGGTGCCAGGATCACAGGCTCTCTTGAGTGAGCTTTGTCCAGCTCTACAGAAGGCAGAACAAGAAGAAATAGGCTGAATCTAAAGCAAGTGAGACTGAGGGAAGGCGGGAGGCAGAACTTTCTGTGATGAGGATTAATGCTAAAAGGGGAAGGCTCTTGGCTGGGACGTTGGACAGCCGGGCGGATTCTGTCTATGGGTTACACACAGTGCTGCCTGGAGGTGGAGTGGACAAGACGGTCCACTCAGTGCAGAAGTCTTTGCTTTGTCCCAGAGGATGGTGGGAGTCAGGGAACAAAGAGATCACCAGCCAAGTTGGGAGTCTGGAGTCTCCCTGTGCCATGCTGTGCAACTTTGACCAACATGCTCAAGCTGGCTGGTCTCCGTCTGGCAAGTGGGATTTGTGCTTCTTCAGCGTGGCTGTGAGGTCTAAAGGGCCGTTTGCGAAGGGCTCGGCACGAAGGACTCTGTCAAGCACAGCTGTCGTTGTCGGGAAGACGCTCAACCTAAACCTCTGTGTCTGCCGCTGTAAACTCAGACACTCAACTCTCACATATTCAAGACCCAGCCATCGGGCCCCTACTGTGTGCCAGGCTTGGTCCAGGCACCGTGGAGCAGTGATTCACATGGCAGGCATGATCCTGTCCTCCTGGAGCTCACATTCTAAGGGAGTGGGGAGCGAGACAAACAGGAAGCAGGTGGGCTGCAAGAAAATGCTGCTGAATAAGGTGGGGGCACAGAGGTGGGGTGGGACAGCGGCTGAGATGATGACATCTGAACAGAGAACTTCAACACATGGAGGAGTGAGCTGCTCAGATGTAGGGAAGGAGCTCAAGGCACCAGGCACAGCAAGTGCAAAGGCCCTGAGGCAAGCACTTGCAAGGCAAGTTTGAGGAACAGCAAGGAGGCATGTGGCTGGATGGAAGAGGCACAGGAAGCTGGTAGCAAAGACTGTTGAGGAGCAAGCATGTAGCTCAGGTAAGGACTTCACCTATTGCCCCAGGAAATCCAGTGCTCTGAAGAATTTTGATAACAGAGTTCACCCACAGGGGGTGGCGATTTGGTTGCAACATTCTGGACTGCTTGAACTTCCAACTGTGTCTACCTATTCAGGACCTGGACACCAGCAAGCCTCTGGCATCACTGCCTGCTTAGAGCAGCCTGTTTCTGCTGTTTCTGATCCATGGCAGTCAGCCATGGCTTTTCAATGTAAAAACATTCTTTGTTGCCATAAATGGAGAGGAGTTTAATGCATGCAATCTCATCCCAGCCCACAGCTTTATCTTTGTTTTGTAAATGTGACAGCGAAGCTCTGGGAGGTTTTATGCTAGCTGGAAGTGCATAGGCCATATGGTGTGGAGGAAAGGGATTGTGCTGACCCCTGATTTATGAGCAGTTTTGTAAATGTGTGAGTTTCAAAATGAGTGACACATCCTGGGGTCTTTCCCCTGAAGGCCATTGCCAGAGGCATTCTGAAAGCCGAGGTGAACATATAGCCTGTGCGCCCCTACCTCCCTGGCTACAGCTGTGGCAGACATCACTAATCAATCATAGAGCTCCCTCATGCTGAGCACAGATGTAACCTCAGTTCTGAAAGCCAACATGGGGTTGGTGTTATAAAAGGCAACATTTGCCAACTCAGCTGCAGGAACAAGTTGTCCTGGGGGCTTCTCCTGGGGGAGGGCAACAATAGCCTGATGTCTGGACTTGGGAACCCTGTCCTTGAACCTTTGATAGCTCTCTGCCTGATTTATAAATGGGCCGTAACTCTGGCACCCGAAGCAAAATCAGTGCAGCCCTGCAAGTTGGCTTCTCCGTGCTGGGTCACCTGTCTGCCCTGCAGGAGCTCAGAGTGGCCTGGTGTTTGGACCCCTGGCGGGATTTGTTCCAGCCACCAGATATGGATCAGGCTTGTGACTGGTGACCCACACAAGAGCTGGAGACGGAAACAGCTCCTGAAGCAAATCCTTTCCTGGGCTCAGGCGTGCGGGTCAGATCTGTGAGCAGAAAACCGCCTGTTGCACAGCCATCTGCTGGAAGTGAGGTGGGGTCTGAGAGCAGAAGAGGATGGGGAGGGGAGGAAGAGAGAGAGGAGGGAGATGGGGCACCCCCTTTTCCTGTTGCATCCATTGCCCTGGGGTCCCCAGGGGGATCAGTATACCCCGGATACAGACCCACAGTTATGTCTGCCTGCTGTAGGAGGCAGGGCGATGGAGATTTGGGTCCAGTCCCCGTTTCCACTCACCTGCCTCAGCTTCCTCATCTGCAAGAGAGCTTCCCGTTTCCATGAGGAGAAGCGTCACACTCCCAGCTTTCTCTACCCTGTCACGGTTGGTCGGCGATTGAGCTTCCCGCAAGGATGAAGCCTGATATTTCAACTTTATCCATGGAATTCCTGTTGCTCTTTCTCAGTTGGCTCTAGTCTCCAGTGGGGAGGTGAGGAGTTTATTCCGACGAGCCACTAAACTTTTTTTTCTTTCTTTTTCCTCTCTCTTCCTTCCTTCCTCCCTCCCTCCCTCCCTCCCTTTCTCTCTGTCTCTGTCTCTCTCTCTCTCTCTGTCTCTCTCTCTCTCTCTCTCTTTTTTCTTTCTTTCTCTCTCTCTCCTCCTTCCAGTGCTGAGGATTGAGCCCAGGGAGTGCTGAACTACACCCCCAGCTCTTTTTATTTTTCATTTTGAGACACTGTCTTGCTAAGTTTCCTGGCTTGGCTCTGAACTTGTGATCGTCTGCCTCAGCCTCCTGAGTGCTGGGATTACAGGCGTGCACCACTGCATCCGGCCCCCAGTGAACCTTGAGAGCACCAGCTCCCTGGGCTTGGTGTGAGGGTGGAACAGGAGATTACATCTTCTGTGGCTAAATCACCTACGTCTACATCAGCTAGTTGGTACAGATCAGTGCAGAGTTCAGTTGCATTGGGAGGGGAGCTGCCCTTCCAGAATCTTCCTCAGGTGCCCCTGTGAGAGGGCCAGGGAGGTCCTGGGAACGATCCCCTGCCTTTCTGAAGAATGGGTCTGCCTTTGGCCTGTGGAGCCACTCACCAGGAGCAGGACGAACAAGGTGACAACAAACCTGGCAGCTTCCTGCTCCTGGCTGTGGAATGTGCAGCCAGCTCCCTGTGCCAACTAGGGGGTGCCCAGGGCAAGGTTTCAACTCTGCAGCTGCCAGCAGTGAAAGGGTGACCTCAGGGAAGTCGGCAAGCTGGGCCTGGGGCTCGGCACTGAGAGGACAGTGGCAGGGCACTGGTCAGGGAAGCAGGGGGACCCCAGTGGCTCTCTTGATTGGCACCGGTGTTCCTGGAACACTCCCCTGTGTCAGGCACGTTGCTAAATAAGATTGGTACAGTCCTGGGTCCCAGGTACTTCATCTGAGCCGACTGTCCATCATATAGATCTTAAGAATGCTGTCCATGCCCCATTCCTCTTAGAAAACCGTGGGACCAGCTACGTTTCAGATAGCGAAAATTTTTTCTCAGTTAGACATGTAATGTTCTCTGTATTTATGCACTATTCCAACGTATTCATATTCCTGCAGGAAATACATATGGATAATGCGGGCAAATGGGATAAATAAAGACTGTAAGTACCCCTAAGGTCGGCTCAGCTCAGGCTTCGCTGCCAAGGAGTGCTGACAAGCCTTTTTGCTTTTCGGAGCTTGGGGATGTTGGAATCGTGCAGAAGGGACCAGGGACTGTCCACTTCCTGAGCTCTGGGCGGTGTTGGGCCAAGCACTTTCGCTGGAGAAAGATATTACATTCTTGTAACAGCCCTACGAGGTTAGTTCTGTTTCTGTCCTTTTAACTTAACAGGAGAGGAAATACAGGCCCTGGGAGGTTAAGTAACTTGCCTAAGGATACAGGCTCAGTAAGTGGCAGAGCTCAGGCTGAAGCCACTTGAGGGCCAAAGCCTGTCCCGGTCATAGTTCCCAGCCCAGTGTAGGGTGGGTGGGAGAGATGAGCAAAGATCCTCACAACAGAGCGGCATTAGGGACACAGCCCGGAACTCCGGGTCCCTGAAGCCTGGAGGAAGGGCCTGAAGTCGCTTAGCTGGGGCGAGGAAGAGGACATGCAGTGGGTGGCATCCAGAGGCGACCTGAGAGCACAGGAGGCCCGAGAGGGCCACAGTGGGAAGGGAGGAAAGGGTACAGCATCAGCCCCGGGGGGAAAGGTCTGCGGGAGACGGAGGATGGAAGGCTCTTGCAGCCTGGGTTGCGGGGCAGAGAAGAAAGTGAGTCTGGCTTGAGGACTGCTTCCTGTAGAGTCCTGGGATGGGATGAGGTCCCCGACGCCCCTCTTCTCTGGAGCAGGGAGAGAGGAAACGCAGGGTAGGGCCATGTCCTCCATGCACAGCATTCGAACTTTGCCGCACCGACAGTGCTCACTCCAGGCCTGGGTCTCAGATGGCGACAGAGGGAAGGATGCCGGCTGGGCATTTGGCGAGGAGGGCACCATGCAACACCAGGGATGCAGAAGCCAGGCCCCGCGGCGGTCTCCTCCCTCCCAGCTGGCTGGGTGCTGGGCCACAGCCAGGACTGCGAGCAGACCCTCGGGTGCTGAGAACACGCAAGCTGCCTCTCTCCCCGAGCCCGGGCCCCTGCTGACAGAGGAAATCTTTATCGTGATGGGTTTTACTTGGGACTTGTGCGTGTGCATGCGTGCGTGAGTGTGCGAGCGCAGGCACATCTGGGGCCTCAGCGGCCTCCGAAATCTCCACGAGTATGGCTCATGAATATTCCACGGCGGTGCCTGTCACACTTTGCAGTCATCGATTATTTATACGTGAAATAACGAAAGCTTCATAAATAATGAAAGTGCCTGCGTCCCAGCTGTGTCTCAGCTCCCTCTGCCTGGCCCAGGTGAGGATGCGGGCCCGTGAGCCCAGCATGGCCCCTGGGGGTGGCTGTGGCCTTCACGGACCACTGTCTCCCGGGGAAAGAGGTGCGCGTGGCTCAGGAGCATGTGTGCACATGTGTGTGTGCACCTGTGTGTGTGCATGTACACACACCTGCCTGTGTGTGCCACATGCATGTTCTTACCTGCCCACCCAAGGCTGTGCAGCTAGGGCTGTCTACACTGGGAACCCGACAGGATCATTCTGGTAGGCGGAGAGAAAAGCTTACTTTTGCTCACAGGCTGAGGAAACGGCATACAACACCTCACTAAGTCCAGCTCCAGCCTCCCCACGGTGGGAGGGAAGCTGTTCGAGGCTCCTCCTCTGGGTGTGTGACCCCTTTATATACACAGCAGGACAAGGGGCTAAGAAAGCTTCAAAATGACCTTGTCCCCTACCCCTGTGCTCTGCAGGCTGTATCTGAGTCTTTACAGGGTACATCCGGGATACGGGGAGCAGGTGTGCCCAGCGCAGTGGAGCTGGGATGGAAGGTGAGACCCATCCTGCATCTTCACTGCCCGGCAAGTCTACGTACCAGCTGCTGCCAATGATGGCTTCTAGCTCCCACTGTCAGCTCTGCTATCTCCAGCCCTTATGGCTGCCTGGAAAGTGGGTGAAGGTATCATGCCGCTGAGCAGAGCCAATCTGCGAGGTTAGCGAACTGGTCCAAAGTTGCAGCGCTGCTCCACAGGGGAGCCTGGATCTGTGTGGCTTCTCCCTCAGCCATGTACTGTCCTGCTTGCTCCGGGCCAGGCACAGGGGTCTCGGTGACCGAGGGTACAGTTTGTCTTCAGCCGTGAGAAGGGGAAGTGCGTGGACTTCACTGAGTGGGACATGGACCTGTGCACAGGAAGTAAAAGCTCAGTAAGATTTGTTCAAAAGAAATTAAGGTAGATGTTTTTACTGCTGGTTCAACAGAACCACTTAGGGGAGCTACTGGAAAACATTTTTTAAATTAAACTTTTTTCATTTCAAGATAATTATAGATTCACCTTCAGTTGTAAGAAATAAAAATACAGAAGGATCTTGTGTATCCTTCACCTAGATTTTCCCAACACTCACACCATGCAAACCTGCGGTATGATATCATGCCAAGAAGCTGATAATATAACCCACTGACCCTTTGCAGTTTTATTTCATGCATTCATTTATTTATTTTGGTATTGTTTGAGATAGGGTCTTGCTATGTAGTTCAGGCTGGTCTTGAACTCACTAGGTAGCCCAGGCTGACCTCAAAGTGAGCCTCCTGCCTCAGCCTCCTGAGTGCTGGGATTACAGGTGTGCACCACCATACCCAACTGTTATTTCATTTCTATATACCTGTGTGTGTGTGTGCATTTTTATTACATGTGTAGGTTTGTGTGTCCACCATCACTCATGAGATGGAACAGTTCCTTTAGCCAAAGATTCCTGTGTTGTCCTCCTATAACCCCCATCTACCTATACCTCGCCCCACATACCCCCACCCATCTTTGACCCCTGGCTGCCAATAATTTGTTCTCTACCTGCACAGTTTTGCCATTTTGAGAACATTATTTAAGTGGAGTCATATAGTATGTAAACTTTTGGGATTGAACTTGTTTCCTTCAGCATAATTCCCTTAAAATATTTCCTGATAGCCCTGTGTTATCAATAGTTTCTCTTTGTTTTATGGGGAGGATGTACTCTGTAATGTGGATGTATTCTGGGTGTAGATGGACCACAGGCCATTTACTCTTTCACCATGGAAGGACATCTAGGTGGTTTCCTGTTGAAGCTATTACAAATAAACCTGCTAGTGGGTGGTTTTTAAAACCTCAGCCAAGGAGGCATGGTGGCACACACCTGTAATCCCAGCAATCGGGAGGCTGAGGTGGGAGGATCACTGTGAGTTCAAGGCCAGCCTGTGCTACATAGTGAGTTCAAAGCCAGCCTGAAATATACAGCAAGACCTTGTCTCAGAAAAACAAAACAAAACAAAACTCAGCTGTCCAGACCTCTGCCTGGTGGTTCTGGTTCAGTTGAGGGTGGGTTCAGGGTAAGACCTGGAAGTGTATAAAAATATTTGAGTTCTCACTGACTGGGGTGCGAATGAATGTAGAGCTTGGGGGAACAGAGGTTGGCTTGATCCTCACCACGCCCCAGTAGCATAGAAGAAAAATATGTGTGGTGAAAATTAAGCTATATACCTTGCACATACGGTCCCAGGGTTCTCTGGGGGTTATTTCTGTCTTCTTTGTCTATGGGCAGGAAAGGCAATTTGGGCTTGGGGAGAAAGTTCTGGCCGGGATTTTGGAGGATGTATGTCTTACTGCTCTTTCTGTTTGTCCTATCTCGTGGCTGTCTCCCAGCAAGCCTCAGTCTCTCCATCTGCAAACTGGGAACATTTTACTCCCCTTCCTTCCTTCTTTCCTTCCTTCCTTGCAGATTGAATCCACTGAACCACATCCTCACCCCTTTAAAAAAATTATTTTTTGAGACAGGGTCTCACTGTGATCCTCCTGCCTCAGCCTCCCAAAGTGCTGAGATTACAGGCATGCACCACAGCGCCTGGCCCTGCTAGCTATCTTTAGTAGAGAAACACATTTTCTCTTGCCTCGGTGAAGCTCTTGGGATTCCTCTGGCACAAAGGCCTGGGCTCATGTGAGGCCTCCTGGGACAGCTGCTCCCTGCCACATGGCCCCCTCTGCAGCCCATGCGGCGGACGCGGCTCAGGTGTGAATCTGTCACTCACAGTCCCAGGCCCTGTCCACAGACTTTAGGGAAAAGACTTGAGAACTAGTAAGGCCATCCTCCTTTGCCCGGCCCTCGTCCCCACCCGCCCGATGGCCTATGGTCCACCTGCCCTCACTCCCTAGGGTCTCCCTGGGGAAAGGATGTTGGAGCCCCTCTGCTTCTAGACCTGGGCTAGAATTATTTAATGCCAAATCGGTAAAAGCGTCACCAGCTTAACTGCTAGAGGAGTGATTCATAGTCCCACGCCACGCACCCGGCATCTCCTCCCCATCCCTGCAGCCCACCCCGAAGGAGAAAGCAGATAAATTACTGTCATTGCTTTTTATGGTACATATAATCTGGTGGCAACATGGAGCCTCGACTCATCGCAAAGTCATTTACAATGAATTATTCATTTGGCTGAAAAAAGTCTCCACGCAGAGGGGGAAAAGAGCCTTTCTCCTCCCGGCTTTGGGGAGGGCATCCTGGGTGTGGAGGATGCAGGTTGCCCTGTGTCCTCTCTGGAGCCGGGACCCGGGGTGCAGCTCAGGACGCAGGGCCTGAGTCCAAGCTGCAGGAGGAGCCTGTGAGCCTCTTCTGCTCCCAGAGGTTTTCGGGTTCCTGCCCTATCTGTCCCCCTGCCTGCTCAGGGGGGTGGGGGGTGGGAGCACAGGTCCTCGCTCACAGCCGCAATCCCTCCTCCTCCTCTCCTCCTTCATTTCCTTCCGTAACATTTATTATCCACGAATGTCTGCCCAGCTGCTGCTATCTGTGTGGTAGATGATGTCGCAGTAGCAAACACTGTCCTCGTTTCTTTTCTCTTTTTCTGTGGTGCTGGGGATTGAATCCAGGCCTCACACAGGCTGAGCGCATGGACCACTGAGCCCCGCAGCCAGCCCAGCCTCCCCATTCCAATGTTCCCACTCCGAGCACTTGCCATCCTTGGTCCGGGAAGCAGCCCTAGCCTGGAACATTACTGTCACATGCACTTCCTCTTAAAGTATCCGCTCGGGAACCACCCCTGTCACTGTTGGGGTTTTTGGAGACAGGGTCTCGCTATGTAGTTCAGGCTGGCCTTGAACTCACTCTGTAGCCCACACTAGGTTCATACTTGTGGCGATCCTCCCGCCTCAGCGTGCTGAGTGCTGGGGTTACAGGCGTGTGCCACCATGTCTGGTGACACCTGTCACTTCTGCTTCCATGTCAGGGGCCCAAGTGAGCTGCAGGTCACACCTAACTTCAAGGGGGCAGGAGAGTGCCTGGAAGGAGGGACAAGCATACGCAAGAGCACCCGGAACATATCCTGTTGCAGACACTACATCAGGCCCTGGAAGGCAACAGCGGAAGGGACCTGTCTTTTCTGTCTACGAAGTCACGGTGCAGTGTTGGCAGCAGATGGGAAAGACAGGCGCACAGGGATCCGCTCCAGGAAGTGGTGCCTGCGAGCCCAGGGGCAGGTGACCTGGTCCTGGCCTAAAGGGATCCGATCCCTTAGGGCCCATGATGGTGGGAAGCGAGCTCATTTCTCCCAGTCTCAGCTTCTCCCCCTTCACTTGGGGGTGACGCAGGCGTGACATTAGCACCTGCCCATGGTGCCTGTGGGAAGTGCATGAGGGCCTATTGACAGAAGCCCGGGGAAGGTGAGGCACCAGCGTGGCTTGCTGTGAATTCATTAGCACGTTTTTTCAGCATACCGCACTGAGTCAATTCTCTCAGGTACACGCAGTCCCTGGGAAGGGCCCCCACCCCTCTAAGCAGGGCTCAACCTGGAAGGTCTGGCTTCCAGGGAGCTCCTCAGAGGGTCCCCTGAACTTGGATCTGTGAAGATGGAACTCTTCCCCTAGAAAGCACAGGTGTGTGTTGGACTGGGGTTGCCCCCGAAGGCTGCCCGAGGGTGAGAAGCATCCCTCACCTGCTGATGCGGCCCCAGCCCCAGCTCCCTGCAAGCCCCAGGCTCTACGGGATTCATTCATTCATGCATGCATACTTATGGAGAGCTGGCATGCATGGCTGTGGTGCTGGGCCTGCATCACAGCACGTGAAAGAGGGCACCAGCATCCCAGCAGGTGAACAGATTACTTTGTGCGTGCGTGCGTGTGTGTGGGTACTGGGGTTAGATGCCAGGGCCCTTGCACGAAGCTACATCCCCAAACCATTTTTAAATTTTGAGATAAGATCTTGCTAAGTTGCCCAGGCTGGGCTTGAACTTGTGATCATCCTGCCTCAGCCTCGCAGAGTGCTGGGATCACAGGCATGCACCACCACACCAGGCACAAGTCACTTTTGCAGTGGACGCTACTGGTTGACCAGATGCCTCTGGGGTTCCTTTACTGTTCCCCTGTGTTTAACTCCTCAGCTCCTATGTGCTTTGCCTGTCAGCTGCTGCCCTGTGACTCTTCAGAGCACTACCCAAGGCCATCCGAGCTGGTGGTCCAGGGTATAGAGCACCAGAAGGGCCAGGACTTTATCTGTCCCCAGAGGCAACCTGGACCTAATGCGTGGGAGAGTGAGCCCTCACCTTGCTGTAGCTCTTCAAGTGTGTCTTCTGCTGCACAGCACACCCGTGGCGCCAGGCAGAGGCTCTGCTCCATCTCTTTCTGTGTCCTGCTGCCCTGCCCCCTCATCAGGGTCTTCTGGGCCGCTTCTACACATCATCATCATCAGCAGCAGCGGAATCCTCGCCTCACGTTTGCTTCTCCAGGGTGCCTTGCTCAGATATCTGCCCAAAACCTACCCTGTCCCTCCTCCTCGGCCACGCTGGTTCTACCCCTGGGCCGCTTCCCCTCCCCACGCCTCTGCTTAGTCCTACTGCTCATATTCTCTTTGCCCTGGGCCCAGTCAGCAGAGACCAGGTGACTGAGACACGGCCGAGGACATACGATGGGCTATCCGTTGGGGCTTCTGGGAATGGTTTTCTTAAAACAATACACAAGAGGCGAGTATTTCCCCTAGTGGACACGTAGCTGCGTAGGATGGCTAGAATCCTGGCAGCCACACGGAGAAAATAAATCTGACAAGCTGAGGATGGTCCAGCTAGCTCAAAGGGGAAAGGTCCTGTGCAAGGTGACACTGATGAGGCTCAGGATCCACCAGCTGGGGCTGCCCCACCCCAGAATGCATTGTTCTGTCCAACAATAAATCCCCTCTTTGGCAAAGCCATTTGAGTCAGGTCTGTTGTTATTTGTAACCAAAAACACCCCAATGAATGTAGTTTGTTTGTTTGTTTGTTTGTTTTGAGACAGGGTCCCACAGTTCAGGCTGGCTTTGAACCCACTACAGAGCCCAGGCTGGCCTCAGACTCATGGCAATCCACCTGTCTCAGCCTCCTGAGTGCTGGGATTACAGGTGTATTCCAGCATAGCTAGCCCCAGTGGACACAATTAAAATAGTGAGGAGTTTGCTGTGTAAGATGCTGGATCCCACTGGGTTTCTTCTGTGACTTTGGGGTGAATTATACACAGTCACATGGCGTGAATGAAGGAAAAGGCTGCACTGGGAAAACAGCAAACTAACAACCCGAGTCAATAAGCAAAGCAAACTGAAAGCATGGGGCGAGAGCCTAGTGGGGAGAACTTCACATTACTCACCCCATACCCAACATGTCTTCTGAAGCATCACTGTCTTTTTATGGACCCTGTAAGTCTTGTTTCCTTCTTTGCTATGGCCACTAGGAGGCTCAGAGTTAGGTCTGTGGCCCTTCTCACTTATTGTGAGTATGGTATAGCACGCATGCCTGTACCAATGGAATGCACAGCTCTTTATCTCACTCTCCCTTTGCTCCAAGTGCCTCAGCCATCTGTTTTGATTCTGCTGGGCTCTGTGTATTTCTGCATCTTTCATTGGGCAGTCTTTCCTTCCGTTGATCACTGATCCACCCGTCTCCTGTAATTGCTTGAAACCACCCGAGTGGTGGCTGCTAAGTGGCTCCAGAGAGCTCCCTGGGCGCCTGGCAGGCTGGAGGGAGGCTGGGAAAGGGCTCTTCTGCAGCCCCTAGGAGGGCTTTATTGGCTGCCTTTCATCCTCCGCCAGGGTTCAGCTGTCATCCAGTGTCCTCTTCTCTGGGCTACGGAAAGAGTGATGGTTCTACCCAATCTCCCAAATGCCAGATGTGGCCAAGGGAGTGGAAAATCCTTTGAAATTCCCAATAAATAAATAAAAATAACTTTGAGACCTTGTCACCATGGAGACCAAGGCTTGGTTGGTCACCATGGTGACCCTCCTATGGCAGGCTCTCTTCCTGAAATGATCAGCGTCCCTGAGAAGCAAGGGCCAAGAGGTGCAGAGCAGGACTGCATGCCACAGGGTCAAGAGCGAGGGAGGGGAGGGACGGGGATTGCGATGCTTTCTGGAACTTTCTTTCCCTGGCAAGCTGCCATTCTTTCCTCCACAGTGTTTGGAGAAGCTCTGGCGCCTTTCCTCCTGTGCCCTGTGCCCCTAGGGCTGGGAGGGGACCTAGGAGGCCTCCTCCTCCTTGGCAAAGCTGCCAGGTAGTCTCCATGACAACAGCAGCCCCTACTTGTGGGAGCAGCCCTGCTAGGTCCTCAGGGAGTTGCCTGGGTAACCGGACTCCTTTGCCCCACTTCCCCACCAACCAATCCTCCTCGGCCCTTCCCCCTCTCTGTGATGGGCGGGTGGGTGGACGGGTCACCATGGAGACCGAGCTCCCCTCCCACTACCCACTTTCCGGAGCACTTGCCTCAAGATGGCCATTGGGAGGGGACCTGGGGACAAGGGGTCTGCAGGATGAGGGGAGAAGTTCCAGAGACCCTCTCTCTGGCCTTTTGGGGACCCAAGGGAGGTGCTGAGTTTGGTGTTCCTGAAGCCACTCCTGCGGGAGGTCCAGGCCATCTGCCTGAGGTCTGAGGTCAGGAGCGTGGTCTCGCCGGTGTCGCTCCTGCCTGCTGTCCCCCAGGATCGTGGGCCAGAGACACCAGGACACCAACCACTCAGCTCAGAAGCAAGAACAGCTCAGGTGCTTAACGAGCGTCTATTTTCTGAGGCGACAGTTACATGATTAGTTTTATTTTATCTTGCTAATGAAAATACATAAAAAACAAAATGGCCAATTAGCAAGGCCATTCATCGCTCAGGTCCGGGCTGCTTCTTTCTGGCCAGGAGGCCACGCTGGGGCGGGATGGGGCGGCCTAGAGCTGCTGCCGGCCGCACTGGGGTCCCCTCTCTCCCACTCCTGCCTGCCCGCCGTCCAGCCTCCTGTCACTGCCTGGTGATGTCAGTGTGTGGCGACCTCTGCCTGTCGCTCTCTTCGGGGCTTCTCCTGTCCTCCGTGAACCTGCTGGACGCTACTTGTTCTCTCCGCCTTGTCTTCCACCTCTCCTCTATCCAGCGAAACCCCTTGTTTTCTCCACTTCACCCCCAATCAGCCTTCCTCATTGTCCCCACCTCCATTTCAGATCCCTCTTCGCCAAGAAGCCCGCTCTGACGAAAACCAAGCCACTAAGCGTGTCCATGTACCTCCCAGTGGTCCGACGTGGGGCGCTGGGGCTCCAGTGCGGGTGGCTTCGGGTCTGCCAGGAGCCTGGAGCTCCTACAGAGGGTGACAGCGCCTATGCCGGTGTGAGTGCTCAGGGCAGGGGATGACAGCAATCAGCATCCCCCCACCCCCCCGCATTGCGCTGAGTGGTCTCCTGCTGCCCGCAGAGTGGCAGAGTGACAAGATCGCTGTGTTCTGTATTTATGGCTGTTGGGTTAAAGGCAGAAGAGAGAAAAGGCAGTCCCAGCAGCGATCTGAAAGGGACCCCCAGCTGTTGTCCCGGCAGGGCGCTGACCAGTGGGCAGGATTCAACGTTGTCATTTCACTGGTTCTTGCTACACAAAGCAGCTAAATCCCAGGGAGCTGGGGGTGGCCTCCAGCAGCAAAAGGAAACAAAACAGTCCATAATATGCACCCCTGTAGAAGAGCGGGAAGCACAGGGGCTGGGGGAGGGAACAGACGGAGAGGCCAAGAGTGTGGTTTTGTGGTCAAACGCGCATGGGCAGAAGCCAGAGGACCAGAAAGACAGACGAAGCTGAGCTACAGCGTCCCAGCTCCGCTGTCAGCCCCAAGAAAGGGCGCTCTGTCCCCCAGCAGGGGGACAGCAGTTAAGCGTATGAAACCCGGGATCTCTCAGCTTTGAACTTCCCCGGGGACACTTCCCGGCTGACTGACATCGTTGTTGAGCACGGTTTCAGCCTCTGGCTTGCTGTCCTCTAATCGTGAACTTGCTGTTGATGACTTCACTCGGGGCTGCTAGAAGAATAAATGAGCAAAACAGATGCCCAAGGGCTTAGCACGGCACTTTGCGTGTTATAAGAGCTCAGAAATGGTAGCTATTATCACCATTGTCTCCTGGTCGGATCCCATTCCATCCATCCATCCATCTACCCATCCACCCTCCATTTATCTGCCGAACTTTGATTGGAGGCAGGGAGACCTAGAGCCTGAAACAAGGGGCTTGCAAGCTACCAAGCGAGGGGGACACACGGACCTGTGTCAAAGATGCAAGCACCATGGTTGCAACAGGGTTGGAACAGAGCTCAGTGCAGGGGATGAGGTGCCCAGGGAGGGGAGGCGGATTCTCCTTGCACAGGACGGTCAGGGGCTGCACAGCCGACCTGGAAGGTGCCCCCAGCATTAGTGGCCTGCTGCAAGATGGGAGGGGCCTTTTCTTTCCAAGGCCTGCATTTTGCCCAGAAGGCTTTGAATGCTTTGGTCCTCTACTTGCAAGTGGGGACTAGAGTTTACGAACCTCAAACCAAAAGATATGGTATGTGGAGGATTTGGCCACTGCACAGAATATCAGGGTTGCCATGAACTTACAAACAGAGGGATGGGAATCGTACCTGTGTGGTGTGACTGAAGGGACGAAGTGACACATGCCCTTAGCGACACACACACATAGACACACACGCTTCCCACACCCCACTTTGCTCCTGATTGCTGGAATCTCACAGCCATTATTTGTCAATTCTTTATTTGAACCCCCTGCATGCATACAAGGAGTGGTCAAAGTACATGGGGAAAGTTGAAACTTTAAAAATTTACTTCAGTGAAAGATGTATTACCATTAATTGCTCTCCCACCCAGCACACTTCTCCCACCGTTTCTGCCGTTCTTCTTCAAGCACCTCTGGAAGTCCTCTTTTGTGAGTGTGTTCATGTGGTGTGATCAAAAACCTGGTGACGCCTCCCACATGCCACCCAATGGGAGGGTAGGTTGATAAAAACACCATGATGTGTCCTTATCCACCTTAGTCACTGGATCTAGCCTGGTGGGACTTCTGGCTCTTCCTCAAAGTCAAAATGACCATGAAAGGGAAACATTTTGAATCAATTCAGGACATAGAGGCAGCTACAGTGGAGCAACTAAACGCGCATGTGGAAGTATCTTTTGATCACACCTCACAACACTTTCACCAGGTATCTACTGAGCACCTCTGGGGTACCAAGCCCTGTGCAGGCCTGGAGGACCGGAGATGAACAAAGCCTAATCCTTGTTCATCATTCTCAAGCTCGCCCTCAGCTGGAGAAGAGGCTCACAGACAGGCGGAGGAAGGAGCTTGCAGTGAGGAGGTACCGCGCACAGGGCGCTGGAACCGGCCGAGGGCTGCCTGGCTTAGTGGAGGGTTCGCTCTGAGGAGGGGCAGGATGGGTGAGGCTTCCTGCAGGTGGTGACTCCTCAGCTGTATGTCAAGGTCTGGGTAGGAGCCAGCTTTGCACAGGGGCTGGGATGACAGGGAGGGGATTGCAGGCCCTGGGAGGCCTGGGGAAGGTGCTGTCAGACGTCCATAGATACCACTTCTTGCTGCTGGTACCATGGAAGGAGAGGGCAGGTGGGACAGCGCGGAGCCCTGCACAGTATAAAGGGCATGGTCAGAACGCAAGGGCGTGGAGAGCCATTTCCCTGGGTGCCAGCAAGAGGGGACAAGGCTGGGAAAAGGGAGGAGAGAACTGGCCGCCTGCAGCACCCGTGTCTCACCATGTGCTACTTGGACCCCTTGCCTGGAGTGGTTCAGTGAAGCTATGCTATCTTTGTGCCCTGGCCGGCTGGTGAGCTCCCTGAGCAGGGCCCCACCTCCGGTGTCTTCTGTTTTTATTCTAGAGCAGCTCATTAGGCCCTATGCAGAGGAGGCCCGGTGTTGAGACACGGGCCCTGGTTGGGCTTCTTGAAGGTCTGAGTCTCCCTTCCTGAAAGCGTCCTCCGCACTGAAAGCCATGACCCCCATCTCGACTGGAGAGACAGGCGTGCAGAGGGAATGTGGTGCCCGGGTCCTACTTGTGGTGCTCGGGTCAGTTTGCGACAGTCTCTGGGCCAACGTTTCCTGGGCTGTGAGCCTGGGTGGGGCATTTGGTGGCTTCTGAGCCTCTCTGAAGTGGTGTCACTCCTCACAATACTATATCCTGTGCTTTCCCCTGGGCCACCAGTGCTACTATGGGAAATGTGACTTGGGGCAGCCAGTGCATCGGAAAGCAGGTTCATTTTTTTTCTTTCCTTTCTGTTATGCTAAACATTGAGCCTTTGCACTGAGCTGCAGTCCTAACCGTTTTTAAAATTTGAAACAGGGTCTTGCTAAATGATTACATTGTCCAGGCTGGGCTGGAACTCATGGTCCTCCTGCCTCAGCCTCCCAAGTGCTGATATTATAGGTATATGCCATTGTGCTGGGGTAGAAAACAGCTTCTTCTCATCAGCTCCTCAAGCCGCAGGAGGCCACTGTTTGGGTCTGCACCTGGGTGTTCCAGGTTGTCCTCAGTCTCTGTATGTCCTGTTGGTGCTGCAGAAGCCAGTAGCATCGATCAGCAAGTGTGACCACCCTGCACATCTGGGGACAGGTGTGCTGGGGCTGCCACGGACCCGGCAGGGCAAGGGACAGGAGGGAAGAGGATGTGGGATTAGGCACAAGCGGATCAGTCAGGGGCACAGAGGTTATGGGGACCATCAGCTCCAAACCTTGGCTTCAGCCAGTCAGGCTGGTATCTCACCTCCCACGGTCTGTGGGGATGGGAGTCCTCTGCTTAGCACAGTGTCACCAGACCAAGACCCAGGTCTCTGTCATGTTGTGGCTGTCACACCTGGAGGGGGAACTAGAAGTTCCCACGCTGGCTTTTCACTGTCCCAGCCACAAAGGGACAAACGGAGGCGCATTCACTTACGGCGGATCTGCCTGCAATCAGGGGTCTGAAACCGCAGAGGGGGCTGGCACCAAGGGGAGGAGAAGCGAGCAGCAGACCCGGAGTGCCGTTCCCTCTCAGCGAGCCCTGGCCCAAGGTCCCTGGCAGATGCAGGGAGCTGTCCCTCCCCTGGGGGCTGTGCCAGCCATGGTCCAACTGTCACCACCGGGACTGCATTTCAGAAACTCGTTCAGAGAGAGACAAGCTGGGCCCAGGGGGGCTGTCTGTCACCATCCTTGTCCTTGGGAGGCGGAGAAAGGAGAAGAGGAGGAGAGGAGGCGGGGCTGCGGGAGGGACCAGCCAGGCTGTGGAAAGCAATTAGTAGAGAGAGAGAGAGAGAGAGAGAAATGACTTTGTGTGTTTGCTGTCCCTGCTCCCTAGCAGATTCAGGAGGGACGGGCTGAGGGCCAGGGTGGTGTGGCCTCCGCCAGGGAACCACACTGGGGTGTCACTTAGGATTTGGGGTAGGGGGCATGAGGGCCAGGCGTGGATTGAGAGAAGCTGACCCCTGGGTCCTCCCCGGAAGTCTTGGCTGTCCTGCGCTGTGGCATCTTCCTGTGGACTGTCACCATTGGCTTTATCAAGGGCGGGAACGACGGAGCATTTCCTCTCTGCATCCCCGAGGTGCCAGCATAGGCTATACCTCGTCCTCTATATAGAAGTCCACCCCTACCCAAAGTAGAGCCTGTGACAAGGACAGACAGTGTCAGGGGAAGCAGGCCAGAAGGGACAGAAAGAGACAGGAAATCCGAGTCTCAGCTCCCTAGCTTGAGGGCTGCCCTGGGGTAGCTCTTCTGACTTCTGGCTGCACTGGAGGCCTTCGATCTGTAAAGCCTGGACAGGGGGAGGCTGCAGCCCACCTCTGGAGCTCTGGGGTCACCACAGTGGGTCCCCAAGATATGTGCCAGATTGGAGCAGCAGTGGAGGAGTGGGGCCTGGGACTTCCCTGACTGACAGATGTTCCTCTGCCGCCTTTTCTGTCCCCCACTGTTACGTTTTGTGTCTAGATGTCCCTCCAAAGCCTCATGCAGTCATGGGGTGGGCAGCCTGCATACAGTATAAGGGAGGGAGAGAAGCTTGCCCTTGTCGCTTTTGCTGTTTTCTGCCACCATGAACTGTTGCCCTCTGCCATGTGCCACTCTGCCTTGGAGCCAGCTGAGTATGGACTGAAACTTCCACAGACTGTGAGCTAAATAAACTTTTTGTTCCTTACTTCTGGGCGTCAGGTATTTTGTCTCAGCAATGAGAGAAAAGTAACCGAGACACCCACTCTCTTCCCTCAGGTGGTGGCCTCCTGCAGAGAGGAAACCTGACTTTTCTATTTCTGGGGCCCCAGGGTTCTGCTCAGAACCCACCAAGTGGCAGAATCTCTGGAAGCACAAATCATGGGGAAAGCCAATTGAGGGGAGAGGGTCAGGATGCGTGCGAAGAGGGAGACTTGACCCTTGAAGGCTTCTGTCCTGCTTGCCTCCTATGGGGACAAGTACAGGACACCCAGGAAGCTCGCTGAGGTTTAACTTCCTGCATCCACCTCTGGCTCTGCTGGACTCTCATGCCCAGTTTACCTTGGTGTATGGGGAAAATGCCACCCAAGCTAGAGCGGGGGTTGTAAGGGCCAAGGAACCTCTAGAAGGGTACAGCAGGGGTCTGGGAGTTTTGATTTGCATCCTGCCTCTCCACTACAACGTCTCTCCTGATCTCTTTGGAGAATTGCTCTTTTCTCCACTTCCTCCGTCTGTTTCTGGGGGCGCTGTCAATCATATTATCCAGTGATCCAGATAGCCACTGTGATTGGTCCAGGAGCGGGCACATGACCCAAGCTGGGCCAATCAGAATCCTTCTTGGAGCCTGCGCTCTCCTTCTTTTTGGACTTTGAATGGGATGGTGATTCTGAAGCCAGTGGGGTGGCTTTTCAGGAGATGTAGTCACCCATGTAGAAGATAAACGGGACCAAGCTCTTGGTGGGCAGCCCCAGGTGTCTGGTAGCCCACCTCTCCTGGATGGGCCCAGGCTGAAGCTTTGTTCTGCCACCTAGAAACCCTACCAGGGTAGTTTCCTTCCCAGGACGCTGATGGCTGCCATGGGCTCCTTAGGCCTTTTCAGTGTGTGATACTGACTGGTTGCCTGTCTTAGTTTAGGCAGTCTGGCTGCCATAAACAAAGTCTGCCTGGCAGGTTGAAAGGTTAGGTTTTCAGGGATCCACTTGTGTAAATCTCACTTCTTCTCTGGTCCCATCGCTTACCTGGTTGGGTTTGGGCCTGGTTGAAGCACTGGCCACCGGCTGCCTGGACTTGGCTCCTCCTGTGAGCCCAAGGTCACTCTGCTCCCTAGCCTTCCTCATGGGTGCTCCCCTGGCCTTCCAAAACTCTGTCCCTCAGGACCAGGTTACAGGGCTGTGTGATGCAAGCTGTGTGTGCGAGTAGGAATTCTCAAGCAGCCATATCAGAAAAGTAAAAAGAAGCAGGTGATATTAATTTTAGTAATATATTTTATTTAATCTGATGTTTCTAAGCCATTAATCATTTCAGTGTGTGTAACTAGTGTTAAAATGACTAATAACATATTTTGCATTCTATTTTTCTGTACTAAATGTGCAGCACATCTCCATTTGGGTCACTGTATTTCCAGTGCTTGGGAGCCACATGAGGCTCGTGGCCCCAGATTTACAGGTGTTTCCTTTCTGGCCACCAGCAAAGTTTTTCAAATTATTCAGCTCTACTTTTTGGTTCTGATTCTTACTGTAAGTCTGGCTGAAAGTAGCTAGTAGTACTCATGCTACGGTCTGAACATTGGGGTGGAAATTTCCTCCACCAAAATAATTAACCCACCACCCCTAATGTCAGTCTCTTACAAAGTCTCAGGACATGGGAAAAATGAAAACAAACTTTACGACAGTGTGTAATATGCGTGGTCTCTATTCTTTCTGCCAATGACATCTTTGTTCCCAAATGAAACCTCCTGAGCCTAGCCTCTACTGTCCACATTCCTACCAGCATTCTGGTCTTCTGATCTCCAACCAGTATCACCCATCAAACTTGGTTGATAGCATTCTAAGACTTCTCCAGTTAGCATCTCCAAACCTTTCCAGATTCTTCTTGCAAACCAGGTCCAAAGGCTCCTAAACCACACAGTCAGGTGCAGTCATGTCAGTGACCCTACTCCTGGTAACAATTTCCTGAACTAGTAACTTTCCCATCACTAGAACCCAGCATCCTCAACTTACAGGAAAAGAGGTTTATTTTGGCTCAGTTTCAGTGCTTTCGGTCCATGATCAGCTGGCTCCAAGGCAGAAATGACACGGCAGAGTGCCAAGGCAGAGGAACAGTGATCACTAAATGGTAGCAAGGGGGCAGAGAAAGAAGGGAGGGGCTGGGGACAAGAATATACCTTTCCAAGTCATGCCCTAACTATCTGTCCCTTCCAACCAGGCCCTACTTCTGAATGTGAGACTTTTGGGGGACATCTTAGATTTCAACCGTAACACTGTCTATAATGGCCATGTTAGGTTCTTAGAACTGCCTGTGGTAGATTTAATGATCACTGCCAATTCTCTACTCCTCAACTTAGAATTATGCCTCAGCACTTCTGCCATGTCATTCAGCAAGAGCTTGCTCTTGAGTAGGGGAGTATATTTTCCCATCTGTTTTAGACTGGGTTGTACCCTCCCAAAATCTGTATGTTGAAGGTCTGGACTCCAGTTAGAGATAAAGTCTTAAGGGAAGTAGTTGAGGTTGAGATAATTATGGTTAACTCTCTGTTACTATAACAAATAACTGGATCATAGATTTATAAAGAGAAAAGAGTATTTTAGCTCACAGTGTGTGGGTTCCAGCCCACCATCAATTGGCCATATTGTTTTGGCCTGTAGTGAGGCAGCACATCATGGTGGGAGGATGTGGAAGAACAAAACCAATCATTTTATGGCCTGGGAGAGAAAGAGAGGATGAGGAAGGAGCCGTGGTGCCACAATCTCCTTCATGGGCACACTCCTCGTGACCTAAAGCCCTCCCACTAGTCCCAGGTTCTTAAAGATTCTTCTACCTCCCAACACAGCCTCCCTAGGGACCAAGTCTTTATTACCATGCCAGAGAGCATAGGAAGGGCCAGTGGCAGGGCAGTAAATAGGATTTATCAACAGACAAGGAATGTAGGAAAGACAAGCATTTATTTAGATCAGAGTACACTATCAAGAGGGACCGTGGGTGAGTTTTGAAGACGGGAATCTTGCTGTTTGTAAGGGAGACTGGTGTGCCTGTGAGGAGTAAGACATGGAGAAGGTGTCTGAGCAGTCGCTCTAGGGACCTCAGGAATCAGCTTCTTCTGGGCACCTGGTTTGTGTCAGTCCTTCAAGAACACCCTTAGTGTTTCCAAAGTTGTACACCGAAGTTGCAAATTATTAAGCCCTTGCTCAGGCCTCAGAAAAGGTTCTTCAAACTTAGATAAGGATCTCTGTGTGCTTTGACCTTTTTGGGAAAGCTGAGGCATTGGTTCATTGGGAGGAAAGATGGTTTTTGCATTCATTTTTATCTCATACCTTTTCTGGTTAGCTTTCACACAATGCCTCATGTCTGCCTGTGTGTGCTGGGCAGGATTGTGTCTCTCAATGGAGAAATGTGGGTGCTGAGAATTTTAACCCCTTTGTCACCACATTTATCACACAAACCTTTGGGGGGATGCTTGAGATTTGCACTCTAGTGGACCCTAATCCAGCGGGTCTGGCATTCTCATAAGAAAGGGGAGAGCCACTGGGAGTGGACGTACAGTATTCCAGGACGTACAGGAATACTGGCCTTGTCACCAGCTCCAGAATTGTGGGGACATAAGCTTCTGTGGCTTATACCTCCCAGTCCATGGTGTTCTGTTATGGTGGCCCAGCACCCAATTGATACTGGGTTTGACCATGTGACTGGCCTCAGCCA
>NW_004955486.1:2412729-2413219 GCF_000276665.1 Chinchilla lanigera | reverse complement strand
GTCTTCTTATTAGACTTTAAGCTACATGAAGGCAGGGATTACACCTTCGTGTTCTCACTGTGTGTCCATCGGTGTCAGTTCCAGGGCTGCTTCTGGTCAGCCCTGAGCTGAGCTCATGGTCAAAGCCAGCCCCGGCCACGTCTTGGGGATGCCGACTAAGACGAGTTACCTGTGTGAGGTCAGGGGGAGGAGGAAGAGGAGGAGGCAGGAACCTGACCCCTGGGACTGTGCTTTTCCACATAAGCCATGCAGGCAGTGAGCTGCCCGTTCCTGGCAGCGTTTGACCCCACACTCGGGCGCCTTTGCTAGATCGCACGGAGTGAGGGCGGCAGCAGAGGTCCTGCCCAGTTCTCATCGCTCACTGGTCTGCCCAGGGGGAGCCCGGAACCGGGGGGCAGATGGCAAGGGAGAAGCACCTGAGGGGCAGTGGCAGAAGTGATGCTAGCTGGGGACAGGGCAATAGCAAGGGGAAGAGCCAGGAAAGCACGTG
>NW_004955486.1:2212000-2412078 GCF_000276665.1 Chinchilla lanigera | reverse complement strand
TTTTTTTTTTTTTTTGTACTGGGGATTGAATACAGAGCCTTTACACTGGGCTGGATCTCTGATCCTTTTTATTTTATATTTATTTTGAGGCCAGGTGTTACAAAGTTGTTAGGTTGCCCAGGCTGGGCTCTAACTTGTGATCCTTTTGCCTCAGCCACCCAGAAGGCTGGGATTATAGGCCTGTTCCGCCACGTCCTGTCAGATGTCACACTTGGTTCATCCGTTCATCCACTGATAGGCACTTGGGCTGAGTCCTGCTTCCAACTCCTTGGGTCACTGTGTTCCCCATCAGTTTGTCGTGTGCCCTGGGTTCAGTCACTTCCACTCTTTGGAGCTATTTTTTCCCTTGGATTACTAAGGTGTACGTTTCTTTTGATTTGGCTAGGCTTATAAAGCCAGGCGGACAGCTAGCATCTCTAAAGGATGAAGAGGAGATTGTGTGCAGAGGGCCGGGGCACCAGCCCCACTGGGGGACAAGGGGGTGTGACAGGAAGCAGACCAGTGATGCGGTGGAGGAGGAGCCCTCTCCAGGGCTGGGAGAAAGGCGGCGAGCAGAGCAGAGTGGCGGAGAAGGTCGGACCCTAAGGAGCGGCCCAAGCCAGGCTGTTCCTTCCATTTGACGAGTGAGGCTGCGCTCAGGGGTGAAGCCAGAGTCTCATCCTCAGAGAACCAGAACTTGTGTGGCAGAATTCAGGGTCACCGACTGTCCGGGAGGCCAGGCTGGGGCTGCAGAGGAGCCGGGGTCCAGCCCAGTCAAGCGGGGAGCAGAGAAAGGCCTTTCGTTCTAACCCTTGGAATAAAGGAACTGTATTTCCAGAGGGAAATCACATTGGTGACAGCTGTGCAAGTTACTTTATATTCACCTGTCTTAGTCGGCTTACTGCGGCTATCCCAGAATACCACCCATGGGTAATTTATAAAGAGCAGAGATTTAGCCCATTGCAGTGGCACAGGCCCGTAGTCCCACCATGGAGGGAGGCTGAGGCAGGAGGATTGAAAGTTTGAGTCCAGCCTGGGCAACTTAGCAAGACCATGTCTCAGAGTAAACGGAGGTGGGGATGCATCTCCATATAAAGGCCTAAAATTCAATTCCTAGTACTTCCCTAAAAAAAAATAAAAATAAAAAAGCTGAGATTTATTTCTCGCAATTCTGGAGGCTGGGATGTCCAGGATTACAGTGTGGGCACCTGCTGATCATAAGGTGGCAGAGGGTGTCGCATGGTGAGGGGACCAGCTCGGGTCTCGTTCCTGATTTCTGGGTGGGGGGGTCCCACCTCACGATCCATCTGACCTAAATGACCCCCAGAACCCCCCTCCTGGTACCATCAGTAGATGAGTTTGGGGTTTATGTTTCTGACGTATGAAATTTGGGGGACGCATTCACACCATAGCAGTACCCTGCCTGGCTCTCCATACAGTTTAAGGGGGACACGTGCGAGCCCCAGATGTGAATGCTGTGTCCTGGGTTTGCAGTAAGACTTCAAAAAGCGTGGCAGTTTAATAATTGTTGTCACTTATGGAGCTGCTTGTCTATAGCTGGTCTCACCCTGGTTAATCTTCACCCAAACCTGAGGGGGTTGGCCACCTCTGCTGGGGACCATTTTACAGATTAGGAAACTGAGGCTTGGAAGCTGAAGACCATACTGAAGGAAGAGCCCTGCCCAGAGTGCCAGGGGACCTTCAGAATCTCAGCCTTTCTGGGACAGCGGCACAGGCCCCCTCCTTGGTCCCCACTGGCTCCTCTTCTGGCGGGCCCTGGGCTCCCGGTGGTCTTGCCCTCTCCTCGGGGCACCCATGCCCACAAGCCTTCCCTTCCTGTGCGCCTTGAGGAAGTGGAAGCAGCACTGAACAGGGCTCAGCAGCACCTGCTGGGCCGCTTTGAGCTGGGTGCTGTCCTCTGTGGGCCTCAGCAGCCTTGTTGGGATCTGGAGGTAACAGCTCTCTTGAAGGGTCCAACCAGTGGAGAGAGTGGGGTTGTCTGAGCCCTCGGGCTGTGTGTGTGTGTGTGTGTGTGCACTGGGTGGGCCTGGTGTGTCTGTGAGTGCGTGGATGTCCGTGTGTGACTGTGACTAGGTGTGTGTGTGTGTGTCGGTGTGTGGCGGTGCTGGCCCCGCACTGGACGATCAGCCGGAGCACTTGACGAGATGTTCGAATGGAGGCCGCAGTCCCGGCCTCACCCCCACAGCCCCTCCCCCTCCCTAACAGGGGCGCTGCCAAGCCCCTCTTCTGCTTGGCCCTGTCCCTCAGGCGCTCCCAGGGCCCCTTAGGCCGGAAGACGTTTAACCCCGGGCAGGGACAGCTCTTGGCGGTCACAGCGAGCCTGCAGATTTCAGCGCTTGCCCGGCCTTGCTCCATTTGAGCTCCAGACAAAAGCCGGAACTCAGGACGGCCTGCGGGAGAGGGACACACGTCCATCTGTGCATGTCCCTCGTGTGCCCCCGGGTGACCAGCAATACCGGAGTGCGTACTAGACCCACTGCCACGCACGGGCGGGGCAGGGACATTGGAGGGATTCCTGTGGAGCGTGGCCAGGCCCTGCCCCTCAGCGTGGACTCTTCCCCCACTGCCCACCCAGCCTCTTTGGTTTGTATCCAGAGACCCACCTGGTGGAGCGGGGGAGGCTCAGAAGGAGCCCACGGAGCTCTGGGGTCGAGGCGATGGCTGGCCTGTCCCTGACTCTGCTGCTTTTATGCGTGGTGATGACTGCACTGACCCGGTGGGTGAGCACCAAGTCGCTCTGCGCCAGGAGCTGGGCAGCCACGTCCTGTGCTCTGGTCCACATGGTCCCCCTGCAGCACCCTGGGTCCCTCACGTCAGTGTCGTTCCCATTTTGCAGATTGGCGAGCAGAGCCCAGAGAAGTTAGTTTCCTTGCCCAAGGCCACGTAGCCAGCAAGAGTCAGAGTTTAACCCTACTTGCCCTGGATTCTTCCAACTCCTTGCGCCTCTGCTGCCGGCTCGGGGCATGGAGACTGACTTGGAACGGGGCTGCCACAGCCCCTCCAGACTTCCTGCGATGGAATTCCCTGTGACTTGGTCGTAAATCATGCTCTGACCACGCTGGCTCTGAAGGATGCTGGTAATTACACAGGCAGTGCTCATCTGCAGGGGCTACCAGGGTCAGCGTTCTGAGCCGGGGGGAACCACAGAAGTCGGCCTCCTGCCCACGCCTCTAGGGGTCAGGGAGAGAAGCCAGTTGTGGGAATGGGTCGGCAGGGCTTGGGGCCATCCCCTGACTCCAGGGCGAGGAGACACCCACTCTGACGTCCCAGTCACTCCTGTCGACAGTGTGGGCCGAGGTGGACCTGCTGGCCTGTGGAGAGAGAGGAGACAGCTCCATTTCTAAACCACTGCCAAGTGATAGGTGCTCTTGTCACTGTGGGGGCTAGAAGTCCCTTTAAAGAGGAGATGGGGACCTGTCGTAGTCACTTTCTCATCTCTGGGACAAAATACCCGACAGCCACAAATTAAAGGAGGAGAGACCTACTTCGGTTCATGGGTGCAGTCCATGGTCGACTGTCTCCACAGCCGGAACAGGGTGGCAGAGAGGCCTGGTGGAAGGAAACTGTTCCCCCTTGACAGCCAGGAAGCAGAGTGCAAAGGGAGAAGCCAGGGACAAGAGCACACCTCCCAGGGCACAGCCCCAGTGACCCACCCCTTCCCTCCAGGTCCCACCTCCAAACGTGAGAGTTTTTGGGGGCTTTAGGTCTAAACCATCACAGAAGCTCCACTCACCCCAGGGGGGTTCTCGACCTATTGTGACACAGAATCATTTCAGGATGCACCGGTGAGAGACACAAGAAGGTTTATGTGGCAGAATGGAAGAGATGCACACCAGACAAAGAACACGGTGCTCGAGGGGTGAGACACACTGCAGTCTGTGGCTAGGGCTATTTATGTGGTTTTGGGGGTGTTTTCAAGACAGATGATCTAGGATGTTTGTGCTTTGGGTTATTTATTGTTTACTTAGCATCTGTCAGGTCACCCATTAGTACTAAAGCAAAAACTCACCTTTTTCAGCCAGGTTAAAACACAAACTGTTGGCATTTGTTTGAAGTTTAGAGGGACAGTAGTCAATTAATAGTGCTATTGCTCTGAAGGTGGAATTTGTGGATTGATAGCATCAGAAGAAAAACACAGTTCAAATTTATGGACTTAGTGTACCTTTAAGACTTAGGAATTTAAAAACCTGGAGAGAAAAATAGGCCTGGTGGTGAAGAAGGCACTGTGACCTTGAGTGTCTGATTATGTCTTGAAGTTGCAATTTTCTCAAAGCTACAATTTTTTAAAATCTTGTCTTCTTTCCAGCTATCTTGAGTCCTTCTGTGCTACCTCAGACTCCCACATCATCCTAGATAATTCCTAAACTAGTCCAACCTATTGCAAAATCCCACTTAGTAGCTGCAGGTCTTGGAGGCTGAGCTTGGAGGGAACATAGCTCATAATAACCAGGTGGGCCTTCAGAGGGAAAGCTAGGTGCTGCTTTGAACTATAATAGTATATAACTAGTATATCTTGAGTGGGTCTTGGAGATCTGATTTTGGGGTCTATGTCTAGTCCCTGGCTCTTTCCTACCTGGTACTGTTCCACTGTTCTGCTTCATGGCCACTGTGAATGGAATGTCTTTGCTCTACCATGCCATTCTGCCATGTTTCTGCATTGGAGCAGTTGACCATTGACTGTATCCTCTGAAACCACAAGCAAATTAAACCTCTCGCGCTTTAAGTTGGAAGTGTTGGAGATTGTGTTCCAGTGATAGGAAAGGGATCGATACACAATAGCAATGCTGTTGTTAATGTTGTCATTTGGGGGGGGGTGAACTGGGCTGGAGGATATGGAAAGGATTGCACTAGCTGATACAATACTTGAGAGATTTGAGGATGCAATCATTATAGATTACGGAGTCAGGCAGCGATTGCCGGGGGGCTACTGATGCACTGGAGAAGGACTAAAATGCTGAGGGCTATTAATCACCAATTTAAGTGAAGTGTGAAATCCAGATGGCCTCCTTGGCAGCATGTATCAAGAGGCTGTCATCTCCTGTGGCTTAAAGACAGAAAAAACTGAGGATCAGGCCCACAACTTCATTATAAGTGGAATTACAGAGAAAGTTGGATTCTCAATTTTGGCAGGTCTGCTCCTCCAAGGTCAGAGCCTTGGTTGGGAAGAGTGGGATGCTGGTGTTTGACATGCT
This sequence comes from Chinchilla lanigera, assembly GCF_000276665.1. Classification (NCBI taxonomy): domain Eukaryota; kingdom Metazoa; phylum Chordata; class Mammalia; order Rodentia; family Chinchillidae; genus Chinchilla; species Chinchilla lanigera. Next base: position 2,406,886 of record NW_004955486.1, on the reverse strand, counting down.
GATGGGGACATCTGGGCTGGTGCATTTGAAGACCTTGAATCCCTACATTGTCCCAAACCCTCTGGGCCTGCAAGCATGGCCCGCTCCTGTTACAGGCAGGTGCTTCTGCTTGCTTGGTGAGGCAGAGGCCTCTGACTTACAAGAGAGTATGAGCCCACCTCAACCAGGACTTGGCCTCCAGTTCTGTCGACCAGACCAGCGACTGAAGTTGTTACAACATGATCCAGTTTTGTCAAGGGAAGAAAGGGACATGCTATGCCAAAGAGGCTTCAGGATCCAGCCAACGCTTCCTGGCAGAGAGCAGAAGAGGATATGGGATCGGATCACACGGGTGTGGGATCAAAGGCAGCAGAGTGTGAAGCTGGCCAGGGCAGTTCATCAGCAAGGGCGCATCCTCCCAGGATACAGGATTCAGCATCCTGGAGGGTCCCCAGGAGATGGTGCTCACCTGCTGTCAGGGTGGCCCTTGGAAGCTTAAGAAAAGCCAGGGCTCATTCTGGGTGAAATAGAAGTGCTAGAACTGGGATGACAGATGGTAGAAGAAGGGATCAAAGGGCTCAGGGAAGTGGGCATGCCATAATGGATATATTACAAAAAGCTGCTAACTGTGTTCCAGGGAAGGCCCAGGGGATGGTCCATTTATCATGTGTAAATGGCAGCATGGTAGAGAAGCCTACTGGTGGCTGTGTTCCATAAGCAAGGCCTGACAGTGGGCGATACTGCAGTAGAACTGGTCTCCATGATAGCAATATCTCAGGAAGATGTGCTCCTGAGATAATAGAGCCCAGTTGTGGAATTTAAACTTTATTAGCAAGGTGGGAAAAATTATTGTAATGAACAGAAAGGTCAGAGTGGCAAGCAGGGAACCTAAGGAGAACTCTAGAAATGGTTGCATGGTGTTCCCAGGGGCAGGATGGGTGGGCAGCTGACAAAAGTAGTGCACCCTTTACACAGCTGGAAGAATTCAAAGATGGGTGATCAGAAGGTTGTATCAGCTGCCCCAGGAAAAGGCTGTGATCTCTTCAGAGCTAGAGCTCAGAGCCGGAACCCATTCTGTGGAGAGGCTGGGTCCCTAAGAAGGAGCCTAAAACACATGGTGGGTCTGTGTGGAAACAGTGACCCCAGTTCCCTGCCAAGGGACCTGCACCCAGGTAACCAGTGAATGGAGAACAACCAGATATTTCTAAGACTGACGGATACAGCATCTAAGATGATGTTCATACATAAAGACCTGCAGTGTCTTCATGACTTCCAGTTACACCAGATGCACATGGGAGTCAGCAAATAAAGACTCTAGCCAAGCTCGGACCACCATAGATCCCTGAGCCCACAGACACATTCCACTTCCTGGTTCCAAATGGAAGTCCCTGACATGGTCTCTCATCCTGACCAAGTGCAAAGCACAGTCCACCAACCTGCCAAGGCCACATTCCAGAGGGATGGCAGCAGAAATTAGTATCACCTTTATTTATTTCATAAAGATATTTTCTGTGCTGCTGAAGATCAATCCCAGGCCCTTGCACATGCTGGGAAAGTGCTCTACCATTGTGCTATATCCCCAGCCCTAGGGTCAAACTTTAAACACCTGCAACGCATGGAGAGTTGTCTTTGTCTTATCATTATTCCATTTGCTAGTTTGATCTTTACCAAGAAAGAAAAAAGCCAGATGAATTCTAGAAGATGAGAGTAGATGTCTGTAATTGCTGCCTTGCAGGTGTTTCAATCTCAGCAGCTATGTGGCCCGTAGCACCTCTGCTGGGTAGATCAACACAGCTCCTACACACGCATGTGTGGCTATTGATCTGGCCAACACCTTCTTTCTCTATTTCTATCTGCAAGGGTGATCAGAAGGAGTTTACATCTATATGAGATGGATAATAATATGCATGCCTGCTTCTGTCTTATGCTTATGCTAACTTTGTCACTCTGTCATAACGCATTGTAAAACTGGTTCTCAGCTGGGACATTGGGCTGGGTAGGGGGACATGTCTGGTTGTCATAAGTCAGTGGGAGTGGCAGTGTGATTGGCGTCTAGTAGGTAGAAGTTGGTATGTTGCTAAACATCCGCAAGACATTTTACCAAGTGACGTGGAAGGCTGGCATCTTTGAGAGGGGCCCAAAGCAGGGCAGGGATCGGCAGCCACCCCAGGCTGTGGGACAAACAGTCTGGAGACCGGGGTCACATGACCCAGCCAACTCAGATGACAGACGGCTCTGTGGCGGGAACAGACAGTGTGAGTTTATGGCAAGCCCTCAGAGGAGAGTAACAAGTTGGATCCATGGAGTTCTGGAACAAGGCCATGCCATCTGGAGTGGGAAATTATGCACTGTGAGGAAAATAGCTTTCGAGGGCTTCTGGATCCTGATGGAGTTGGAGCCTGGGTTCAGCCTGATGGGGACAGCTCGGAGGTGACACGTTGTGAACGGGGACAGTCAGCCTCCAGGACATGACACTCACCCAAGCTCATGACCTTTGTGTGACACTGTGTCCTCAGGAGGCAGATTCGTGGGTGTGACACCTGAGGCATAAAGGGGACAGGTGTGGTGTGACACCTGTCACTCTTGGAAGTCCCAAGCCCACTAGATGAGAATCTCAGGGCTCCCATTAGGTAAAGCTGCTAGGCCACCTGAGGGAGTCTCATAGGGACAGTGGAGGAGGAAGACAAAGGAACCAGTCTTCAGACAAGGGATAGCACCAAGAAGCTGGGATTCAAGCACCCAGCATTCTCCTTTTAAGTTGTTGGAGGGCAAGAGATCAACGAGAATCACTGGCTCTGAGGTCAGTGAATCCCAGTGGGATAAGGGTGGACCCTGTGGGTACTGCAGTCACCACTCAGATCTCCATGGGGACCGAGGTACTTGTCCTCAAGTGCTAAGAGTGCTGGCTGCAGATGGCTCCCAGCTAAGTCCCTTCCCAGAACGTCTATCTGCCAGAGGGTGCTGTCTTGACTTGAAGCAAGGGCACCCTGGTCCAGGGACCCGTCAGTGCAGGGTACAATCTTTCAGCTCCTTTGCCTGGATTCAGGATGGATCCAAAAGGCCACTGTAGCGCCAGATCTCCCTGTGGGATGGGCGGAGGCCTCTGTTGCAGCTGCCTTGTGTTCAACCCGTCTCTCCACCTAATCCTGCTTCCCGCACCCCACCCCATCAGCATTGCTGCTAATGGGGCTTTCCCCCTAACCAACCCCTGCAAGCAGATCTTTGTTTCTTGGGGAAGCCAGCCTCAGGCCTGAGGGCGGTGAGATGCGGGGCTTGTTTTGCTCTTTGCTGGAATAGTCAGGGTTGTTCAGGAAACAGAACCAAAAGCACGTGTACAGGTATGTAGAGATTCATCATGAGGAACTGGCTCAGGTGGAGGCTGATAGGGGAGAGGAGCTGAGAAATCCCATAAACTGCCCTTTGCAGCGGGAAGCCCAGGAAAGCCTGGTATGGCTCCAGCCTGGATCTGGAGTCTCAGAACCCAGGGCTGCCCCAGGTCCAGCAGAGGGCAAATCTCCACCACCGCTTTGCTCTAAGTAGGCCCTCAAAAGATTAGATGATGTCTCCCCATGTAGGGGGCAGTGAATCTTAGCATATTATTTTAGATAAAATAGTTTTGGTAAAAGCCTACATGGTGCCTTGGGAAGCCTCCTGGGACAGTGTAAGAGCTAATTCCCCAGATCAACCCTGCCCAGGAACGTCTCCCCAAGATAAGGGGGCGCCTAGGCCTAGGTAACCCTCCGTGACCCTGCCTGGGCAGTTCCATCTCCTGGCCCTAGGTAAACATTGTAACCCTAAAGAAATGCATAGGTTGTAAAAAAGGAGACAAATGGAATATAATGGGGGAAACATCTATCATGGTTACACATGTGACCTGCAACTGACCTGGGGTCCAACAGGCTGAGAGAAACACCATGTGCCCACTGGGGTCAGCGAATGTAACATCCCAAACTGTTGCCAATGGAAACCAAAAATGTATATAAGGTGAGACAAAGTTGGCCATCGGCCTGCTTCCAGATTGACAAGGGAAGTGAGGGTGGCTAGCCTCAAATTAAACTCTGGTTTGTTCTCAATAGACTCGGGTTTTCTTGTGGAATACAGCCCAATTGGTGTCAGGGGAATTTCTGCTGTAACACCTACACTGGTGAGGTAGGTCCGCTCAAAACTCATCTCTTCCAGAAACATCCTCAGAGACACCCTGGAAATAGGGTTCCACCAGCTCCCTGGGCAGAGCTGGCTCAGCACACTGGCGTACAAGCTTCACCTCACACTGGCTGCTGGATTTGCATGGCGCCGAGTCCTGGTGCTCATCTTGGGACACAGACCAAAGAGGTCAACACATAGCTCCGGGTCTGCTCACCTCCTGCACCCGCTTCTGTGGATTTGGAAATGAGCACGGAATTCAGGTGGATGGGGAAGACGTACGGGAGCAAAGATGAACAACACGGCCCAAGCAGGTAGATAGGAAAGTCCCGGTGACTTTGCAGCGGCGTAGACTTCCACCCGCCTCCGAGCATCCAGACCTACCAAGCAGGTCCATCAGGGAAGCTTGTTTTGTTCCCAAGAGGAACCACCCTGTGCTTCATTTATGGAGCTTCCCTCTAGCACACCTAGTCTGGATCCTAATGGGAAGTGGGTTGGCGGGGGGTGGCCCCCCATTTCCATCTTCCCCATGGGTGCTCACAGGAGCAATATGAGATCAACACTGCCATATCTTCTTGTGCAAGGGGAAACTGAGCTTCAGAGAGGGTAAGGGACAGAGCAAAATGACACAGGAGGCAGCAGAATCGGGCATCAGACTCGTCTGTTGTGGACAAGAGAAGGCAGAGGGGTAGTTTGGGAGCCCAAAGAGAAGGGCCTGACGGCTCTGGTCCTTCTTGCTCCATCCGGGTTATGTGGTCTCCTTCCCGGAAGGAGGATGCTGCTGCAAGTCCAGCTCCTGGGTCTGATGAGAGACAAGTAGGAGGCCTCTCCCTGTCTCCACCCTGCCACCCCACCCCTGGGTCTGTCTGTCTCCTGGGCTCTCTTGCTCGGCCCTGGCAGTTGGGCTCAGTATGAGGCCTCAGAAAGTCCTTGTGACTCTCTTCACTGAGCTTGTTTGGTGCCATTGAAGGGATCCCATGCTGTTAAGCGGACCCATGGCAGTCCAGTTTCTTAGGGGAGGTGAACTCAAGGCTCTTTGACTGTGTGACTTTGAGCAGATAAGCCAACCTCTCTGAGCTTTTCTTAGGGAGTTTCCTCTGGAGAGTGCGGCATTAAATTAGTGGATCCCAGGAGAGTGTGTTCAAAAGCATTGGTTCTCACTTCCCTCTCTCCTCTCCCTCTCTCTCCCTCTCTCTCCCTCTCTCTCCCTCTCTCTCTCTCTCTTTTCCTGATTCCTTCTCTCTCCTCCCACATGACTCAGATGACCCCAGGCAGAAGGGATCTTCATTCACGTTTCAGAAGGAATCAGGCTCAGTCTAGATGGAATATCTCCCAGTTGCTGGGGCCCTTCTGTCCTTCCCTTTGGTCAGCGTGCCCAACCTGCCCCTCTGCCCTTTCCTCTTCTCCCCATCTCTCCCAGGCCTCCTTTGCTGCCCCTCTCCACTTCTCAGCAACTCAATCACCTGGTTTCTGGCGCGCAGATCATTGTTGCTACTTTTGATTAAATTTCCTGTCTCTTTCCCAGTTTATTTCCCCAGAGTTGCCCGGCTTGCTTGGAGCCAGGAGGGCGCAGAGGTAGCTAAACTTCGTGGGCCAGGCTGCAGGGTCAGGACATGACGAAGGGGGTGGCCATCGTAGATTGGGGAGCACCCCACAGCTTCTGATGCCCAGTCCCCGTGTTCTGGAGTGGTGGCCACCGAGCTGAGGTGTGGTTGTGGACCCTCTCCAAATTCTGCCAGCGTCCTTCCAGCGCAGTCTCAGTCCTGTCCCACATCATTTGCTTGTTCCACCCAAAGGGCCCTAAAACACTTGCAGCGTACGGCTCAGACAGCCCAGGCCACCGGCACTTTCCCTGCCAGCTCCTGCTCCTGGCTCCCCCAAGCTTGAGGCCGCTGCAGCTTCTTTTGTACTTGACCGTCCATAGCCCTCCTCCTCTGCGGGAGGGAAGGTGCCCTCATGGGCCAGCAGGACGGAGCCGAGGCTGGGACAGTGTGTCCTGTGGTCCAGCCCCACTGTCCCTCTGAGCGGTTGTGTGACCTTGGGAAGTGTCGCAGCCTCTGCCTACAGAACAGTTTTGGGCCAAATTGGGCCAAGTTTCTTTCTTTCTTTCTTTCTTTCTTTCTTTCTTTCTTTCTTTCTTTCTTTCTTTCTTTCTTTCTTTCCTTTCTTTCTTTCTTTCTTTCTTTCTTTCTCTCTTTCTCTCTTTCCTTCTTTCCTTCTTTCCTTCTTTCCTTCTTTCCTTCTTTCCTTCTTTCCTTCTTTCCTTCTTTCTTCTTTCCTTCTTTCCTTCTTTCATTTTTGGTATTGAGAATCGAACTCAGGGCTTTGCCCTTGCCAGGCAGGTGCTGTGCCGCTGAGCTAGATCCCTGGCCTGTTTTTGGCCAAGCTGGAAGGCATCCAATAAGGCCCGAACAGGGCAACCGCCCCATTTCCTTGCTGTGGGCCCCGGGCTGGTTTGTTTACCATCTTCAGTGTCAAATTCCAGAGTGCCCCTCCGCGGGCTGGTACCGGTGTTTGGCATGGTGTAATCAAAGTGCCTGGCTTAGCCAGTGCCCAGCACACGGTTAATGCTCCAAGAGTGGTAGCTGCGACTGTCACTGTGTTGGAGTGGGGGAGGGTCTAGGGCTTTTTAAAGAGTGGAGTTCAGAGTGTGGGAGACGGCTTTACCAGGAGCAATCTAGGTGCCCAACTTGTGTAGGTGCCTTTGCTGTTTAGCCCGTGGTGGCTGGTGAAAGACACTTGAACTGGAAAGTGTCTTTATAGGGCAGAGGAGAGGAGCAAGGAGAGAGGAGGAGAGGAGAAAGGAGCAGCAGCTGTGCTACACGAGCTGGGCTACAAGTGCATGTGTCACGAAACCAACGGGGGTTTCCAGAAGAGCATGCCAAATACTAAGTTTTCTGCAGCATCAGCCACCTGTGAGACAGAAGCTCTTGACTCATCTCCCCCCGTGCCAGCTGAGGGGGATGTGGTTGGCCGGTGGCCAGTGCACCCCTCTCCCACATCTGCCACTGCAGATGATATTGTTACCCTTCTGAGGACCGGAGGGACACCCTGAGGTGGCTAAGACGAGCAAGGGAGGGTCCTGGGGCCCTCACCTGCGAACCTAGCACTCACAGCAAGCTTTCAGCCCTGCTGCTCAGACTAAAGCCTGCAGCTGCTGTATAAGCAGCGCTCCCCAGCCCCAGCCACCTCCGAGGTTCAGTCTAGTGCACCGCCCCATGTGTCCTGACCCCGCTGAGCCACAGTGCAGGCCCTGTTAAAATAAGGACTCACTTTGGTGTTGCTGTGAACCTGACCACGGTTTGCAGGTCGTGTGGGCTGCACACGTCCTATAAATCTTCTTGTGGTTTCTAGCATGAGTAGTGGTGACAGAGTGATCCTCAAAAGAAAGATCAATAAACATTCAGAGGTGTTAGCACCAGAGAGCTCCAAAGACCAGCACCTGGTAGAGTTGACATAGTGTCCAGCACCAAGTGGAGCGGACCTACAGTGTCCAGCACAACAGCGGCAGTTGGCATCCAGCCTTACCTGCTGGTATCCATCATCACCTCGTGTCATTTGGTGACGTCAAGATTGTTGGCAGAGCTGTACTTTGCCAATTCACGATTTCCATCTGAATCAAGCCAAAGAATTCTGGGCTGATCGGGACAACCTGCACCCCCAAACATGCACTGAGCTTGCTCCCCACCATCAGGTGCCACGGGAGGGCCTCCCTCTCCGGTTGGAGCGTAGGAAGGGGACTTGGAACTGGAAGTCACATCCCACCTCCTGTGGCTAGAGACCAGCCATGCTGGCTCAGATGACCAGAAAGAATGGAAGAGACCCCCTCCACCCCCTGTGGCAGAAACGCCCAGGAACACTGGGAAAGATCTGGAACCCTTTGACTCCTCTTTGAAGAATCTTTTCTTCTAAGTGTTTGAGATTTTTGAACATTTCAAACCTACAGAAAAGTTGAAAGCACAGCCCATTGAATGTCTGTCTGTCCTTCACACAGATTCACCCAGTGTTAGACTGGTCCCTTTTAGTTTCCCCCTGTCTCTTCTTTCTTCTGATCATTTGAAAGTAGGTGGTAAATATCCGACTCGGGGCTCCCAAATCATCGGCACATATCTCTCTGCTGAAGGACCGTCTCCCACGTAAGCATAAAGAAGCAATTATCAGACCCAAGGACTTTAACACAGACCTAATAATGTTATCTGTTGTACTGTTCATATTCAGATTTTCTCAATTGTTCCAGAAACGTCTGTTATAGCTGTTTCATCCCCTTTCAGGATCCACTTACGGCTCATGCGTTGCATTTCATTGTCACAGTCCTTTAGTCTCTTTAATCTTTCTTTCGATCTTTCTTGTAATTGACACTTTGAAGAGTGCATGTCAGGCGTCTTGTAAAATACCCCAGAAACTGAATTCATCTGATTATTTCCTGTGGTTCCATTCAGTTCAAATCTCTGTTGAGAATGCCAAATAGGGAATGCCGCGTCTTCGTTATTGCATTACCTAAGGAGGCTTGCAATGTCGGTTTGTCTTATTTTTGGTGACCTTACATTTGATCAGGTGGGTAAGGCGCTGTGTGCTAGATTTCTCCCTTGGGAGTTATCTTTTTTTCCTTTCTGTAATGAATAAGTCATCTTCACTGCATCCACTGAAGAACTCGCCTGGGTCACTTTCTTGCTCTGCGAGTTACAAAATGCATGTGTCTCCTGGAAGACAGGAGCTCCTGCTGGGACGTGGCTTCTATGCACAGCTATTCACTGGCCTGGGTGGGTGGCTTCATGAGTGTGACAGTAAAGGACCATCCTCAGCGACCTACCCTGGCCCCTTCGGATCAGCCTTTTCCATTGCTGTCCTTGGCTACAGAACAAGTATCTCTGGCCAGAGAACTAGTCTTTCACCAGCTGCTCCCAGTAAGTTAACTGGTTGATTGCTGGGAGTGTGTGCATGTGTGCGTGTGTGTGCATGTGTGTGTGCGTGTGTGTGTGTGTCTGTGTGTGTCTGTGTGTGTGTGTGTGTGTGTGTGTGTGTGTGTGTGTGTGTGCATGCTGGGCAAGACACCTGGGGACTTAGGACTTAGAGGCAGCACATCCTCCATCCCAGGAGCTGCAGGGTGCTGGGTTCCAGCCCTGGTTTCCATGGCAATGGGCAACCTCCTTCTGCAGTCTGCTCCTTTCTGGACCAGCTGACAGTGATCAGGCCTGGGGCGACCGGACAGAGACAGGAGGTGAGGACGGAGGCCAGCCAGACCTGCACTGAGTATCTTGTTGAGGAGAAGCACCAGGAAGCCCATGGGCATCTGGGAGATGAGAACTTTGGAAAGTGTTCCCCTCACTGTTCTGTAGAGTGGACTTTTCCAGGGCCCCCAGGGACCCCTCACGTATCGCAGTATGGACTCTTCCATCAGGAAGGGTCCGTGATGACACTGAGGGCAGAAGCGGAGCCCAGCACCTCTCTTGGGAGTTTAATGCATGTTAAGCAGATTCAGGTCCTTGATTTCTTGATCTGCTTCACACACGATCTTGACCTATTTCCATGAATAATCTGTCTTGTTCCACATTCATTCCCTTGAGGCGGCTGCTATTATTTCTCGCACTTTATGATGTAAGAGCTGAGGCTCAGAGGACATTGCTGGGGTCACATGGCTGGTAAGGTGTGACGCTGGAACCAGGCCGTCAGGAAATAGTGTGGTGTAGCAGTGAAGGGCACAAGTTACAGAGTCAGGCAGGCCGGGCTCAGAGCCTGAGCCTTTCACTCACAGCCGGTGATGTGAGCAAGGGTGATGGGCGGCTCCAGGACCCGGACCTGCTATCACGTGTCCAAGCTCTCAGGTTCCAGAACTTTCCTCAGCCCAACCAAGGCTCTCAAGGGACCTTACATGTGACTAAGTCCTGGTTGCTGAAAGGTCTACATGAGTGACATACTGAACATCTAGAAAGTCTATTGTAAAGAGAAGGACTGTTCATTTGTGTCTCTCCTCTCTCCCTTCCTCCTTCCTGTTGCCTAGACTGTAGTTGTGATAGATGGAACACCAGCAGCCATCTTAAGCTAAGAGGTGACTTCCTAGGAGCAGAAGCAAGGAGCCTGGGGCCCTGACGTCTTGATGGGAAGAACTTACCAGCCCTCTGATGGCTGCACCTGGACTTTTGTGCGTGAGACATAAACTCTTGTGGGTGTGAGTCGCTGATCATGGGGGACTGATGCTTGTCTGAGTGCTATGCTATGTACATTAGCTTGATCAAGTGATTGAGCACAGTGAGAAAACAGCACATCCAAGGGCCTGACTCCTACTCATCCACTTTCCTGGACCCCTGGAGGAGTAAGGTCACCAGAGGATGTGGTGAGTATGGAACTGGCAGAGGTACACGCTGGGGCATGTCTGGCACTGCACCCATCTGCCCACCACAGCCCCCCCAATCTCCTAGGCCACCAGGGTGCTCGTGCTGCCAGCCTCAGTGTCCTCCTTCTCCCTACTGCACAGAGCAGGCAGGAGAGCGTGGTGGGACAGCCCCAGCCTCCAAGCCCTGCTTCCTGGATGCAGTAGACGCCTGCCCTTGTCTTCCCTGCCTTCTCTAAGGATGGTGTGCCTGCCTGTTCTACGTGTCAGAGTCACTCCTGCTGACTCTGAAGGTGATGTGACATGTCCTGCCTAGGGCCAAGGTCTATGAATGGGGGCAGGGCGAGGCACCTCCCTTCTGGTCCCTTCTGGAAGCTCCAACCCCTCAGGCCTGGTCCCGGTAGACAGGCTGGCTGGGGTAAGTGTGTTTTTCTCACCCCACCCTCCACCGCGGGGGTCACCTGTCCTGATGGGAGGGCTGGACTTGGGGGACTTGGTAGCCCAGAGGTCCCCATGAAGTTCCTGAGTCCTCAGGTCCACTCCTTCTATACAGGGCTGGCCAGACACCACTGACCAGACACCGCCCAGGCTTTGTGACTTAATTTCCCTTTTTCTAACTGGCCATAGTAGCGAGGGGGAATAAGCCATGTGAATCCTCTGATCTGCTAGATCATATTTCTTCTCTTAAAAGGGTCACAGCCCTGTGATCCTCCTGGGGATACAGGTTCCACCCTAGGGACTACAGGCGGCTCCAGTCCCTTTCCCCAGGGTGCGCAACGCCCCTCCCTTGGGTGGGGGTTTCCTCCTCTTTGCTGTTCTTGGCTTTTTGTTCTCGCCTCTCTGTCCCCCAGCAAGGATAGGGACAGGAACGAGGCAGAGGAAACAGGAGGAGGACAGCAGGGAGGGCAGGATGGGGAGGTGGAGGAGCGAGTGGGGGCAGAGAGAGGTGGAAGAGAAAGTGACAGCGGATCTGTAGGGCCGGAGGAAGAGCTGGGTGCGGGGAGGCGAGCGGAGGGAGGGGCTGGGATCCTGGCCCGGGATTCACCCTACCTCCTCCTGATCCTGTTCAAATGCCACCTCCTCCACCAGCTTGTCCCTCTTCACTACCCCCTCTACCTCCTCCCTTCTACCTCCTCGCCTCCTCCGCCTTCCTTCTCTTCCCTGCGCAGCCAGCACTGCGTCCTAGGGCACAGTGTCATTTACTACTCTGCCGTGTGTATTCCCTTAGGCTGCCCCCTCCTGCTGGAACGAATTTTGCTTTTGTACCTCGGTGCGCCAGGCCCCTGCAGTGACCAGCATCTAACAGGACTGGTGACAGCATGCGCGGCAGTGAAGGGCCTTGGAGCTGTGGAGGGCGGGCTGGGTCTGCGGCGCTGAGATGCCCCTGGGTGTGTCCTCGGTCCAGGCCCAGGGGGAGCAGAGCCAGGGGGTGACTGTGATGGAGTGGAGGCTGCAGCTGCCCTCCGCTCTCCCACCTCTCCCAGTTCCAGAGACTCCAGAACCTTCTCCAGGCCAGTACAGCACAAAGCGGGCAGCCTCTGAGACATCCTTGGAGAGGGGCGTGGTTCCTTCTTGACAGCCAAGATATGGATGCCACCTGCTTGGTGGGCTTTGTGCATGTTTGTCTGGCCTCTGTCCCCAGGGCCACCTCCAGGGAACTGCTCGGAAGCTTCACCGAGGGGCCCCTGTCCGAGCCTCATGTGGTCGTCCTCTGGCCCTTCCTTCTGAGCAGGGCCACATACCTCCTCCCGATGGGGAGTTAGGTGGTGTCTGCACGTTTTGCCCTCAGGGTGCCTCCACTGCCCAGGCCTGGGCTCCCTGGTGTCCTGGGCTTCCTGTCAAAGGTCCCCAGTTGGTTCCTTAAGCAGAACAGATCCAATCTTAGCTCCTTTGCGTCACCCCAGCTTCTGTTGTCTCAGCAGGTTGAGCCCCTACTTCCAAAGTGCTCAGCCCCAAAGCCTCGGGCTTGGTACCTGGACAGCTCCACCGCCTGTGGTCCCTCTATCAAGAAATCCTGTCAGCTCTGCCTTCAAAGGATAACAGACCCCAGCAACTCCTTACCAGGTGGCTGTCACTACCCTGGGTGGGCAGGGCCACCATCTCTTGCTCTCCGGCCTCCCTGGGCTCTCAGCTGTTCCTTACATCCAACAAACATATCCTGCCTCAGGGCCTTTGCTCCTGCCATACCCTTTGCCCAAATGCTCTTCCTCTAGGCAGCTGTGTGGCTCACTCCTTTTTTCTCCATTCAAATTTTCCCACCACCCCTGTCAGCAGCTCCTACTGCATCTGCTACAGTTTGGATGTGTTTGTCCCCCAAAGGAGCAAGTGCCAGACTGTCTGTTGCAGTGTCGGGGTGTCAGGGGGGGGGGAACTTTAAGGGGGTGGGGCCTAGTGGGAAGGATGAGCTAATGCAACCATCACCCGTGAAAGTGATCGATGCTGGCCTCATGGACAAATCAGTCCTCAAGGGTGCAGCTGGTTAGGAAGCAAGGTCTCTGCGTGCTTGAGCCCTTCCACATGGGGCCTGTTCCTTTTCTGCACCTCTGCTGTGTTGTGACATAACCAGGGTCCTCACCTGGGTGCCGTCACCATGCTGTGTGGGTCTTCTTGGCCCCAGATGTGAACTGTGGACATATCTGCCTACCTGCTTTGCTTTGTCCCTTGCGGTCCCCTTGCAACTCTGCCCTGCATTTATTCCTCAGTCCTCACTGTGCGCCTTAGTGGTGTTATTTAGTGTCTGCTTCATTTCCACGGCACGGCCCAGCATGGCTGGGGCCCGCTATGTGTGGCTCCTTAAATGTAAATTAGTGAAAATAAAATAACAGATCCTGTTTCTTACAGTGGCAAAGGCAGCCTCATGATCACTAGTTTACAGGCAGGGAAATGGACTGAAGGAGGCTGGTGATTTAAAAAAAAAAATAGCTCGATTGAGATACAACTTATATACCACTTAATGTGCACGGTGCATGGTTCGATGGTTTTTAGGATGTTCACAGCTGTGCAACCATCACTGTGAGCAGCTTTAGCTTTTCTCACCTCCTCCGTAGGAGTCATTCCCCATTCTGCCCGACCCCTGCCTTGGCTCTGGGCAGCAGCGAATCTACTTCCTGTCTCCGTGGATTTCCTGCTCTGGATATTTCATATATATGGAAATCGTACCATCTATGGTATTGTGTGACTGATTTATTCCACGAGTGCCAGATTTTACAACTCTGCAATCTTGTTATTAAATAACCAATGGTGAAACCCACATTTTCAAGTGTATTAGAAAGAAATGATAGAAAATATTTGGGAGACAGTGAGGAGCAGGGTGTGAGGTAAGAAGCAGGATCCTGGGCTCCGAGTTCAGGTCCTCATGTTCTAATCCTGCCTATGCCTTTACCTGTGACCTCATGCAAGGTAGCAAGCTCTCTGGGGACCTTGATGCTTGTACAAGTTACATAGCAACAGACAGACAGGGACCAGAGCAGTGGCCACTCTTCCTGTGAGACCAAGGTTAGGGAGAACTCTGGGTCAGGCCTCCAGTGGGCACCAGGACGTGGCTCAGACCCACAGCGGGTCCTGCAGTGGCTCTGGCACTTCCACTGCCATCTGGCCCAAGGCCTCTGTAATGGTTGATACATTGTGTCAACTTGCAAAGTTTAAAAGCTTCACTAAGTCATTCAGCAATTGTACATCCTAGGGTGAAGAGAGCATGCCCTGCAGTGGCTGTTTACACTCCAGAATGTTGTAATTGTTGATTTGTTGTGTCAGTCTGAGAAGTTTGGAAGTTTAACTAAGTGACTCAGCAGGGGGCCAGGGTCCTCACTTTGTAAACACCCTGAGCCTGTTGGAGAAGAGGGCACCAGAAGGAGGGCACGGAGACGGTGTGAGTGCTACACTCACCCTAGGGCAGTAGCCTGCATACATTATAAAGGAGGAAAAGAGGCTTGTTTTCCCCTTTCTTGCTCTTGTTGCTTTTGCTTTCTTCTATTGCCTTGAATTGTTGCTCCTTACCATGCCACCCTGCCTTGGAGCCAGCTGATCATGGGTTGAAACCACCACAAACTGCGAGCTAAATAAACCTTTACTTCCTTAATTTTGGGTGTCATGTATTTCGTTCAAGCAATGAGAGAAAAGTAACCAAGACAGCCTCTTTGTCTCTTTTGCCAAACTTCAGGGATGCCATGGTCAGGAGCACTGACTGGGGTCCGGCTTGGCCTCCCCTGCTGCAGATAAATCTCCATGGATAGGCGTGGGGCCTCTCATCTGCAAAATGGAAAGCCACGCCCCTCTGTGTCACAGGGCTGCTGGAAATGACATTTGATGAAGCCGTGAGGCAGACACATAGCAGGCACCTGAGGAGCATCTGTGTCATCTCAGGGGCAAGAAGTCTTTGAATGGAGCAAGGAGCTGGGGAAAGGGCACAGCAGGAGGTGCAGGCCTTTCTTCTTCCACCTACCTCCCAGCCGGCAGCCCTGGGCCCTGGAGCCGCAGCCTCCAGCCCCCTGTGTGGGGGACAGGGCACCCGTGTGGGGAGGTGGCAGGGTGGAGATGACTGCTTGTTTATTCTCTTGTTCCCTGCTTGGGACACCGTGGTCCCCTGGCTGGAGCATCCATCTCAGCGGGAACCTTTGCTAAAATTTATTGTCCTGTTCCTACTGGCTACAGACTGTGGGAAGGTAAAAAATGTCCTTTTTGAGGCCATAAAATATAAAATGGAACCCAATTTCTCTCCAGGGTAAGAATCATTATGTTTGACAATGGCTGTAAAGTGTGTAACAGTGAGGGGTAGAAAAGAGGGAGAAGGACAGCGTGGTCCCTGAAGAGGGCCTGGAAGGAGCCCCAGGGACCGAAGATGTCACCTGTCTGATGCCTAGGGACCCTAAGCTCCTCATGCAGATCAACACACGTTTATCAAGCGTCTGTGCCAGGCAGGAAGAGGGGCTAAGCAGGATGTCTTGCCTGCTATCTCTGACACATTGGAGAGAAAATAAACATAGGCCCAATTGAATTGAATGGAATTAAATTGAGTTTTAAGAGATTTAGATCATGTTCAGGGAGTACCGAGAAATTGAGTTTTAGGTCAGATATGATGGCACACCCCTGGAATCCCAGCATTCAAGGAGGCCGGTGCAGGAAGGTCACAAGTATAACCCCATCCCAGGCAACTTAGCAACTTAGCGAGATCCTGTCTTAAAATAAAAAATTCAAAAAGGGGATATAGCTCAGTGAAAAGGCCCTAGGTTCAATTTGCCAGTGCAGAAGGAAAGGAAGGAAAGAAGACAGGAAGGCGGGCAGGAATGAAGGAACGAAGGAACAAAGGAAGGAAGGAAGGAATCAAACTTTGGGGGTTTGGTGCATATACATGTGTTTATATTTTTGAGATGTGACTTTTAAAGTGCACAAATCTTTTTTTTTTTTTTTCTGGTACCAGGAATCGAACTCATGACCTTGCACTTGCCAGGTAGGAGCTGTGCAGTTGAGCTAAATCCCCAGCCCCTAAAGTGCACAAATCTTAAGTATACAGTTGGATAATTTTTTCACATGTACACATCCATGTAACCACCACCCAGATCAAGATACAGAGCACACGTAGCACTCCAGAACATTTCCTTGGGTCCCTCCCCCGGTGCTGTCTCTCTCCTTGAATTCACATTGTTGGACCATTCAGTGAGCACTTAAGTTTTCCCTTCTTTCCCTCATCATCATCATTGGTAAGAGAAAGACTCATTCGTTTGCTGCATGTAGCAGACCATTCTTCTTCATGACTATATACTATTCCACGGCAGGAATAGCTCTCAACTAATACCTCCTCACTGTGGTTAGTGGAAGTTGTGGTTTGGGGCTTTGACTACTAGTTAAGCTACAGTGAATGCTTTTGTAAGTGTCTTTGGATGGAGGTGATGAAGTAGAGGAATGACACGATGATACTGGCTTTTTAGAAAAGACTTTGTCCCTCTAACTTCATTTTTAAGACTTTTTTTTTTAAAAGAGAAGTTATAGGCTCACAAAAAAATTAAAATTACTGAGACTTCCTATGCTCTCCTTTTCCCGACACAGGGTGATCCATTTGTGACACTAGATGTACCCAGAGTCCAATATTTACATCAGGATGCACTCCGGGTGTCATTCATTCTATGGGTTTGGATAAAATGTACAGTGAGGCAGATCCATCGTTATACTGAGTAGATTCACTGCCTTCACAATCCTCTCAGCTCTGCCTGGGCGTCCCTCCCGCCCCACAGCAACCCCTGATCTTTGTGTCTCGGTGGCTTGGCTTTTCAGAGTGTCAGAGTTGGAACCACACAACCTTTTCAGATTAGGTTCTTCCAGGTAGTCATATGCGTTTAAGGTTCCCCTGTGTCTTTTCAGGATTCTAGCAGATTTATTTTTAGCGCTGAATAATATTCCTTTGTCTGGATGTACCGCAGCATATCCATTCTTCTGAAGGACATCTTGGTTCCTTTCAAGTTTTGACAATAATGAACGAAGCTGCTATAAACAACCATGTGCGGCTTTTTGTGTAGTCATACATTTTCAGTTCATTTGGATGAATCCCAAGGCGTGTGATGGCTGGATCTATGGGAAGAGCATGTTTAATTTTATGAGAAATTGCTTACTGCCTGCCAAAGCGGCTGTACCATTTTGCATATCCCCCCAGCAGAGGAAAAGTTCCTGTTGCTCTAATCCTCGCCAGCGCTAGTGTTGTGGGGTTTGGCCATTCCAAAAGGTGTGCAGTGGTACCTTATCACTGTGTCACCGCTCTAACTCTGTTTTCTTTGTTTTTGTTTTTGTTTTGTTTTTGGTCTTTTTTGAGACAGGGTCTCTCTGTGAAGTTCAGGCTGGCCTTGAGTTCACTTTGTAGCCCAGGCTGATCTCGAACTTGTAATGATCCTCCTGCCTCAGCCTCCTGAGGACTGGGATTACAAATGTGGGCCACCATGTCCAGCTCTAATTCTGTTTTGAAAGACTTCATATTTATCATTCAACTAAGATAGTAATGCAATATGGCCAATTGATTGCACTAATGACCTTCATCCCCCAGCGCCCCACACTGACCGTAGGATTGGCCATGTGACCTGCTTTGACCAATGGGATAGCAGCACATTAGAGGTAAGAAATGGCTTGGAAACACTGTGTTCCCTTGTCCTCTTCCTCTCCTGGACCCCAGCTGCTGCCATGGGGATCTCCGGGGCCATCATGCCTCAGGATATTGAGGCCTGTGGAGGAGAGCTGTGCTGCATAAGCTGGGGTCCCCCAAGACCTGTGGGGTTTGGCCCACCCACAAGCTGTCAACGGACCCCGAGCAAGCCCAGCTCTGGGCAATGCCATGGCCTGGCAAGAGATTGTAAATAGCTGTCATTTTAAGTTTGTGGGTGGTTTGCCATTGATACAGCCGTGAGTACCCATTTATCCTCTACACGGGCTTGACTCTCTGTCAGATTTGCTTTATAGCTCCTTTTGTACTTCATTCCTGAAAACATTTGAAAGTCACCAACGTCAGGACATGTCTACACGACATACTTGAGCATCTGTCTCCTAAGGACATCCTCTTACATAACCCTAATATCATGATCACATTCAAGGCACAAAACAGTGCTACAATAATATCATCTAATATTGTGAACATATTCAAATTTCCCCTAGCAGCCCAAAGCAGCCTTTATGGTTGTTTTATGTATTGTTTTGGATCCAACTGTAATTAGGATCATTCGAGGACACTGCCTCCTTCTGCGAGCCTGCAGGCAGGTGTTGGTAAGCACAGCCCGATATCCAGCCAGCACTGCCACTTCCCAGCTGTGTGTCCTCGGGGACATTATTTCTCCGTCCCATGCCTTGGGGGACCATGTCTGCAGGAAGAGCACATTACTGTCCTCCACCTCATAGAGTTACTGTGAGATCCAGTGGATTACTGCATGTAGGGGGTTCCTGTATTGTAGGTCCCCGTGCAGATATTGGTTATTGCAGGTATTGCTCTTTGCATCTGGTGACCACCTAGGCCTTTGTGTGCATTTCCCAAGCACTGAGGTTCCACTATCCTTGGGAAGCCGGCCAGGGTTTAGATCGCTGCTCTCAGAATCCCCATTGAGACTGAGAGAGACGCTTGGTTTGGGGAGGGAAAGTACTGGAACTGGAGTCAGGGCGTCTGGGACTCAGCCCTCATGGTGCCTCTAGCTTGCTGTGTGAGCTTGGACTGGCTGCTAGCTCTCTGGTCCCAGTTTCCCTCCATCTCCTTTTTTTTTTCCTCTTCTTTCTTTCAATCGCATTGATTGACAGGTCTGCTATCATTCTATTTTTCCCTATGAATGTGGAAGTTATAATAAATGCTGTTTCTATTCTGTTATAATTACCCTAGAAAATTTAATATGTATATTCAGCTTGTCATTGTCGTCTGCCATTCTGCCTTTACCCTGCTCCCTTACGCTCCCATTCACCCTGGCCACGCCCCTTCCACCTTAAATGCAATCCTACTTTTGTTCTCTCTTGTTCATTTGTTTTAATGCCATAAAGCACATACCAACTAGTCAGTATTTGTTCAGATCTCCTCACCTGTTCACCCTTTCTTCGTTCACTCTCTTTGCATCTCCAGCCTTCTGGTTGAGGATCGTCTTCCTTTTTTCTGAAATTTATTTTTCACAATTTCCTTTAGTGATATCAGGTCCTGGCTGTAAACTGACATTTTTTTTTTTTTTTTTTTTATCTAAAGACATCTTTATTTTGCTCTCATTCTTGAAAAACAGTTTCAGAACTTACAGAATTCTCTGTGACACTTACCTTCTCTGGGCTTTTTGAAGGTGTTATTCTCCTGTCTTCTGGATTCCAGAGCTTCTTTGAGAACACAGCTATCGGTCTATTTGACATTTCTTTTTAGGTAACCTCTCTTTTATCTCTGGCTGATTCTAAGATTTTCTCTTTGTGTATGATATTCTGTAGTTTGGCCACGGTGAGCTTGGGTGGAAATCTTTTTTTTATTTTTGCCTGCTTGGGTTTACTGAGCTTTCTGAATTTGAGAGTTGGAGCTTTGCAATGATTCTAGGAAACTGAGCTAGTCTCTCTTTGAGCTCGATTCTCTGCTATTCTAATGCCTCCTCCTGGTTCTTGGATGACACACACATTTCACCCCCATCTCACTGGATTTTGCTTTTGTAGTTTCCATTTCTTTGTCTCTCTCCACCGCCTCCTGAGAAATGCATCTTTATCTCCTTTCCAGTTCACCAATTCTCTTCTTAGCTGTGTCTCATCCTCTGTCTAATCCTAATTAGTTCATGTTAAGTTTTATATTTCCATGATTATACTTCTCCCTTCTACATGTTTTATTTGATCCTTTTTAAAGGCAGCCTGGTCATTTTTCTTCATCTCATTTTCCTTTGTCATACTTTTGATACCCACTTTTTCAGATAAGAATGCTTACACAGGTACTTTACATTCTGTATCTGAAAATTCAGCGTTTGCCATCTTTGCCAGTCAGATTTGTGGTGGCTGTTTCTGCTGACGCTCAGAGCTACTTGCTTCTGATGTGTTTTTGATGGAGGAGATAGCTGGGGAAAAGGCTGGAGAAAGAAGGGAGAGTCTTGGAGCCTGCTTTCTGGGCTAGATCTGAGGCATCAGGTAACCAAGGAAACAGCTAGAGAAAAAAGGAGGGCCCTCTTTGGAGCTGGCTTTCTGGGGCCAAATCTGCCTTCTGAGTTAAACATTAGCTCAGGACCTGGATGCCCGGCTTTAAATACAATGGAAAAATGTAACCAGGTAACTTAGCCTCTGTATAAGTCCTGGTAATACACCCTGGGCTGACCCAACCCTAATTACCATGTGATTGACTATGTAGATTTGAACCCTCTTGGCTGACCCAACCCTAATTAGCATGTTATTGACTATGCAGATTTGAACCCTCTTGGCTGACCCAACCCTAATTACCATGTTATTGACTATGCAGATTTGAACCCTCTTGGCTGACCCAACCCTAACTACCATGTCACTGGCTATGCAGATTTGACCCCCCACAGTTTGGACACCATGACAGTTCCTCTAAGGGCCATGAAAGGTCAAAACCTCCACCGCCAGGTAGGGGCTTGAATCAAGCTGGTCGGTGGCAGGAGTTCTAATTCACGCCAAACCTTCAATCCCACCCGAAGCCCTAAGGCTTAAAGCCCTCAATGCCAATCCCCCCTGGTCTGTGAGCTCTTCTCACTGCCAGTTGCCATCCTGTGAAATGGTTCTTGTCTTTTCTCTGTCTAATAAATCATCCATATTGCTGGTTATTATGGTTTGTGTCTGGATGTACCCCCAAAGCCTCATGCAGTCACAGGGTGGGCTTTTAGAGTTTATGATTGACCCATGATCCAATGCTGGGATTATGGGTGTGAGTGCTACACCTGCCCTGGCGCAGAGAGTTTGCATATATGTAAGGGAGAGAAAGACACCTGCTCTCCTCCATTTTGCTCTTGTTGCTTTTGCTGTTTTCTGCCACCATGAACTGTTGCCCTCTGCCGTGTGCCACTCTGCCTTAGAGCCAGACAAGTATGGACTGAAACCTCCACAAACTGTGAGCTAAATAAACCTTTCTTCCTTAATTCTGGGTGTCAGGTATTTTGTCTCAGCAATGAGAGAAAAGTAATCAAGACACTGGTCCTCTTGGGTGTCCAGCTCAATTCTTTGTTTAGGACAGCAAGAACCCGGAGAAGACCCCCAACTGGGAACGTGTTCACTTCAGTTGTGCATGCCCACAAGTCAGCCACATGGCCTGTTTTCTTTCTTCTTCATTCCTTCGTGGAGTTATGCTAATAACACTTCTTCCAGGACCCCATTGGGCTCCAAGTCCTGGCTGAGGCAAAAGGGAGAGAGCGATCCTTGAGACACAGCCCTGGCTCTTGGGGACTCACCACAAAATAAGGGCCCTTCAAAAGTGCCTGCAGCTGGCTGTGATGGTGCACCCCTGCACTCCCAGCACTCTGGGAGGCTGAGTAGGTGCAAGTCCAGCCCTGGCAATTTATAGAGACCCTGTCTCAGAAAAAGAAAGGGCCGGGGCATAGCTCAGAGGGAGGGCCCTGGGCTCAATTTCCAGTACTTAGAAGAGAATAGCAACTATGTGACATTTGGAGCCATCTTGCGTGACCATTGCCCTCCGGAGGGTGGTCTCAGCCTGGGCTAAGGGCCGGTCCCTACCTCTGCACCCTGGGCCTTGGGGACAGCCCTCCCTCATCAGCCGCCTGTGTACCTGGCAAGGTGAGGGATCTCATGTCATCCACTGTGAGGGTGGGAGTAAGCCTCAAAGGCATCAGGATGGATGGAGCGGTGGGAGGAGCCCTCAGAAGGGAACCTCCAAAACTGGGGACAGATGGCCAGGAGATGATTAAGGGGAGGGGACCGGGTCCTGCCCACCTAGGAGGGCAGAGCCAGGCCCCTCCCAGCCTTGGGTATTCCGTACCAACCAGCCATGTGGTGTATGTAAGCCCTTGTGTGCGTGTGTGTGTACATGTGTGCACGCGCGCGCGCACACACACACACACACACACACACACACACACACACATGACTGGGCACCTCTTTGTCCCTGTACAATTCACACAGAGCCTGCCTGTCAGTCATACACGGCTGCTGGGCAGATCAAGGCTGTACATGGTTAAATATTCTTAATTACATGCATTAAAACTGAATATAGACTCACCCATAGTGCGAGTCCACGCGAAGGGAACTTACTATGAGCAAGAGTGAAACCCCTCCTTGCTCCCACCCCCTCTCCTCCCGCCAAGGCGCCCACAGCTAGCGTTTGCTGCGCCTCCTACCCAGGCTCCTCCAGAACATGTGCTCTGGGCTCTCCCCGAGCAGGCCACGGCACACGCTGTCAGTGCCCACACACTCCTCCCCGGTATGCACGCATGCACACTACACAGCACTCTGGGGCCTCTCCACCCCGCCCTCCCCGTCCTGGCTTGGGCACCCACAGATCCGGAAGAACCTCCTCTCCCCTCCCCCAGGCTCTCCCACAGTCCTGGGCTCAGCAGGGGTTTGGAGCAGGAGGGTGGATGATGTAGAAATGGGGGAATAGACCAGGCAGGGCTAGGAAGAGGCTGATGACGTTGGGGTCCCTGGAAGGGGGTCTCCAAAGATCAGGGAGAGTAACCAGAAGACTTAAGAGTGGCTGCATTTTCCAGGGGCTTGCTCTCCTTCCTCCTCCTTCCCCTCTCCTGCTCCTCCTCCTCCTCCTTCACCTCCTCCTCCTGCTCTTCCTCCTCCTTCACCTCCTCCTCCTGCTCCTCCCCCTCGGCCCAGTCTCCCACCCAACAGGCCCCAGGCTCGCATCTCCTGCACCGATCGGAACCCTGCACGGAGGTCTCGGCGTGCTCTGAAAGCTTGTCATGTCTATGTTTAATGAAGTTTAATTATCTTCCAAGATTCAATGAATAATTATAAATCTTTTCAAGATGCAATCACACGGGTTCATGCTTCATTAGCAGTGGAAAATCAATTGTAATTCACGTAATTCCTCTCTTCTGGAGATCGGTCTGTTTGTACACGTGCCCGCCTTCTTCCCCGCTTCATCTCCCCGGGAAGTGCCTCTGATACCTGGCTTTCTCCTTCCCGGGGGTGAGCTGGGGGTGGGAGGCAGAGACCACGATCCCAGGGCAGATACTCACAAGAGGCTGGGACAGCAGAAGTTTGAGATCTCTCCAAGGCTATGAGAAAGCAGAGAGCTTTCTGAACTTTGCAGGGGGTTACAGATCCCTCTGAAAATCCCAAGTAAACTATTGGCGCCCCTAGAAAAGTGCACACCCCAACGTCTTGTGACATTGAGGGTGTTGCTGACCCCCTTCCCCAGGATCGCTGGAGTCCTGGAGGGTTCCGGGAGGTAACGCAGAAAGGGCAGCGCTACTTCTTAATGGCGAGGGACGCTCCTTTCTGTCTGAGAAACAGTCTCTTCTGGGACCTGGGTCGGGCTGGAGCCTGGCTTTAAGGGACTCGATGGCCTGGGCTTTTGAGATGGCAGAAGCCCTGCGGAGCTACCTCTTCTCTGAGCCGGTAGCTAACAGCCCCTCTGCCCAGTGCAGCCGCCCTGCAGCCAAGACTTCGCGTCCTGGCTCTTGCAAGCGCCAAGGTGCCCCGTTGTGGGGGTGGCGCTCTGTCAGGGCCAGGCCCCGGGAAGTCCTCACTTAATTAGCCAGACCCACCGAGGAGCAAAGGGCAGTGGGTCATCTGGCCCTCGGAACCTCACAAACCTTGTGCTGTGGGCTCAAGTTTCTTCCTTGGGGCTTCAGCTCGGAGCCCCCAGGTGCGCTGTCTGTCGCGCAGAACTCCATCTCGGACAGGAGCCACCAGCCATAAATGGCTCTTTCGATTTAAGTTAAAATAAAAGAAAATGAAACATTTTGTTCCGCTGCTGTGTCCGTCTCCTTTCCAATGTACAGCAGCCTCACAGGCTAGCGGCTTCGATCGGTCCACACAGATGCAGAACTTTTCCAGCAGGGCAGGAGACCTTCCCGGACAAAGCAGGACTTGGGTCACTGCGCATGCTCGGTGCTCACCCGACCCCACACGCCATCCCCAGACCGTGTTAAGCATCTCTGAACCGCCCTGCTAACTTCCTGTGGCGGCTGTAACAAATGACCACAATAGTGGTGTTATGGTTGAAACATTGTGTCAACTTGGGGAGTCTAGAGGTTTGGCTAAGTGACTCAGCAGGAAGCCAGGGTGCTTGCTTTGTGTACATCCTGAGCCTGTGGAAGGAGGGCATGGAGATTATGTGAGAGCTACACGCCCTTTGGTTGGGGTTGTCTTTTTTCCAAGTTAGGGCAAAAAGGAGGTTGTTTGCCCCCTTTCTTCCGTTTTGTTTTGGTTTTTTGTTTTTGGGTTGCCTTTCCCCCTTTTGCTCTTGTTGCTTTGCTGTCTTCTGCCTGGGAGCCAGTCAAGTATGGACTGAAACCTCCACAGACTGTGAGCTAAATAAACCTTTCCTTTCTTCATTTTGGGCGTTGGGTATTTTGTCTCAGCAACGAGAGAAAAGTAACCAAGACAAGTGGATCGATGCCACCCGAATCTATTGCCCTGTAGATCAGGACTCACAAGTCTCTGTGGGTTTCGCTGGGTTAATATTAGGGTGTTGCCGCACCTTTCCAGGGTGACAGGGGAATCCTTCTGCTTTTCTGCTTCTAGGGGCTCTGCATGTCTCGGCCTGTTCCCCCCTTGTCTGTCTTGCAGGCCAGCAGGGCCATGTGTGTCTCTCACCACAGCTGGGACAGGTCCTCCCACGCTCTTGGCCCACCCAGAAAATCCGGCAGAATCTCTCATCCCAAGATCCTTAATCACACCGCACTCTTTGGCCATAGAGGGGAACCTAGCCCCAGGAATGCACATCTTTCGGGGGACGTCTTTCTGCCTACCGTAGGTCCCACGCTTGTATTTTTCTGATGGGAGGAGCCCTGAGATCCGGAGAAGAAAGGGGACATCTCCAGGGTCACTCAGGGTGTTGTGGGTGCTGCAGTGTCCTCCCAGATCCCTACGAGCTGCCCACGGCTCACAGCAGCGAGCCTCCCGGAGCACTGTCCTTGGCCACAGGGATCAAGGTCACTCCCCCCCCCCCCCCCCGCCATCCCCCTGCACACAGGGAGCAGCCTCCCTCCTCTGGACTGCTTGCTGGGCTGGTGCCTTCCTTGGGCCTGTCCTCACCGCCTGTGTGGCGGGAATCAAGTCACCAAGCCACCATCTGCAGCACCTTGGGCCCAGGGAACCCTCAATCTGGGTCACCAGGGGTCCCTTCCCACTCCCTGAACGTCCCCGACCTCTTAGGCCTCCACCCTTGTGCCCCTCTGGTCCTGCCACTTGGGACACCCTCCCCCTCCCGCCAACTCCTCCGCACTCTTCGGCCTTGGCTAAGTGCCATCTCCCCCTGGAAGCTCCGGTCTTGGCAGGAGCCCCTGTCCTGAGCTCCCCAGCTCCTTGGGCCCTCACCAAAGCTCTGAATCAGAACCGCAGTTTATTATTTTCCGTATCTTTAGGCCTGGCACCTCGCCCTGAATAGGTGCCCACAGAGTGTTTGTGGACTCCTTGTGACCCCACGGGGCAACAGCACCCCTCTCGCAGGGAGGCGGTGAGGACCACGCAGGACGTGCCGGGAGACCTATGGGGTGCTGGAGTTGATGCCTGCGCATTCTGATGTGACGGTGGCGACTTGCATTTAGGAACCTGCACCAGGCCTTGTTCTGGATCCATTACTCCATCCCAGCTGTACAGGGGCAGTAATCAGGTGCCTGTATCCCCATTTTACAGATGAGGAGATGGAGGCAACGAGAGGCGAGGTACCTTGCCTAACGCAACACAGCCAGGGGAAGATGGAGCCACCATTAAAGCCCAGGCCGTTTGTTTGCACAGCT
Source organism: Chinchilla lanigera (assembly GCF_000276665.1). NCBI lineage: Eukaryota > Metazoa > Chordata > Mammalia > Rodentia > Chinchillidae > Chinchilla > Chinchilla lanigera. The sequence goes on along the minus strand of NW_004955486.1, from coordinate 2,381,089 downwards.
CAGGCGTGTGATCTTCACGAGGCAGCACTGCTTCTTCTCTTGTGTCCCTTTCCTGGCACTCCCTAAGCGTCCCTGATGTCCCTTCCATCCCTCAGACCTGCCAGCCCGAAACTGAGTCCTCAAGTATGCTGTCTGCGTCAGGCCTGGGCGTGGCCTTCGCCCCCACCCCCCTGAGGTCTGGTGGGCCCACCATTTGGGACAGCTGATGGGTTGTTGGTGGGTCACATGCTCTGAGTATCAGTCATCAGAACCTAACTGGGTTCGCAGGAGAGAATTTGGAACCTTTCCGGAACCATACTTGGAGGGACATGTGGGAAGCAGCACACGCTTGTAATCCCAGCATTCTGGGAAGCTGAGGCAGAAGGGTCTCGAGTTTGAGCACATTCTGGGCAATGTAGTGAGACTGGTTGAAAATAAATAATAACCAAATGGTTGGGGATGTAGCGTCATGCAGAGGCCCTGGGTTTAATTCTCAATACTGACCTCCACGCACAATGTTATGAGTTGGGTCTTAAAAGTCAAAGTGTGCTAAGGGCGTGGGTACCAGTCTGTATATTTTGTTATGGTGACAGAAGGTTAATACATAGTTTCCCTTTTTCTTTTTGGCAGTAGTTGGGATTGAACCCAGGACCTTTGCACTGCGCCACATCCCTGGCACTCTTTATTTTCTATTTTGAGACAAGGTCTCACTAAATCGGCCAAGCTGGGCTGGACTTGTGATCCTCCTGCTTCAGCCTCCCAGAGTGCTGAAATTGCAGGTCTGTGTCACAGCGCCTGGCTGACATATAGTTGCTGAGGCGTAGTCCCTGCAGTTTGGGAACCCACACCAGGAAATGGAATCTTGCTTTGGTCTCTTGTGATGCAGCGGGACACAGCATCTTTCCCAGGCTCTTCATCTCTCTGCTTTGTCTGCTGTCCTCTGCCTTTCCCCCTCATTCCTGGACTGTGACATTAAGTGTTGGAGTGCAGTCCTGCAGCCTCCCTTTAGGTGTGGGACACTGGACAAATCACCTGATTTCTCTGATCCTCGTTATTCTCCTCTGTGAAGGTGGAGGGATCGTCCCCAGCCCGGCATGTGTTGTGCGGGTGAATAGGGCCCTGTGCAGCAAAGCCCCCTGCCCGGAGCCCCCTGCACACAGCCAGGACTCCTTGAACTTTCTCCTTTCTCACCGCCGCCCCCTCTGTGCCCTTCCCTCCTCCTAGCTGAGCTGGGCGGGAGTTTTGTGTGAGGCTGGAACCATCTTCACAGCCCACGGAGGAGCTGCCTCCTACAGGAAGCCCTCCCAGACACGCTCGCCCCTTTCCAGAGCGGGGTTTGAGGTTTTGGTGGCTCCTAAGTGGCCGTGTGGCCTGTCCCCGGGGAGTACAGGGCAGCCTCGGCTCTGTTCCAGCAGCGGGCTACTGATCATCACCATGTAGCAGCCCTCGTGAGTAATTTGCTTTGAAAGAAATGAGCGCGTAGAGCAGATTTAATGTTCTCTCTCTAATAATATCACTGCCACTCAGCCCCGTGCTTCCTTGCAGGGGAGCAGGGGCGCCTCTTTTCTGGGAATAGAGCAGCCCCTGGGGCTGTCTCCTTGCCAGGGCCACTGTGGGCCGTAAATGATCAGGGCAATTATGAGCGATCGCTGGCTCGCGCATTGCGATTTGATGGCGCTGTCCGGTGCCTTTTACATGCTGGATTTTATTAGACTCTGGATGAGCTCGAATGGGGGAATTATTGAACTGCTGGTAATGAGGATAGTTAACCCCTCCGGAGCTCTTCCGCTCTCCCAGGCTCCATGATCAGAGCTCCACACGCACGAAGTAGGTTCTCCTCGGTCTCCTTGTTTTAAAGAGTAAAACTGAAGCGCAGAGCAGTTGAGACACTTATTCAGGGTCACACAGCTGCCCTGTGGCAGAGCAAGACTTTTTTTTTTGCATTGTTGGGGATGGAACCCAGGGCCTCGTGCATGCAGGGCCCCAGCGCTCCACCCTAGCCCAGAACGAGGATTGGAGCCTCGCGTTATCCGAGTCCACAGCCCGCTTCTACAAACTCTCACTTGCTGCTCACTGAGTGGCCCGGTGCTACCCCTTCGGCCTACGCCTGCGTGCTGCGTGTGTGCGGGGTGCTCAGGATGTTGCAGGCACAGACGATGAGCCCAGCAGCCCCGGGGGTCCCCGCTCCCCAGGGGGACGCTGTCATCACCTCTGCCCTCTTTGAATCCTTGCCCTACTGAAGGGTGGCAACTGTCTCCTGTCACTTTCTGTGTCCTCTGCTCCTGCTCCCCACGGGCCACTCCCAGGGCCACACAGCACGGGAGGACGGTAGCGCGTCCCTTCTCCCTCGTGTCCTCCTTCCGCGCCCGCTGTCACGCGCCCCCCATGGCTCTGCCTTCCGCGGGGCCCCATGCTTGCTGTCCCCAGGTCCTTTGTTCCCAAGAACCCTCCTCATCAGGCTTCCTGCCCCCCCCACCCGCAAGGCTCCACTACCCCGTAACTGTCCAGGTCACCAGTGGCTCCCTAATGCCAAATGCGATGCTCTTTGTCCCTCCTGACCGGTCCTTTTCCCGGGGTCTGGGACACCTCTTCTTCCTTTGATTCTGGTTGTTCTTTGTCTGCCTCTTTTGCTGGTCTCTTCGTATCAACTTGACCTTTAAAGGCTGATAGGCCCCCGGACACCATCCTTAGCTTTCTCATCTCTGCCCAAACTCACGCCCTAAATGATCTTCACGCTCAGGGCTTCAGGCACCACCTACATCAGAGGAGCCCCAAATTCCTGTCTCCAGCCCCCACTGTCCTCCAAAGCCCACACTAACCTAGCCGACAGCCTACACATTTCCTCTTGGAGAGCTGAATGACAGCACAAACCTCATACCTCATACTCAGAGCAACTGCCCTTGTTCTCCGCACCAGCTGGTTCTCCGCACCCCTTCCAGTGGCCCAGACCAACAGTTTGGTACATGCCTGTGATTCTAGCACTCAGGAGGCTGAGGCAGGAGGATCTCAAATTCAAGATCAGCCTGGACTACATAGAGAGACCTGCCTGAAAAAAAAGAATTTAAAAGAAATAAAAAATGTTTAGAATCAGCCTGCACTTCTCTCTTTCCTTTGCCCTCTACATCTCATCCCTCAGCACATCCTGTTTGCCCTTCTTCCGGAGGACACCTGGGAGGCAGTCACTTTGTATCCCCTCATGTCTCCACCCTCTGAGCACCTACCACCCTCCCCTGGTTTATGCCAATGGATTCGTCATTGCTCTCTCAGCTTGTCCCTGTCCCTGTCACTATATTCTCTGTGGAAAAGCCAGAGGGATCCCCACTGTCTTAGAAATCCTCAAGTGAATTCTGGTCTCAGATTAAAGACCAAAGCTTCACTCTGACCTGTGGGCCTCACAGGATCTGGCCTCCCCCTCATCTCTGACCCTGCCTCTTTCCACTTTCCTCTTATTTGCTCCCTGCTTGCTCCCTTGCTGGTCCTCAACACCCAGGCAGCTCCTGCCCCAGGGCCTTTGCACTCACTGCTCCCCTGTCTGTTGTTCTCTTTCTCAGGAACCCATATGGCCTCTGTCATCTCCCTGCCTTCAGATCTCCTCTCAACATCCTTCCTCAGGGTCTCCAGCCTCCTTCTCAGATGCCAAGCGCCTCTGCCACTCCTATCCCTATCTGTGGTTTTTTTTTTTCCTAGCACTTGTCACCCACACAATATACATTTATTTGTTTGTGAATTTATTTTCTGAGTCTCCCAGTGCAGTGTCTGCTCACAAAGGCAGGGAGTTTTGTGCCTTTTCTTTCTCCCTCCTGCTGTGTCCCAAGTTCCCAGCATGAGCAGGTGGTGAACCTCCTTTCCTGCCCAGCACCAGGGGATCCAAGTTATCCACAGCTCCAGGTCACCAGGGGGAGGTGCTGACGAGGACCCCAAGGCACACGGCCCTGAATACAAGGGGTTCTCCATTTTCCAACAAGAGCTTGAATTTATATTTTCCTACATGATTGGAAAAGGTAGTCAAACACTTACTTATTGAATTTATTAGATTAGTTATGTATGTCTAGTCGAAGTACCTACTTACAATAAGATGTGCCGATTTAGAAATGTGGCTTTTCCATTGGAAGTGTTCCATGAAATTCTCTCACTGGAGCCCTCTTTGGAGCCCTTTCTTATCAGGTCTGGGAAGCGACAGAGCCCTGTGTACAGGTGGCTTCTGGGGCATCTGAGGTTGGGCACCTTTGAGTCTTTGTATATCGATGTCGCTGGAAATTTCGGCCCGAGGTAGAGCTGCCTGCCCACTGAAGAACAAGAAACCATTTCCTCAGTCATCCCAGGTATGTCACGGTCGCAACCCAGCCACACACTGCTCCTTGCCAGGTGTCTATGAAGGGGTGACCAGCCGTCCCAGCTCGCCTGGGGCTGAGGTGGGTTCTGGGACTTTCAGTCTTGGGGAAACACACTGAGCATCCCTAGTTCACCCCTCTTTATAAGACCATCTTGATTTACCAGGCTGGGCTCAAACTTGTGACCCTCCTGCCTCAGCCTTCTGGAGTGCAGGTTCTCTCCATTTTAGAGATGGGAAAACTGAGGCTGGGAGAGGCTAGGAAGCGACCTTCCCCAGACCATGCATCTAGTGCCCTCCCTGTGGCTAGTCCTACCCACCCCCGCTCCCGTGACACATTGTACCAGTGACACTGACAAATGACCTGAGACTTGTTGGGATGCAGGTAAGATGTAGCCTGGGTTTTAGCCCCCTTCCTGGTGCACTGGGCCATGACCCGGCCTCAAATCCTTTGCTGTTGGACTCTGTGTCCATAACCCCGGCCTCTGAGATGTGAACCTCAGGCCTGGGTCTTCACACTGCAACTTTCGGGGCTCCTGCGCCTGAGGCCTCACTTTTCTTCTGGGTGTAACACAAAATACTCAGTGAAATCGTCCCCAGCTCCTGCAGCTGGCTGTCAAGGGATAACTTTCTGCCCCTCTTCACACCCACAGCCAAACCGGCCCCTCTGCCTCGAAGGTGTGTGATCCACACTGCCGTGAGAGAGACGGGGAAGCAGGGCCGGGGTCTGGGACACAGATGTGTCCTCCTTCTGTCAGCTTCCTTCCTTCCTTCCTTTCTCTCTTTCTTTCTCTTTCTTTTCTTTCTTTCTTTGTCTCTCTTGCTTCCTTCCTTTCTTTTTTATCTTTGTTCTTTCCTTCTTTTCTTCTAACACTGAGGATTGAACCCAGGGCCTTTGCACTGAGCTACACCCCAGACCTTTTTTATTTTGAGACAGGATCTCAAAAGTTGCTAAATTGCCCAGGCTGGGCATAAACTTGGGATCCTCCTGCCTCAGCTTCCCAGAAGGCCAGGATTCTAGGAATGCACCACCAAGCCTGGCCTGCTCATGTTTCTTAGCACCTGCTGTGTGCAGGGAATGCGTTGGGTGCTGGAGAAACAGCAATAAACAAGGCCTGGGCCCCAGGCAGAGAGTGGGCTTTGTGAACCACCAGCCCCGGGACCACTGCAGGCATGAGGCTATTTTCCGTGTCCCTCGCTGTCCCTCTCCTGATGCAAGCTCTGCCTACCCTCTGTCAGACCCCAGCTCTGGGACAGGCGAGTTCCTGGAGGTTGGAGCCAGGCCCCTCTGTTCTCTTTATCCCCAAAAGCTCACAGGCCTAGGTTCCTGCTTTCAACGAATCAGAAGATCAAAGAATATCACTCATGGAAGGACACACTAAAGGTCAGAGAGGGGCAGAAAGTCGCCTGAGGTCACGCAGCAGTTAGCATAGAAGTGAGACTTAAATCCTCTGCAGAGTCCTGTCCCTAAAATCACAATCACACTCAGCAGGTGCCGAGAGCCTTTCTCTGTGTCCAGCCCTGGTCTAAGTGCTCATCCCATCTGTCAAGGGCTCTGCCTGCAAGGTGTTGAGGACAATCTCCCCAGCCTCCCCAGCCCACTTAGAGCTGAGTTGCTGAGGCCTGGAGAGGCCAGAGAACCTGCTCTGATCCCTTCCCCGTGAACTATGGGTCAGAGCTCTCACCCACGCCGGGCCCTCCCAGCCTGGCTCTTAACCAGCAAATGCTGCCTCCCCCCCACGCCGCCAGTGCTCAGCTGGGGGCCTAGCGTGGCTTCCGGGAGCTGGGAACTCCGAACTCTTCAGCAGAGAGTCTGCGGTGTTTGTCAGATTCTCAGAAGGGCCCGGGCCTCCCCGCAGGCTTGCTTTGTATGTGACATGAATTGACTACGTGGTTAGTTAGTTCCCAAGGAGGCTGAGGTGAGCTTAGCCAGGGGGTGCGGGTGTGTGCCTTCGTTTAGGTGTGCGTGCATGTGTGTGTACCCTGTGTGCATGCGAGTGTGTGTGCATTTGTGTGCACTTGTGTTGCGAGTGCTCTAAGCTGGGGTGGGGGATGAGGGGCGCCTGCTCTCTTCTCGCGTCTCTCCCCTGGCCCCGCCCCATCCCTGGCCCCGCCCCATCCCCTGGCCCCACCCCCGCGCTGTCTTGTGGCAGCAGCCACGCGGCCATCTCGGGCCCAGCTGGGCACACGCGTGTGTGCCACGTGCTGCAGGCTGGACTCAGCGCCGGCCCCACGCCATGTTCCATTTCTCCTCTTCCCGTCTGCGGGGCCTCCCCTGGGCCCGATCTCCGCGCTTGTTTTATGGAAGGTGTCAGTTCCCCGCTCCTCTCGCTGGCCTGATGTGGTTATTAGCAACAGCTACAAGGAGAGACGAGTCCAAGCCCGGGGCGGGGGTCCCCGCAGCAGCTGCTGAGAACGTGTAATCCCTCCTCCCCGCGTCCCTGAGACAGGCTTTGCTCCTGCCATCACTTCCTATTTAGACCTGCATAATCACTGGGATGGGTATTTGGAAACAATTAAAAATAAGCTGCCAGCGTGTGGCTAATTTTGCTCAGGCTGCGTTGACAATATGAATCCAGAGGCGGGGGAGAGGGCGGGAGGCCCAGCCGGTGTCAGCACCACCGCCCAGGTGGCTCCAGCGTGGCTGCTGGTCTGCATCTGAGAGCTCCTGGCTTCTTACTGGCCTGTGGCCTGGGGCTGGAGGAGATAGAAGTGACTGGGGCAACTACCTGGGGAACAGGGGCCCCTGTGGGAGGATTTGGGGGGTCACTTCTGAGTGCCTCTGGTCTACCTGCTCATGGGCCTCGGACACAAGACTGGGTCCCACATGCTGGGAGAAGACGCCCCTACCCTGCCCTTGGCCAGCTCCCCTGGTCCCCTCTGCCCTGGAACATAATTGCGGGAGATTGTGTACATGTGAATCTGTGATCTGTGTACCACTGAGATCCTGGGTTTGAGTCCTCACTCTGCTTCCTCTTGTTCTGGGGGCCTTGCCTGAGCTCTTTGCTTCCCTTCCCCCACTCTCCTTCCTCTCCAGACACCTATCTGAGTCTCAGCCTTGGCCTGCCCTCATCAGCTCTGTGATCCTGAGCAAGCCTCGGTCTTCCCATCTGCAGAATAGGTACAGCAGTGCCTATCTTCTCCAGTTCTTATAGGCACGAAACACAGGCAGCACTGTGATGCTGAGTTGTGTGCTTCCCACTGGACCTCACGCGAACCCCTCTGTCTGCCTGGCCTGATCTCTCGTATCCCTTCTCTGTGCCCTGTCCCGTATGGTGAGCTATGGGAGCACAGGGCTGGTCCTGGGGCGTCTGTTCCCGATGGTGCTTATCCAGGGCTGGCTTGGTAATGGACGAAGCTTCTTGATGCTTCTGTCTGCCTCCAGCCTTCCTGGCGCAGCTGTACCCAGCGCAGTGGCCTGGGACTCTGGTAGGACATGGAGCAGCCTGCAGCTGCCCTGCACTTGGGTGACCGCTGGAGGCTGTGAACCAGCAGGGTGTCTGCAGGTGGCTCCTAACACGGCTGCGGGGACTACTTTCCACCCATGTGGGAGGCAGAAACAACGGAAATGGGCTATTCCCGTTCTGAAGGCCAGGGCCGGGAAGTCTGTCAGCCCAGCCGCATTCCAGGGGGAACGCCCTCCTTGCCACTTCCAGCTTCTTGTGGCCATCAGCATTCTTTGGCTTGTGGCCACCTCTCTGTCTGCGTCTTCTTGTGGCCTTTTCTTCTCTGCATCTGTGTTTTCTCTTGAATGTTGCAGATTCCCCTTTACCTCTCTTTTATAGGGACGCTTGTTGCTGAATTCAGGGCCCACTTGGCTAACCCAGGGTGATCTCATCTAAAGATAATTAATTTAATTACATCTGAACGATCTTGTGATGATGTAGATCTAAATTGTCCCCCCCAAAGTCTCCTGTGTTCAGAAGTGGGGCTTTTGGAAGGGAATTGGATCATGGGGGCACCACACTCACCCATAAATGGATTCATTGATGAGTTCATGGGTGAATGTGCTGTTAGGGGGCGGGGCCTGGTTGGAGGAGGTGGGTCATTGGGGGCGTGGCCTCCCTCCCCAGCTCCTCCCTTGTCTCTCTGCTTCCAGACCGCGGTGAGGTAAGCAGCCTTCATCTGCAATGCCACTCCTGCCTTGAAGTAACCAGCCATGGACCGAACCCTCTAAAACCAAGAGCCATATAAACCTCTCCTGCTTAAATTGTAGGTGTCTGGTATTTTATCCTCACAATGGGAAATTAACTAATACCAATCTTTTTCAAGTAAGATCGCCATCACTAGGTCCAAGGATGCACCTCCTCCCTTTTCATCCTCCTTCATTCCCAACCCAGGCTGTCCAACGTTCCTGAAACAGTCCACTCTTAAACCTTTGCATCCTCTCTCTGCAGATAACCCAGTGGTCGGCCTTCCTTCCTTCCAAGTCTTTGTTCATACTTTACCTGCCCAGCCAGTACATCCCTGGCCACCCTAGTGGAATCTTCTTGTCACTCCTGCCTTCCTCCTTTCTCTTGCTTCATTTTACTTGTTCGTTCCCCCCTCCCATTAAAATGAACCTCCACAAGGGCGGGAACTCGGTCTGTTTTGTTCATTGATCTATCCGAGGGTTTAAAATAGAGCCTGGCACACTGCAGGTGCTCAACAAACATATATCAAATAAAAATATGAATAGGTGAGGTGCTGCACTGTGTCAGGAATACACAGTGGCCAAGGAAACATCACCCCGCTCCTTCAGAGCTTGCTGTGTGGGACAGAGGCTGTGGTCCTCGGTAGCTGCCTTACTTTGATTTTCTGGGGTGCAGAAGAGCAGCAACGGAAGGTGGAGAGATGAGTTTTCAGCTGCTTAGCAAACTTGTCGGGAGCCACTCGTGGGTGTCCAGCCCTGCGGCTGGAGCAGGGTCCTCACAGGCAAATGAAAGGTGACCCAGGAGGGTCAGAGCCCTAGTGGCCAGCAACGCCTTGCAATGGCTCAGCAAAGATTTGTTGAATGAATGCATCGCCTCTGCCTTGACTCTTGAGACATTACAATGGGGCCAGGCAAGGGCAGGTATGCATGTGTTGGCCCAGAGTGGAATCCCTGCCCTGTAACCCCAGCATGCCCCGGGGCGGGGGTTCCAGGATCTATGGCCAGCCCCTCCCTGCCCCAGTGCAGGATGGGAATGGGGCACGCCCAGCAGTAAACCCCACTGAGATGCAGCTGTATCATCACGTGAGGTCCCTGCTGGGGGTACGTCCAGCCTTTGTCCAGCTCATGCCCTTGGGTCTTGCTGACTTCAGCCACCCAGGTCATGACGGAGGTGGTCTGGCTGCAGTGGACCCCGTCCCACGCAGCAATGATGCTGAGCACCAGACCAAAGGGCCTGTCATTCATTAAGGGCTAAACCTCTCACCCAGGCATCCACAGATCACCGAGTCATCTGCCATCCTCTCTGCCACCTGCAGCTCCAACCTGGCCCTATGCCTGCCGCTGCCACACCTGCTCACCAGGGGCATCTCCCGCAGCTCCCAGAGGCTTGGGGAGCCCATTCCAGCCCCCTAGTGAGAAGAGCAAATGGCTAAGGCATGGCCGTCATGCTCTCTGAGGCTGCTCATGCATGGCAAGCATCTTCTGTCCCTTTCCAGGCCCCAAGTCAACACTGCTGCTCAGGAACCTCGAGACAGATCCATTCCTCAAGGGATCCCTGGGTCCAGAAGCTGAGCATGGCAAAGGGGACTCTGGCACCTGCAGCAGGGGACGTTGACCCTCTCGGGCCAGAGCTGACACAAGGAGTGAAGTCCAATTCCTGTCTGGCTTTTTAGCAGCAGGCGGGCTTGCCCTGGGCAGTGGGTGGTGGCCCGGGTGTCACACTCAGCTTGCCCACCGCCACCTCCCACCATCTGTCCTGTCCCTGAGGGAGGTCAGGCGCTGCGTCTCTCAGAGGCAGGACGTGACGGACACACTGCCCAACCGCCGGCCGGCTGCAGCCTGGCACACTCGTCAAAGGCAGTAATTGTCAGGAGAAATTTGCCAGCAGAGTGAAATAAAGAACATTGAAGGTAGAGGGAGTCGGAGCTGCCGATAAGAAGCTGTTTTATATAGACTTTCATTCCCTAGATTGAACGGAGAACACAGAGTTGTTTTTTTTTTTTCTTTGTCATCTGAGCCAAAGCCTTTATGTCCCAGGAAGGCCAGCAGGGGTGTGAGAGAGATGAGCAGGGGTGCAGCCAGCCCCTGGGGAGGTCTGGGTGCCCACACCCCACAGTGGCGGGGGTCCTGCTTTCCTGAGCGGCTGTTGAGAACCCCCAGGGCTCTCCTGCAGCCCAGCGCTCGGGACTCCCGTGCCCTAGCTGCGCTCCTCCCTGCGTCCATCCCTACCCACCTGGCTGCAGAACCAGGGCACAGGCCAGGCAACCCCAAGGCCCTGGCTCCCCCAACCCCCAGCAGGGCACAGGGAGGTCGCACGGAATTCTCTGCTGGACCCCTGTAGCTCTCCATCTTTTCCACCTTGCTGGTCTCTTCTTTTTATGTGATTCAGTTTAGGGACTAAGGCTCATGGTAGAATATTGCGAAAAGAAATGAGCACAAAAGGAAAAACCAGATACAATTGCCTGCGGATCCTTTCTCTGCGGTGTGCTGTGGTCTCCTTCCCTGCTTGCAAACATGGGCTCCCACTGCACCGGTTTCTCTGAGAGCTGCTTTTCCCACCGCCCGACCCTGGATATGAACAACGCTGTCCGAAGCCTCCTCCGTTCCGGGCCCAGCTGGCCCGTGGGTCCCACATGACAGCGGCTGTGATTTCTCACTCAGTGACTGCGAACATTCAGTACGGCAGCAGTGACTATGAATTGAGCCGGCGTGCATACATAAAATTTCCCCTTTATGAATCACAGCAGCATCTTTATACCCTCAGAAATGGTCTTATGTAGGTGGGCAAGACACATCATTCATCTGCTCCGCAGGCGATCGGGAGAGTGTGTGTGGACCCCCTGTGAGGTCCAGTCGTGGGGACTTGAGCTGGGAGGGGCTGCGGTGGGGTCCGGCAGTGTATGTCAGGGTTCAGGGAAGGATGAGTCTGGACCATAGCATGTTAGCTGAGATTTGCTTCCAAATCCTCTCTCCTCTCAGTTACAGTCACTCCCCAGCACCCCCCACCTCCTGCCCGCCCCTTGCATGGCCTGGGGCAGGCCACCCTTAGCTGTCACCCGCAGAGATTTCAATGAAGAGACTGGACACATGCAAGGGCAGTTTGGTGGTTGAGCTGGAAAAGATGTGGGTCCCACAGGCCCCCAGGATCAGCTGGGGATCAGATGGGGTTGGGAGGGGACCGGGAGGGGTGCAGAAGGGTAGCAGGAGTCTCCCCAGGTGGGAGTCTCCAGAAATGGAGGCGGGACCGACTGAGATGCGGCCTTCTTCCACTTGTGACCAGGAGCCAGCAAGAGCAGACTCCATGGTGGCCCCAGGGAAATCCCCTGTGCACGGCCCAGCAGGGCAAGGTCAGCCGCGGCCAAAGGAGCTGTCTAAAGTCAGTCGGGCCCTGTCCCTCTGCCTGACGGCTCCCGTAGTTCTCAGACGCACACTCCTGACAACAGTCCACAAGACCCGCAAGACTCGGCCTCTTCCATCTCATTCTGTAACTCTTTCCTCACCCAAGCCCCGGCCCTGGGGTCTTCTTTGCTGTTCCTGGAACACACAAGCCCAGCCCTACCTCACGGCTTCCGTACTGGCTGTTCCCTTTGTTGAAATGGGTCTTTCATTAGACCTTTGTATGGCTGCATCCAGCCCATTATTCAGATATCTCCTATCACGCAGTTCCTCCTAAGGCCAAGTAGCCAGCCAGTTCTTTTCTTTAGGTTCAAGTTGTCTGCCTCACTTTTCACCCTCTCAGATGTTCTTATTTTTATATTTGTGTACATTTATCATCTCCTTCTTTCCCTGGCTATAGGATACAGTGCTCCTGGAATAGAACCTGGTATACAGTAGGTGTTCAATAAGTGATATATGGTAGGTGCTCATTAAGTACCCACTGTATAAAAGAGCAACAGTGGTATTCTTGCTTGAATCATTGAGAAACTTCTGTTGTTACAACAGACATACAGGGGATGGAGAGGACTCCTTTTTCTGCTCCAGGGCCAGTCGATTGGTAGAAGCTTCCCAGTGTAGCAGGGTACTGAGAAAGGTATGAGGTCACAGACAAACTCTGTAGTGGATTAGTAATGTCTACCATGGGCACAGTAATAGGCACAGCTATGTGTGCCATATATATCTGCTGTGCTTGGATTAGATTGGAGGCCCCTGGTTTTAAGATAGGGCCTCTTTGTTTTCCTTTGAGAGGGATAGCTTCCAATGCAGGCTGGGTGCTTGGCTGTGACAAATGTTGGCTGACTGGCCAATGGGAAACTGTTTGACTTTGGGACCCAGGCTCCTGAAGAGGTAAGAGAAAACATCTAAACCAATGGCTTTCAATTTTTTAGAAAAACCTGCAGTGTTTTCTTCAAAGGACAACTTACTTGAAGCCTGGTATATCAGATGGTGAAAGCAAAGCCTCTCTGGCTGAAGGGGTTTGGGGCCCAGAGCCCCACCAGCCTGTACCCTGGTCCCCCAAGACATCTTCCAGGAAATTGATGGCTCCCCAGAACCCAGCGTAAGAACCACAGGTGAGAAACCGAAGGTCCAGAGAGGAAATGACTTACCCAGCATCTCACTACGGTGGTCTTAGCTCTGGTCTGGGCTCTGAAGCCAAGAAAGGACAGACCCTACCTCCCTGGGCGCGGGGTGGACAGCTCAGCAGCCGTTTCATGCGGGCCCTGCAAGGGGACTCGTCATGGTCCTCCCTGGCTCAACCCCGGCAGGGGAGGCAACAGCTTCTGCTCTGTTTATCCTGTTCTTGGAGCCCCGAGGCCCAGCGTCAGAAAATAGCTTCCTCTCCCTGGCTGTGCTTTATTAATTAAAGCATTTCCCCTCTTTGGTAGCAGCTGCTCCGAAAGAGCTCAGTGAATGTTTAATTCATTCTGAGCTGCCCCCTTCCCACTGCCCCCAGCACCTCCCTCCTTCAAAGTGTCTTCTATTCCTGGGAAACCCACCCAGGGGCAGCGGCGGGGTGAGGCCCAGTTCCCTCTGCTCTGCAGAGCTGCTGGCTTCAAGCAGCCTCTGGGGCATTTGTCTTGCAGCTGGAGAATCCACAGGAAAGAGCCGGGCTGGGTGTGCGCCCAGATTCAGCAACTTGAGGTGCATCCAAGGCCAGTTCCTTGAATGACCACGTGGGAATGTAACGACCATCTTCCTGAGCCATTGAGGCAAAAAATGAGGACATTGCTTACTCAGTGACGGTGATTAGGGGCTTAGTTCCCCAAGTTGGGTGGTGGAGGGGCGCTGCTGGCATGCAGCTTTCTCTGGGAGGGAACCTGAGGAAGGAGCCCCTGGTGGAGTGGACCCTGTCCCCTTCATGGCTGCAGCCAGCAGGACAGAAGGATCTGTTGCCCTGTGTCTGACCATGGGCTCATCTCCTGCAGCGTCCCATGGACCAGCGATAGGTGACCCTCCTGCAGAACACCAGGTTCCCCTAGGCCTATAGTTGGGCTCTATGAACCCAGAACTTGTCCTGGTCCTCCTTCCCAAGGGAGTTCTAGAGCTGCCCCATTCACGGCAGCACCTGACCCGTGGTGTGCTAAGCCTGCTGGGCTGGCCCCAGGCCCTCAGTCCATCCCAGTGGGTGGCGGCCACTCTCACAGCACGAGTGGAGCTAGCAGAGATCTGAGTTGGTGCCCAGCTGGGCAGCACCACAGAGCACCTGCCAGTGTAGACTCTGGGCAAAGTGGGCTGCAGTCGCTTTCCTGAGTCCTCGCCCAACTCTAAGAGGCAGGTGCATTTCATGGATGAGTAAACTGAGGCAGGCTAAGACTGTGTCCTTGCTTGGTTGCTCAGTATGGGCGGCAAGTGTCCATCCAGTCTGCAGGACAACACTATCCCGACACCAGCCGGACAGGATGCCCCACACTTGTCTCTCCTGGGCAGCGTCCAGCCAGGTGAGAGGGGTCAGGCAGACTGGGCTCGAGCACTGTGTGGCCCTGGGCATGTCACCAAAGCTCTTTCTGCCTCAGTTTCTCCATCTGCCTCGTGAAGATAGGGCCTGTGCTTACTCGCAAAGGTTACTGTGAGGACTCTTTTATTTAGATGATAAATATTCAGGGAGCATCTACGTGGTCCAGCCCAACCCTGGCCTGGGCCTGGTAAGTTGATGGTGTGGTGTGTTAGAAGCAAGGGAGGAAGAGCAGGACAGGAGGAGGTCCTGTGTGTGCCTGTCCCACCCCACCCAGTGAATGCTACGGTCAGAGCAGCTGGAGTCACAGTATTTAATGGGGGTGGGGGCCGGGTGGGCCTCATGGCGGAGGAGAGGCCCAGCCAGAGGGCGAGTCAGGGGTGTCTGTCCCCGAGGTCCTTCTGCAGACCCTGGCGGTCCTCAGAGTAGATCACAGGGGAGGGTAATGCTGGGGGTTGCTAAGTGCACTGCCCAGCAGAGGCAGTACCTGGTACATGTTTGTCATTCACTTAGAGTCTTTCTTCTGTAAACAGGCAGAGCGGGGCTGCTGTAGTCTTCGGAAGACGTGGCCTTGTTGCTCCTGGAAACCAACACTGCCCAATTAGATGCTTGTCCCATCACGGGAACTTCTTTCCCTGCTCCTGCAGGGAGTCGCTCTTGGGGCTGACTCCCCAGTGGGGAGTTAGCCCTGGGCAGGGATGACGCAGGAGGAGAAGAAACAGAGGAAGGAGAGAAAGGAGGAGGAGAGAGAAGAAGGGAGGAAGTCTGAGCAGAAAGAAGGAGGGGCGAGGAGATGCAGTGCCACTGGTGGGGCTGCACGTCACTCAGCCCCTCCCTGGGGTCTCCGCGTGGCTCCCTCCTGGGAAGTTCCGCACAAGCTTCAAAGAAGTGGGTATTCTGGGTGGCGGTGTGCTTGGGAGCTTGGAAAGCAGGAAATTGAGTGGTGATTACGGTTGTAATAAGTTGACAACATCAAATATCATTACCCCTAGAATATGCAAATGATCACGTCTTTACCGGGATTTGCCATGCAAATACCAATTAGCAGGGAAAGTATCTGCCTTGCTAGGGGGAGGCTGGTTTTCCTTCCCGTGCCCCGTACTAGCCCTGCAAGAGGGTAAACAAGCAGGAGGAGACAGTGCTTGACAGTCGCCTGCACAGGAGAGGAGGCAGGGCGCAGGCCACCCGGGAGGGGCGACCTCTGGCCTCCAGGAAGGCTGCCTAGGACACCCCCGCCACACCTCCACCCTCCACACCGGCCTCAGGGGCCCTCAGAGGCTTCTTCCACCAGGCTGTGGCCGTGGTATATGCTCACCGCGGTAGCCTGTGCAGCCCAGGGAGCCGCCACTGTCAGACACCCGTCTTCTGCAGCTGGGGCTGCATAGGCCATGGCGCCTCGCAGAGGAGCCTGGAACGAGCCCCACAGGACAGTTCGGGGGCTACGGCCCCTGTGCTTGCACCCCTCTGCCTGGGAGATGATCTCTGAAGCGTCCAGGACGGAGGGCAGGGAGGCACCGGAAAGGAGCCTCTGGTGCTTCCTTCTCTTGGCCAGATCTTTATCCCCAGTCCCACATACGGGGCACTGGGTGCTGCACCGGAAATGCATACTAACTGGCGGAGACAGCAGGCAACAGGGCGAGTGGCACCGACCCGGCGGCCCAGGCTGCCGCAGCGGTGAGCTTGCTGTTTTCATGGTGGCGTGAGAGGGCGCGCAGTTTGGGCTGAGCCTCGGGCGAGAGAAAAGAGAGGAGGCGCTTAGGGGAAGGAAGGTGAGAGAGGCGCGGTGTGGCGGTCAGACCAGGGTGCAGATCCCAGCATCTGCCCATCCCTCCTGACCACCCAGCTGTCCAGCCCTGGGCCTCTCATCCCGTCCTGCAAAGCACACCCCTCCCCACCATCCAAGCCATCAACCTGGCTCGTCCCCAAGTGCACCGGCTCGTCAGCCATGCGTCACTCAGCCCCGCTGCCCACCTCCAGCCCAGGTCACAAGCACCGTTCCTCACCCATCACCTTCCACGGTGATCTCTGCCACTCCGGGTTTGGTTCTTGCCTTTGGAACGAAGGTAGCGGTTACATGTGAGAGCTGAGGGCACCCTGGGCTAACGTCTGTCACCTCAGGCACAGGGCCTGGGGTGGAACACGTGCTCCATGTTAGGTGGCACTGGTTCCCTAGGTCGATCTGGCTTTCTGAAAAGCCAGCGGGGCCCAGCAGACAGGGGAGCCCTGGGTGGGAGCTGAGCCAGAGGAAAGCAGCCTGTAAAGACCAAAGGGGGCCGAGCCCTGAGCTGGGGCCCAGCAAGCCAGTTGCCCACAGCCGCTCAGGGGTCTCCCCTTGTCCCACTCCATCCTGCCTCAGAGGAAGACCCATTTGGAAAGCCGGTCCCCCATGGGTCAACAGGGAGCATGTCTCACTCCCAACACCCCTACACCTGCTGGTGCTGAGCACAGCCCGAGAGAGCTGGCCCAGGCTGGGCAGCGGGAGCAGGTACTTGTGAGTCTGCTCGTCATTCTCTCTCCAGAGATCCCAGCTCACCCCTGGGGCTGCAGAGAGAAGGGAGGGTTTCCTACAGCCGGGCTCCAGCTAGAGGCCTTCAGTGGCTTCTAGGCAGTCACCTCAAGAAATGCTTCTGATCATCTGGATCCAGGTCTTATTAATGCACCAAATCCCTTAAATTCCTGGGGATTTGCTCTGATGTCTAACGGAGCTGCCCTCCTGGGCTCCTGGGAGTGTCCTCAGCTGAGGCTCCCCCGCCACTGCCTCCTGGCTCCGCAGCCACTCCGGGAAGTGGTCAGACCCACCTCCACCCCACTGCCTGACCACCGGGTTTGGGGTGCCCAGCTCAGAGTGCCGGCCCTGGCGAGGCTGCGCGGGGTCCTTAGTGCAGCCACCCGACTGGCGGAGCTGTTACAAGACCCAGTGCAATTTCATGCCCTGTTTCCTCCCACCCTGGTCTGCAGTTTCTGCTCCATTTGTCCAAAATGAACAGAGATGAAGTGAAAGGAATTAGCCACTCCCTGCCCTCTCTCCTCTTTCCCTGTGGCCGCTTTCTTTGTCCTCTCTTCCCCCATGGCCCAGGGCTCTCTGGCCAGGCCTTAGCTCTGCTCCTCCAGTTCCCTTGCTCCCTGTTTCATTACAATCTGCAACTCCGAGCTGGGCATGGTGGTGGGTACCTGTGGTCCCAGCTACTTGGAGGCTGAGGCTGGAGGATCTCATAAACCCAGGAGTTCTAGACCAGTCTGGGCAACACAGTAAGATTCCATCGCAAAGTAAATAAATAAATAAAAAGTCACAACTCCTCCTGGCACTTACCCAGTCACTCATGCAGTCACTCAATGAACAGTCTCTGGGCAGCACACCAGGGCAGGTGCTCTATCATTCCTGGCCTCTCCCCGCACCATCCTGCCCGGGCAGGGGGTTCCTGGGACAGGTCATGTGACAAGCACTCTGCTCAGAGCCCATTATTCCCTGGGAAGGAAGGGCAACATTCCCCCTGGCCTGGAGCACCCATTTCTGTCTCCACTCTGGTAGTTATGGCTGGACTGTGGCCCCAACATGCCCCTAAATGTCAGGGAAAGCCTGGCCCTTGGTACTATCCCCAGCTAGGGGCTAACCTGACCCCAACCACAGGCTTTCTAGGCCTTGGAGTCGGTGCTCAGCCATGCTTCTCTGAGGACGGTGCTATCACCGAGGGCTGAGTCCCTGCACCCTGGTCCATGCAGCTACTGCGGTGGGCGGCGGGAAGGCGGCTGTGGTCCAGCCAGTGCCACAGCCTCTCCACGGGGGCTGGATCTGCTCACTGTCTGCAGGCAGGAGGTCAAGCCGGGACCCGTGAAGAGGAGGCTTCCAGGGCCACACCTGGCCTCCGCGTGGGACAGAGGGACAGCTGGTGTGCAGAGGAAGGAGGAGGCCTGGGGACACCCAGAGCATCACAGAAAAGGGACGTCCTGGGGGCTGAAGAAATGGCAAGAGGGAGAATGGGGAGACAGAAGGACAGAGATGAGAGATTGAGAGAGATGGAGGAGAGACAGAGAGAGGGAGAGAGACAGGAATGGAGACAGAGTCAGAGCTGTAAAGACGGAGAGAGAGAGAGGGACCGGGGCACTGTGGGAAACAGAAGGCAGAGACAGAAAGAGCAAGAAGCAAGAGACAGCGGAGAACAGAGACAGAGAGACACAGGGATGGAGAGAGAGCTGGAAGCTCCAGGCGAGGGATCCAGGAAGACAGGCTGACCCACTCAGGGGGTGGCCCCCCCATCCCGCCACAGGCCGTTTGGTTACTCCCTGGTGAAGGAGGGGGACTCTTCTGCCTTGAGTGTCTCACCCTGTTTGCTTGGTTCCAGGAGGAGTCTTTCTTTCTTTCTTTTGTTTGTTTGTTTGTTTGTTTGTTTCTTTCTTTCTTTCTTTCTTTCTTTCTTTTTGCCAGTCTTTTTAAAACAGAGTTTCACTGTGCAGTTCAGGCTGGCCTTACACTCAACTTACTTTATAGCCCACGCTGGCCTCAAACTCACAGTGATCCTCCTGCCTCAGCCTCCCAAGTGCTGGGATTACAGGTGTGCGCCATCATGCCTGACTTGGAGGAACCTCTAAAGTCACACAGTAAGTCCCCTCTGCAGTGGTGAGCCAGGGGAATTTCTGGCCCTGGCAACCTCAGTGTCTCAATGTGACCCTGTTTGCTCTGGGCGTGAACAGGGAGAGCAGCCTGGCACCTGCTCGCTGTCTTCCTGTCCTCCCAGCCCCACCCATACCCCAGGCTGCACCCATCCTCACTCTGAGGCCCTGACCTGGCAGCAGCTTCGCTCTTCTGACCTTGGTGACAGTCAGCTCCTGTGTGGTATCACTGAGTGCCTGCCTGTGCCATGTGCCAGGCCTGGGGCTTCACCTGCTTCTTCGAAAGCCTTGGGACGTTGGCATCATCCCTGCCACTTACAGACCAGAACAGGCTCAGCCTGCCAGGACTATTCACCCAAGTTCTCCAGCCGGCGAGGGGAGAAGAGGAGATTCAATTCGCATGCTCATTCGGACTCCAAAGCCTTCTTTACTGTCCTCAAGTTCAGCCCCTTCTGAGAGTGTCACAAGGTCCCTCTCTTAGGAGCCCACTGAGTGGCTCCCTACTTGGGCCACCTCTTTTTTTTTTTGAGTCTTGGTCTCATTATGTAGCCCAGGCTGGCCTCAAACTCACAGCAATTCTCCTGCCTCAGCCTACCAAGTGCTGGGATTATAGGCGTGTACCATCATGCCCAGCCCAGGTTACCTCTTGACTGCCTAAATTCCACAGATGCCATTGTCAAGACAGGCAGAATGTAGGACGGCCAGGGGGCCTGCCCAGGTCGCCCAGCCGCTGGCCGGCTTGGGGCCATGTTTACCATTCCAGGCTGGACGGAGAGGTTTCCCAGCTCGCTGTGGTGGTGGTGAGCTGGGAGCAGCAGAACCGTGATGGAGTCCAGCAAGGCCCGGCTCTCCTGAGCCACCCTCCTCTGGCTGGCGAGGCTGCCTTTCTGGAGCAAGGGTGCTTTTGGCGCTGACCAGGGTCCTCACCAAGGAGGTCCGTGTGTGGGCAGGACAGGGGAAGGCCGAGGTGCCCTCTGCCCGGGTGTCCTCCTTCCCCCAGAGCAAGAGCTGGTCCCCTTGGGGGCTCCCGGGGCCTGTGCTTAGCTCTGGAGTTTTGACCTTCCTCATTTCCAAACCTCCTTGTTAATTTCCTTGTTAATTTCCTGTTAAATTCTAAAGCAGGAGGGGCCAACTCAGAGCCCTCCAGCGCCCAGAAGCAAAAGGACAAGGTGTGGGCTGTGTGGGGTCTGTAGGGAACAGCAAGGGCTAGAGCTGACCAGCCATCCCCGGGGACAGCGACCTAGCCAGCGCCGGCCGGTGAGCATGTGGGCTGTGGTCCAGCGTGACTAAGTTTTCTCATTGCTCAGGAGAATAACAGACCTGGGTTTTCTTTGCCTTTCTTTCTTTTCTTTCTTTCTTTTCTTTCTTTCTTTCTTTCTTTCTTTTTTTCTTTCTTTCTTTCTTTCTTTTTTTCTTTCTTTCTTTCATTCTGTCTTTCCTTCTTTCTTTTTTTTTTTTAGGTGAAATAAACTTTTTTTATTTTAAAGAGAAAAAAACAACAAAAACAATGATACAGGATTTCAAAACAAGATAATAGGAAATTAACAATGTTATTGTGCTGTGTATTGTTATCTTCAAAGTAGTTGCTCAGATTACAAGATATAGGCATGCAAAATGGATCAAAGAATAGGAGCAGAAATGTATTCTTTTTGTTGAAATATGTTGCAGGCCAGCGTTTTAAAACAGGCAGGCCAGATTGGGCCCTGTGGCTGTCCATTTGGAGTCGTTGTTCTAAATGCCCTGAGTTCTAAAGCTCTAGAACTCTCCAGAATGCTCAGTTCCCCGCTCTGCCCGTGGCCATGTGGGATGGGTGGATCCCATTTGCCGGGCTGAAACAATTTCCAAACCACTGCCTTCGACAGAAGGAGTGATAATTACTCTCTGACATTAATATTTAAACCACAAACAGAGTTAGCGCGCTAATGCTGTCCCTGAAGGCTTTGGACTCGTTTAAGTTTTATCCTTGTGAGACCTAATTATTGTCAGCAATGAATCCTGGCCCACTGCAGGATTAGGGCCAGGGAAGAGGAAGCAGGTGGAGACCTGGGCTGGTGGGTTGAGGAACTGAGATGCAGGGAGGATGGAGGGTGAGGCCAATGCCCACTGGGCACTGGGACCCCTGAGAGGCTTGACTGGGGCAAATGGCTTAGCCGTGTTCTCCACCCAAACCTGCAATTAGGGATCTTGCCCTGATACTTCGCCCAAGAGGACCAGGGCATCTATGGCTCATGCTCTGGAAATGTACGGCAATCTCTGACCTCCCCCTCCCCCTACACCTCCTGGTACTGAGCATTAAATCCAGGGCCTAGGCATGCCGGGCAAGCGCTCTGCCCCTGAGCTACAGCCCCGGCATGTTTCATTTTTAATTTGGAGGCAGAGTCTCTCTGAGCTGCCCAGCCTGGCCTCAAGCTTGTGACCCTCCTGCCTCAGCCCGTGGAACTGGGGTTACTAGGTGAGCACCACAGTCCTGGGCCAGTCTCTGACTTCTGACCTCTGACCCCCTTGGTCTGGCCTCTTGGGAAACACCCCAATCCATCTGGGGGTGACCCCAAGGGAGGAAACTGGCAATTTGTGCTTTCTGTGTTTGCTTAGCAAGAAGAAAATGCCTTGGGTAGGGGCTGTGGGGTGGAGGGCACAAGGCTGGGCCAGGTGTGTGCTGGGCAGAGGAGGCTGCCGGGCCCAGAGAATGGGTTCCAGAAGTTGCCATGACTCCTACCTTCTGCTGGGTTGGTGGGTGGCCCTGGGCTGACGAGGCTGCTGCCTTGGTCACAGATGGCAGCCAGTACCACAGCCGGGGCTCAGGGCCACGTGGCTGCTGAGCCAGGAGCTCTGGGGCACAGTCAGGAAACTTTCATCCCTGTTAGTGGTCACACTTGGCCTGGAGAAGGGGTGGAGTGTAGGGAGGCTGAAACAACCCACAAGCAGAGCTTGGGATTCAGGGACCAAGGGCCAAGGTCTGGAGCCCTGGGCGGGTGAGGGGCCAAGCTCTGCCCTCTCCTTAGCTCCCGGGACCTAGTCAGCCATCCTGGCTAGACCTAATTGCCAAGGCTGATTTCCTGGGAGCAGAGCAAATGCGCTGGGGCCATTCCCCATCACATCACAGCCCCTGCTGCCCCACAGCCCCCCCTGAGGCATCCCCTGTGCCCTGGGGCCTTGCTCCATGCCCACAATGCTGCCCGCTCCCAGCCTGCCCTGGAGAAGCACAGGCTGTGAATTTTCTCAGTTTATCTCCAGGAAAGAAAGGCCCAAGATCAATGTGCTCAGAGGAATCTGCTAGAGGAATGATGCAGCTGTAACTCAGCCAGGGCCTCCCTGGTGGGAGCGAAGCTATAAGCTACAGCCATGGTCGCTGAGAACCCGAGAGTCACCAGGCTGGGAGCTGAGCCTCCTGCCAGCCTGGACTTCGGGCTTGGGGACCAGAATCTGAGAGGGAAAACACATCACTGAGGGCAGCAAGTGGAGAGTCATCAGCCTGCTCCCCTCCAAGGCAGGAAGAAGCTATAAAAGCCAGAGAAGCTGTACCTGCCCCGTTCCTTGATGCCTCGGCCTGGGTGACTCCCAGGGCAGACAGTGCACAAACCCTCTGCTCCAGCAATTCCACTCCCAGAGATGCACCCGCAGAGAGACACACCGCGCCCACCAAGAACCAGGCCCCAGGCTGGGAGGCATCAGGTCACAGTGGCGAGGGACAAGAGGTCATGCGATACCCATAAATGGGGATGTGTTAGAAAGATAGCTCAGGCTCGCTGCGTTAGAATGAAGTTAGGGGACGAGGGAGGTGGCTCAGAGTGCAAATGGGGGCAGCTCCAGGCTTCTCCGCCAGGGGAGGGCGGGGTGAGAGACACAGAAAGACCCAGAAGAGTCCAGCCCTAAAGAGACGCCATCTGACCCGCTCGGATGAGATGCCCAGGGCAGTCAGTCAGGATCGTGGGGACAGGAAGTAGAAGAAAGGAGGCCAGGAGCGTGGGGGCAGGGGCCGGGGGCTGGTGTTTAATGGGGACAGAGTTTCAGCCTGGGAAATTGAAGATGTCCCAGACAATGAGAGCTGCATAACCGTGCAGATGGATTTCATGCCACTGCGTAGAACACTCAGAAACGGTAAATTTGACGTTTTGTATAATTTACCACAATAAAAAGAAGAAAATGGAATAGGGCAGTGTTAGGGGAAAAGTTACCTTTACTCTTTGGTCCTGCTTGAATTTTTAAAAATCACATATATGTATTATGTTTTTAAAAGTGTATTTAAAGAACCGGGGATATAGCTTAGCACACAGCACCTGCCTGGCAAGCACAAGGTCCTGAGCTTGATTCCCGGTACTACAAAAAAAAAACCAAAAAGCAAAATAAAAAATGTATTTAAAACAGTCATGCCACGGAGACACCTCCCCAGCCACACTTGGCACAACCCACCTGGGCAGGGGGTCAGAAGGTGCAGAGAAGCCAGTGCCCCATGGTGGGTTTGGTGCCAGGGCTCACAGTCCTGGCTCTCGCAGTATCTGCTGGGTGAGGGGCTGGGGATTTAGCTCAGCGGCAAAAGCGCCTGCCTGGCAAGCGCAAGGTTGTGAGTTCGGTTCCTGGTACCGGAGAAAAACCCCCAAAAAAAAATTAAAAGAAAAAAAAAAAGTATCTGCTGGGTAAGCTGAGGATACCCGGAGGGACCCTGGTCGTTCTCTCTGGGCTTCAGTCAGTGTCCCCTCTGCACACAGAAGATCTGGGTTCCACCCTCCCTGCCTGCAGCCTCTGACTTTCTGTCCTTGGTTAGCAGCTGCCAGGCTATGGCTGAGAGAGACAGAGGCCAGAAGGCCGCAGTTTGGCAGGCAGAGCATCCTCAGGGTGGCATGAGTGGCCCTTGCATTGGGGTCGGAGTGGCCTGCAATGAGGAGCAGGCAGCCTGAGCCATCTGCTACAGCCAATGCCAGGGCATTTCTTGGGTCATGCGCTGGCTGCTGCTGTGGGTCAGAGCACCCTCCAGCTCCCGCTGGTCCCCACCTGTCCCTGGCTTTGCAGAGCACAGGCTGTGCCAGGAGCAGTTCTTATGCTGCCCAAAGTGGCCACTGCAGGCCGGTTGAGGCCATTAGCAGCACACACAGTGTGTCTTAGCAAAGCGGGAGCAATAGTCGAGCCTGGTGCTGTTGCTGGGGTGTGAGTCGCTCCTACAGCGAAGAAGAGGTGTGCAAGACCTAGAGGGCGAAGCACTTGTCCTCAGCGATTAGGTCAGAGAAGGCGCTGCACCCTCAGGCTGGGTGGCTGCCACGCCACCAGGAGGAGATCCTGTAGTGTGGTCCCTGGGAGGGCTGAGCTAGGCCAGGACAAGAGCAGGGCTTGGTTCTTCCCCTAGAGAGGCAGAGAGCAGGGACAGTGGGAGAGGGCAGAGTGGAAGGGAAAAGGAGAAGTCATCAGCTGTAGAGGAGGGCAAGGAATGGAGCAAGGAGAGGCCCAGAGAGACTCCTCCAGGGGTGCCCCAGGGTGGGAGCCGCTACTGCTGTCAGTGTCGTCACTGGAGATGGTGGGCAGTTTCCGCTTGAACACCAGGAACCCTATTTTTTAGAGAAAAAGGAAGTGCAGGAGGGAAGAGCTGGGTAGGTGCTGGGCTCAGGTAGACCAGTTGGACAGGGGCTGGCTTGAAGGATGGCATTGAATTTGACTCTGGATTCAAGAGTGTGGTCTAAAAAGTGGGACCGGGGACCCCCACATTCCCTGGGTGCCACCACTGTTTTTCCCACACACACCCCTACCCCATCTGTCACTTCCTGCCCTGCTTTCTGCACGGCCTGCTTTACCCTCCTTCCTGGGATCCATCTGTTCACAGGACAGGTGCTTAACATTCCCTGGGAAGGGTTTAAATTGGAGCAAGAATTAATTGCGAGGGAGAGACATTGCCCAGCGGGCTGCGGTTAGGTGCTGGACAGAGAGCTGATGCTGCGCGCAGACGCTGTGCCCCTGACCCACTGTGCGCCTGGCTGCCTTTGGCCTGCTGACATCCCCCCTGCACTGCGAGAGAAAACTGAGGTCTTGTGACAGATCCATGGCCAGCTGAAGCCCCACAAGCAAATCAAGTGCATTGCTGCCGCAGATAAAAGCACATCCTGTGCAAGTGGCCCAAACAGAGGACCCCCAGCCCCTTCCTGCCGATCCAAATGCTCACAAACAAGTCCAGAGCTGGTGTGCTCAATCCACTGACATCACAAACTCGTGAATGAACTGTGAGGTCATGCCAGCCGCGGGCAGCCTGAGCGCAAGCCTTGGCTCTGTCAGCTGTTGTCATGCCCTGGACGGGTCGCTTTGCATGGAGCTAGTACCCTTGTCACCACCATTTTACAGATAGGAAAACAAAAGTTCTAAGCAGCCGATGGCTTGTTCAGGGGCCCATTGTTGATAGGAAAGCTGAACTTGAACCCTGATGGACTCGACCCATTGTCTTATTCCATTGTCCAATGCACCACCCTGTCACCGTGGCCTAAAGGAAGCTGGGGATATCTTTGGCACATCAAGAAAACAGTGCATTTGCCAGATTCTTCCCCGAGACCAGGGCCAAGTTATCACCGAATCCCCAGCCCAACCTTGCCCTACACTCACTCCTGCTCCGTCCCAGCCCCTGGCTAGCTTCTGTCCTTCCACTGATGTGGAACAAGCTTTGGTAGGGGACATAACAGGCATCCTGGGCTCCAGGCTACAACTGTGACCTTGGGCAAGCCCCATTCCCCTTTTCTGGCTTCGGTTTCCTCATCCATACCCTGGGGGTCTGGCCTTATGCTCAACTGGGTTAATAAACTTGAGCTCTTGGAAGGAAAGTGACCAAAAGGTCCTCTGGCCTAACCATCGGACAGTGGGGGGGGGTACTCCAAGGCAAGGCTGTGGGTTGGGGAAGGGGAAAAGGGGAGATGATGAGGGGAGAGGGGCTCTCAGCTCTGCCCTCATGGAGGCGAGCTCGCACACCCCCAACCATCAGGCATTTTGGTCACTAAGAGGGGGCCAGTGGGCCCAGAGGAGAAACGTGGGCTCAGCTACAGCGTGGCCACCAATTCCTCTGAGCAGGCTTCTCCCCTCTCTGCCATCCTGGGCCATCCTGGGCTCTGCCTGCCCCACACCACCCAGGCCCACACCCAGGCTGGGCGCAGTGCTATTCCCGGCTGGCTCACACCTGTGTTAGCAGGGTCCCAACCTGCCTTTGCCCCCACCATCCCGGTGTCCCTGTGCATGCAGTGTGGCCTCAGCAGAGATGCGCACGCCGTGTAGGACTCCACCCCCCCGCAGGCTGCTCAAGACCGCTGGGCAGTGCCCAGGGTGGGGTGAGCGCCCTGCCGGACAGTGACGGCGGGAGGACCGGACGACCTTACCCAGAGCATCGCGCAGGCCGCAGAGCTTTAATTTATTTAATCAATTCCGGCCCCTGGGCTGGGGAAGGAAAACGGTAGGATATTAAATCTGTCGCTCTCGCCAATCTGTCATAGGGACGTCAGAGCACATTGATTCTCCTCCTCTCGCCTTTATTAACTGCCTCCTCTGGGGCCGCCGGCTCCGCCAGTGCCAGGCTGGGCCCTGCTGGGAGCAGGGAGCAGATTGCCGATGGAGGAAGGGGTGTGGCGGGGGCTGGAGGCGGGGCAGGAGGACCTTTCAGGGGACGATTATAACAAGAAAACTTTCTGAGTTGGCAGGCCGGGACCCTGAGGGTCCTTGTAATCTATGCTTTGCCATTGGCAGATGAGGACACTGAGTTCAGAAAGCAGCGGGGAGCTGGCTCCACCGCACAGTCCATCAGGGGCAGGGCTGGGGCTAGAATCCAAGATTCCTGATGCCAGGCAGGGTTTCTTTTATTCATTTAATCAACATATTTTCCTTGAATAACTACTAAGTGGTGATACTATTTATCACTCAATGGTTGCCACATTAAGTTTCTCTGGCTGTCGTAACAAATAACCATTGCTTAGTGGTTTAAAATAACACAAATACACGGGGCACCGTGGTACACATCTATGATCCTATCTACTTGGGAAGCTGAGGCAGGAGGGTTGCAAGTCCAGACCAGCCCCAGCAATTTAACAAGACCTTGTCTCAAAACAAAAATTGGAAAAGGGGCTGGGAGTGTAGCTCAGTGGTAGAGCAATTGCCTAGCATGGGTTCAATCCCCAGCACCAATAAATAAGTAGATAAATTGCAAAGGTATTACCCAGAAGCTCTAGAGGTCAGAAGTCTGAGATGAGTCTTTCTGGGCTAACATCAAGGTGTTAGCGAGACTGGGATCCTTCTAGAGGCAGCAGAGAAGAATCCATCTCAGTGCCTTTGCCATTTTCTAGGGGCTGATTAGATTATTTGGCTTATGGTCATTTCCATATTCCAAGCCAGTAAGGTTGATCAAGTCTATCTCACATCCAACACCAACTCTCTTGCCGTTCTCTCCCTTTGGGATCACCATGGCCTGCCCGGATCATTTCTCCACCTCGAGGTCAACTGATTGCTAACCTTAATTCCACTGGCAACCTTGACTCCCATTTACCAATATATTCACAGCTTCCAGTGATTAGGATGAGGACACGCTTGGGGGCCACATTCTGCCAACAGAATTCTACAAACATCCCAATGCCCCCCACAGCAGCAAGCACCACACTTCACCCTTGCAACAAGTCTGTGATGTAGCCATCAGCCCATTACGCAGGTGAGAAAACTGAGTTCACAGAGGCTGAGACTTGCAAAGCCACAGGGCTGCTGGGTGATATTGCTGGGACACAGATTCAGGGGGCCCTGGATCCCAGAGGCCAGGCTTCTCTAACCACTGCACTGAGGGTCTCAACCAGCAGCCATCCAGGGAGAGACAGCCTGAAATGGCCTGGCGTGGATCCAGGTGAGGAGGGTGAGACCCCACAAGGATCTGCCCCAGTCTTGGAACTGCACTTTTGAAAAAGAGGAACTCCGACACCTCCCCAGACTTTGGAAGACCCTTTTCTACTCTAAATAATCCAAAGTCCTCCCCGCTCCCTCTGCCCATCTCACTCTCCCTCGGCAGATTTATTTGCTCATAAAATTGAAGGCCTTTTTCTTTGGCACCATTTTCTGTTCAGCTTAGACAAATATTTAGCAGCCAGACCTGACCTTAATTTCCTTAAATATCAGGGGCTGAAAAATGGGGCTCCTGGCCAGCGGGGAGGACATATGCTCCAAGTGGGGACAAGGACTGAGGTGCTGTACCCTTTCCCTTGGTGGGCACCATCTCTCCCTGTGACCATCCAGGTACGCCCTCCAGGGATAACTGGCCAGCGTCCCCTCCACCAAGGCTGCCAGAGATGCAGGGTGCTGGTGGCAGGGCTCCAGGGACTTCGTGAAGGAGCTGGCACTCTGGGCCGGGAGAGGTGTGGTTCCGTTGGTTGCACCCCAGGGTGCACAGCTGGAGCCTGCCACACCCAGCCCCCACCAGGGACCCGGAGCCTACTCTTCCCCAGTCTGAGTCTACATTCTGAGCCAGCTACGTTTTTGCTCTGAGCCTGTTTCCTCATCAGTAAATGGGAAAGTGACAGCGTCTATCCCAACTTTCTGTTATGAAGATCTGACCAGAAAGCACGAGCAACTCATAGCTGGCGGGGGGGGGGGGGATTGGTAGATGTCAGTATGTGGTGATTCAGTCTCTGTTGTGGGGTGCACTGTTTGTGCCCCCAGGAAGCTATGTGGGAGCCCCAGGTCCCCAGGAGCTGTGAATGGCATGGTGTGTGGAAACAGGGCCTTTGCAGATGCTGTCAAGACCAAGAGCACCCCGAATTAGAACGGGCCCTAATCCAATGGCAGATGTCCTTCGAGAGAGAAGGTCGGACATGCATATGCAGAGAGAGCACGCCAGGCAGTGATGGAGACAGAGGTTGCAGTGGGGCATCCCCAAGCCCAGGGACACCAAGCACTGCCACCGGCAGAAGCTGGAGTGAGACATGGGACAGATTCTGCCCCAGAGCCTCCTGGGGCAACATCCCTATCAATACCTTGCTTCTGGGCTCGTAGTCTACAGGAAACTAATACACTAACTTGTTGGAGTTATTCTTTGTGGCACATCTGTGGCAGCCCCAGGAAGTAAGTACAGTCTTGTTGCAGAGCACAGTGC
Organism: Chinchilla lanigera; assembly: GCF_000276665.1. Lineage (NCBI taxonomy): Eukaryota > Metazoa > Chordata > Mammalia > Rodentia > Chinchillidae > Chinchilla > Chinchilla lanigera. The sequence goes on along the minus strand of NW_004955486.1, from coordinate 2,352,069 downwards.
TGGGTACACAGTGCACCTCCAAAACCCTGTTCCCCTTAGGCTCCTCGCTGTCCCGCTGTTTTTGTCATCTCCCCGTACCTGTGCCTCCTACCCCCGTCCTTGGCTTCTCAGGCTGCCCCACTCTGGGCTGGGGGGTGGCTTGGCCGGTGGCTGGCCAGAGCAGTCCCTGGCTCTGGCGGAGGCCGGCAACACCTCATTACCAGGCGGGATGTAATGCAATTTCACCCATGGGCAGTGCTGAAAGCCAGACCTCCGTGGGCCTAGTGGATGGGCGGAAGCGGCTGTGGACGCCCCCGCCTCTCCCTGGCCTGGAAAGCTCCGAAGCACCCAGAGAAGCTGGCACGCAGCACGCTCAACAGCTGAGGCACGCAGATAAGCCCCACCAGAGCGCCGGCCCGCTGGTCCTGGAGCAAACATCAGGAAATTAATGGGCCTTGCGTGGGCAGCGCCAGGCTGGCCCCCGACTCCGCCGGACGGCTTGCCCCTCTCCCGCTGCCTCCTCCCCTCTTCCTGGGCTTTGTTCCCTTGCTCCCCTTGTTTCCTGTTTGTGATAAACATGATTCATGCCAGTCCAGCCGGGCCCTGTCACCAGCCCAAGGCCAGCTGTAGATCTCAGCAGTGAAGCACACAGCCCTGGGGCCGGGCCTCACAAGGGCTCAGGGGCCAGGGCCCAGCCAGGAGGGGCAGAGCAGGTGCAGACACGGTGATGCAGGGTCCTGGGTGGGTAGCAGTGTCAGAGTCACGATCACGGCCAGACTCTGTGGTCCCAGTCAGCTTCCTGAAACAGCCTGGACAAAGCCCCTGCACTCGAGGTGGCTTAAACAGAAAACTGTGCTCTCTCTAGTTCTGGAAACCAGAAGTCCAAGCTGCAGGTGCCAGGAGGGCCTTGCATGGTCTAAAGCACGAGGCAAAGTTTCTTCCTTGTCTCTTCTGGCTTCTGGTGGTGGCCAGCAGTCCTCAGTGTTCCAGAAGTGCCTTGTCCCCAGTCTCTGTCCCCATCCTCACACGGGCCTGTCCTCACATGGCCACCTGTCTGTGTCTCCAGCTGACCTGCCCCTCCCTGGGTCCCTGTCTTCTTCTACAGACACCTACCATAGCAGATTAAAGGCCACCTACTCCAATGTGACCTCATTTTAACTACTTACACCTGCAACAATCCCGTCTCCAATACAGCCGCATTCATAGGCTCCAGGGTTGAGCAACTGGACATAGCCCTTTTTGGAGGACACCTGTCAATCCCTAACAGTTCCCAGGCTCCTGGGGGCCTGGGCCTGCAGTCTCGCCTCACTGCCCAACACACATCTGCTGGTCAAACACACACTGCAGGTCAAAGCAGAGACCCCGAGCACCAGTGCTGTGGGCTCGCTTTTCCTCGTGTGTATGGTGGAGAAGCTACAGGGGAGGTTGTGCCGGGCAAGTAGGGAGTGGGCCCAAAATGCTGGCAGATGGTCCGCAGTGGCCATTACGCTCCCCAATCTCTCCATCCCGTCCCCCACCACGTCCGTGGGGCGATGGGATGGTTTTGTCTCCTTTGCCTTTACTTCACTTACTCAAATTTTAACAAATTCTTTTAAAGCATTGAAAGAAAACACAGATAAACAGCTATTTAGAATCATGACTCCATAATCCAGGAATTTTCCTTCCAGGATGCATCTGTTCCGCAGTTACTCTGTGCAGGCGGAGGGCGGGCATCCTAGCAGAGGCAGTGCGCAAATCCCCAGGGGAAGTGCAGCCAGCGCCTCCAGACTGGTCTCCTTTCCCCCGAAGGGACAGTGTGTCCCGGGTGGGGACTGTGTCACCCCCAGGCCCGGTGGGCTCTGGGGCAAGACCTCTGCATGCCAAGGCGGGGCCCAGGGAGAGCCCAGCCGGAGACAAGGCTGCAGCTTACTGTTGTGCAGCGGCCAATGGCTGTCCTTTGGGGACACCCATGCCCAGGGACCTGGATAAGGCTGGGTCGCTCATGCGGTGGCTGTGGGAACATCTGGACTTAGGGTCAAGCTCTAGCTCTGTCGCCTGCTGGCTGTGTGGCTCGGTTTCCCCGACTGTACCGTGTGTAACGGCAGTGCCTGCCTAGCGGATGAGGACCGAGAGCATGTGGTACTGGTGGGCAGCTGTGGGCAGCGCCACCTCTGGCCAGGGTGGGTGTGCTGAGCACAGGAAGCCCCGGGTGCCCAGGCTCGCAGGGGAGGGCAGGAGGGCTGCTTGAACCTGCTGAGGGAAAGCAGAGAAAAGGGCCCGAATGGAGGAACAGCTGCCGGTGGGAGACAGCGCAGCCTGCGTTTGAGCGTGGCCTTTGCAGAGGGGAGAACCGGGATTCCTGAGGGGAGGGAAGCAAAGGCACCAAAGCCCACTTCCTGCAGCTGCCCGGAGGGGCGGTGATGGGGTTGAAGAGCACGTGAGGTTCTCAGCCAGGGCTTGGTACTCAGTGTGCACTTGGTCCACAGCCTCCTCTCCAGGCCCACTCTGAAACACCGAGGTGCTGAACTGCCGTCCTCCCAGCTCTGAGCCTGGTGCCTAGTGGGTCTGCAATGCCCATCCCCCTCACCGGCATCTGCACACAGTAGGTGCCCTATAAATGCTCCTCTCCCTCAAAGAACAGTACATGCCTAACGCACAGCCCCCTTACACAGGAGGGATGCCTCGCTCAGTTCAGCGTACACCAGGGTCTTTCTCCTACCTGTTTCCCTTGATGGCGGGGTCTCTGCCTTCACCTGGGTCCCCCACTGTGCCCACTCCGTGGTTGAACAAGCAGCAGGTGCACAGGACAAGTGGACTGAATGGACCTCACCCCTGTCCCTCCTTAGCCGGGCTGGGCACAGTGAATAGGAGGCTCTCAGGTCAGCTGGGAGAGGGCAGCTGCCTCATGTTCTTGAACTTGACCTGATGTGTGGGCTCAGTTACAGACCTGTGCTGACAGCCAGCCCTCGGGGCTCCGCCATCTGACTGCAGTTACCGCACTGTTAATCTGCTCTGCCCTTACTCCTCCCTACTGCTTCCCTGGGAGGGAGCCAGCCAGATGGGGTTTATAGGGCACCCTGGCTCCTGCCAGCTCCTGCTCCTCCCAGTCCATCCCAGGGCCAGTGCTGGACTCTGCAATGGAGACCGGCAAGCAGGAAGCCAGCCAATGTGCCATTTGGACCAGGCGTCCTGAACGACAGAGTCCTGGGGCATAGGAGGACCCTGTACCGGACACTGGGAGTCCAGTACTTCATTGAAACCTGTTTGTCTTCAGCATCTCTCTCTACCTGGCTTCGACTTCCGGGATTGGGGTCCTGATGCTCTCTGATCTCCAGGAGCTGCTACATTGGGGTGGAGGAGCCAGATGACAGTGGAGGTGAGCAACGCGGGCAGGAAGTGCTCCTCTCCCGGGGCCTTGGTGGCAACATAAGATTATTCCAGAGGAGGCGACAAGGAGCACATCAGACAGCGGGAACACCCTGTGCAGAGGTTTGGATGGTCATTGGTCCCCTGTCACATTTGCATGGACCCTGCATATGTATCAGCTTCTCCACTTGGGAAAGTGAGCAAGTGCTGTCTCTAAGGCCCCAGCCTGCGCCTGCCACTGATGTGAGAAGGAGGGTTCTCTGAGATTACTGAGTAGCTGGAGCTTTGGTCCCAATGTCACCCTGGATCACCCAGGAGGCCTACATTCCCAGGAAGGGGTCACTGAGAAGGCTCCTGGGTCAATCCAGTGCAAGGCCGTGTGGCGATGGATTAGCAATGTCTGCCAGGGGAACATGAGGAAGAGGCAGGGCTGACCTGTTTCTTGCACCTCCCTCATTTTATACACGTGGGAACGGAAGCCCAGAGGGGACAAGGCATTTGCCTAAGGATTCAAAGAGCCAAGGGAGGATGCCAGACTCTCCCTCTGACCCCAGGCTTGTCCATGGTACCTTTGCTTCTCAAACCTGAACCTGCATCAGAATCACCCCAGCGAGTTTCTGATTTCCAGATATGCATCTCCAATAGCCTCAAGGGGTCACTGCTGCTGCTGCTAGTGGTCTAGGAAAGTGACAGAATCCCTGCTCTACACTGACTGAGGTGTAGAGAACCTTCATTTTCTTCCTTTAAAAACAAAAACAACTTATTAGTAAATGTTTGCAATACATAATGGATATATTCATTATGGGGAATTGGTATATGTGCATACTGCATCTGTATCCCTTTTATTTCCCCTTCTCTTCCCCCTCCTTTTGGTCTCCTGCACCCGCAGATCACTTTCCCATCTCCACAAAGTCTATTCAATTTTCACTGGGCACGCTCCTGTACTCCTGGGGCTGCAGTAAAGGCAGATGAGGAACACTTGAGACCGTACCCCACAGAGTTAAAGCAAGGGGCCTCAACCTCAGCCCCACATTGCAATTACCTGCTGGACTTTAATAAGTTCTGGTTCCCAGGTTGCAGCCCAAACCAAGGAAACCAGAATCTCTGGGGAGGATCTAGGCATCCGTGCTTTCTAATCCTTCCTGCCCTCCACATTTTGGAGACAGTAGGGCTGGGGCTGGGAATCTGCATGTTTAACAAACACCCAAGAGCTGGCAGTGCTGTTGGTCTGGGGACCAGACTTCCAGAAGCAAAGTCCCAGAGGGGAGAAAGCTGCTCTGTCACTTCCAGGGCTGGGCATACTGCAAGCTATTTCAACTCAGCAGTGAATGGTTTGTTCTAATATTTGCAAGCCTTCTCTCTCTGCTTTCCTGTTCCAAGCGTAATATCTTGACTACAGGGTTCCCATTCTCTCTGAGCCCTGACTTGGGAGGGGCACATGTGGGAACCACTCCAGAGCTCGCTGTCCACGCACGGCCCCTGTGGGCCCCACACTGCTTTGCCAGGCAGGCGCCACGCACACCAGCCAGCACCGCCCAGTCCCTTCATCTCCATTCTGGTCTTTAGCAAACAGCGTCAGATATGATAGATTCCTTGTTTGCAAACCCAGCCTCCAGGCTGGAAACTGACATCTCCCTCTCTCCTCTGGCATTCTTCTCACCCTCCTGCAATTCGGCTCATGATTCTTCCTTGTCAGTTGCCCACGAGGTATTTCAGGTCATTCGTGCACTGATTGAGCACCTACTGTGTGCAAGGGGGAGTGATCATTTCCCTGTGACTTTGAGCAAGTCACATGGGGGTTGGGACCTTGCCTTAATAAGCTATTGTCCTCAGAACCTAGCTGATGCCTGGCAAGTGGTAAGTTCCAAACTGGTATCTGCTGAATGAGTGTATCTGAATGAATGAACTCACGACCTCTTGGAGCCTGGGTTTCCTTACCTGTATGATACAGTGGTGAGGATTGTTTCATGAGTGGGGTGGGGCGTGTCACTAGTGGGGAGACTTCGGGGCTCCAGATGAGTAAACTGAGGCCAAGATACGCAAGTAGCAGGTCACTGAACAAGAACCCAAGCCCATCACATCCGGGAACTCCATTCTGGGCAAGAATCCTTTGCCTTCAGAGGAAGAGTGGCAGGGCTGGAGCAAAGCTGGGTTCAGGAACTGAGGCCAGCAGGGCCCCAGGGGGCTGGAGGAAGCACGGCCAGCTGCAGCCCTGGCCTTGGCAGAAGCATGTGGCCCAGGAGCCAGGCCGGTCATTGGCACCTTTAACAAGGTCTGTGCAGGCAGGGAAGCCAGAGTGAGGTGTGAGCCTTCGTATCTGTTCTGAGAGGTCAGCCAGGGAGAGTGGATCACAGCACCAAGCTGGGCTGGCAGCTGGCTCGGAGGAGTCCAGCTTGGGCCAGCCTTCCCGGGCAGCCCTTCAGAGGGACATCGTTGCTGCCTACCTCTTCCTCTAGCAGCCCTTTGCTTCCCAGCCCCTGGCACGCAGCAGTTACGTCCAGCAGTGCTGCCTGCACTGTCCCAGGTGACCTCAGCCCCCACATCCCTCTGCCAAGGCCAGGGCTGCCATTGGGCGCACTCCCTCCAGCCCCCGGGGGCCCTGCCGGCCTCAGTTCCTGGACCCAGCTTTGCTCCAGCCTTGCCACTCTTCCCTGAAGGCAAAGGATTCTTGCCCTAAAAGGTTCCCAGGTGTGACAGACTTGGGTTTCAGCTGTTCCATGACCTGCTACTTGCGTATCTTGGTCTCGGTTTATTCATCTGGAGCCTAGAAGTCTCTCCAATATTCTTGGATAAAGGATGAGAGGACCGTGGCCAAGACTGGGAGGCTGGGACTGTGTGTCCTTGTACTTGGCTCACCCTGGTTGCTCTGTGACCAACAGCCTCGCTCTGCAGGTGCTCCTGGTTAGCCCCAGGGGCGTCCACAAAGGCTTGTGGGTTCTTCTTCTCCACACCCAAGGTATTAGGCCCCACCCATGTTCCCCGGAGGCAGTCGTAACCTCTAAGGACTTCAATCCTCTGCAGTACAGCAAATTGATGATTCTAGTATTGGTAGCTCGAGGCGTGCAAAATTTTATGATCTCAAACTTATTTAATCAGGATTCTTTCAGTTGCAGGTGACAGGAATCTTGTTCTTCCTGGCCTTATAGCCGTAGAGAAGTTCAGGTGTTCAGACTTCAGGTGCAGCTTGACCCAGGAGCCCAAGCCAGGCTCTCTCTGCTCCTTAGTTCACAATGTCTTGGAATTGTTACGGCTTGATGGCTGCCATCCACACAAAGCGTGTATCCCTTCAGGTTCAAGTTTTTCAGGAAATGGAGTCTCCTTCCCAGCAATTTGACGAAAACATCACGACTGAGTTCTCATTTGCGTGGCTTTGCTATGAGGACAATCCCCTCAACTCCCTGCCTTTCCACAGCCAAACCAGCCTCCCACCCCTTTACTCTTTCTTTGCCCTCAACTCCCTGAACCTAGGCGTTCTCTTTGCCTCTCTTCTTCGTGGCTGCTCTGCAATCAGCAGGGCCAAGTTCCAGATGGGGATGGTGGGGAGTGAGTCAAAGTCTCTGCAAGTAGCAGCTTCAGGGAAGGAACTGGGGAGGGATTGTCCAGTGGCTTTAGGGGACCGCCAGCTGCACTTTGAATCGAAGAGGGAAGATAGAGGCGTACACGCAGGGTGAAAGATGGAAAGGTCGGTCTTGACTCTTCGCTCTCCCGGAGTGCTATTTGCATTTACACGCTTGCCAAGGCCACATGGTGAGCAGAGACTACTTCCTTGCCACTTGGCTGTGGCCTCAGCCGGGTGACTTGCTTTGGCCAATGGGAGGGGAGCAGACACAATGAGAGAAGAGGCTTGAGAGCTATTCATGCGGTCCCACTTGCCGTTGCACTCCTACTGTAGCAGGAAAGGAACATAAGCAAGGTGGCCTTGACCCCTACGTGACATACAAGAGCAGGAGCGAGGAGCAGACTCGAAACCTGCTGCAGAGCCCCAGCCAGCCGGAGACCCGGATGCAAAATACAAGTGCTACTGTCCTACGCCACTGAGATTAGCAAGTGGCTCGGTGTGCAGCACTCCGGTGGCACAGGCCGGACTGAGAAGGACTGGAGGCTCTGTGTCCATCAGCCTAGCCCTGCCCTGGGACTCTGGAGTCCCCAGGATGGGGAAATGAGACCCTGGGTTCTGCAGTCCCCACAAGCGCCGTATGATCATGGGAAAGTCATTCTTTGCAGAAGCCTCAATTGTCTCATCTCTAAAACAAGGCCATCTGACTCCAGCCTATGGCCTTTAGGAGCCACGTGGCCCCAGCACTCCATGGTCACGACCTACCTGTCCCTTGGGCTAGGAAGCGATCCCCCTGAGAGACTTCCTGTGCCCTCACAATTACATACAGCAGAGTCTATGGAGCACAAGTCACACTTCATCAGCACAGAAGCTGGTGTGTGAAGTCATCTGGGAGCTGGGAGGAGGGTGGGGGGGAGTCTCAGGCTCTGGGGTGGGGGTGGGGTCCCGCCGCGCGGAGGGAGAAGCTGAGTAGGGGGATGAGGTGTGTGTCTGCGGCCGGCAGAGAAGCAGGGGAAGCATCTCAGGAGAGGGAATAAGGAGAGAAAGGCCTGGGAGGCTCCGGGGGTCCCACCTTTGCGTGCCTTGATGGGCCTGCTGAGTGGGGGATGGGAGCTTCCAGAGGAAGGAGTCAGGGGAGGTCACGGAGGAGGAGAGGGTCTGGAGAACCACGGTCAGTGTCAGGGCTGTGTCCTGTGGGCAGTGCGTGGGGGCCTGGGATGATTGGAGAGGCCAACTTGTCCCAGGGGACAGCAGGAGAGGGAGCGGCTCCTCGATCCCCCAGGCCCTCCTACCAGGTCCTGGAAGAGAGCAAGGCCTGGATTCAGACTCCGTAGCCCCCACACCCTGGCCGCCCTGCAAAGGCAGCATGTTTGCAGGTTAGGAAGACCCGCAGGGGCTGCAGGAGTTAAGGAGGAATGCTGTGAACGAAGCGATTCCGTGGGAAAGGGTGACTTGCCAGCTAAGGCAGGTGATGAGGGGGAGTGTGAGGGTGTGAAGGTGGGTTCGTCTGAGTCACTGTGCTGGAGGGGACTGGCTGAGCTGTAGACAGAGCCCACATGCCCCATCCTCCTCTTACCTCTTAGACACGGCTGCAGAGGGAGACATATTGGCTGGGAATCAGTCAGACGGGGGTGCAAGTTCTGGGCTCAAAGAGTTCTTCCACATTCTAGCTGTGTGACATCAGACGAGTGACTTAACCTCTCTGTTACATCTTTTGTAAAAAAAAAAAAGGACTATAATATCTACCTTCTGAGGATGTAGTGAGATTAAAGGTAACACTAGTTGGCATTTACTGAGCAGTTATATCTGGGTGCTGATCTTACCAAGTTCCATGCACCCCCTGATTCCTCAGCACAGCCCCAGGAGGTAGGCAGGACTCTGAGCTCCTTTTACAGATGAGGAATCTGATGCACACAGTATGATTAAGTGATTGCCCAAAGTCACAAAGCCAGAAGTGACACAGCTTTCAATGCACTCAAGTCCACCCGACTCCAAATGCCAGCTTCGCACACCCCTTCATTATTCATGGGTTAAAAATGATGGTGTCTTGGTTACTTTTCTCTTATTGCTGGGACAAAATACCTGACTCCCAGAATTAAGGAAGAAAAGGCTTATTTAGCTCACGGTTTGTGGAGGTTTCAGTCCATACCAAGCTGGCTCCAAGGCAGAGTGGCACATCGCACAGGGTAATAGTTCATGGTGGCTGAAAACAGCAAAAGCAGCAAGAATGAAAAGGGAGGAGTGGTCCAGAGCAAGCCTCTTTCCCTCCCTTATATTGTACGCAAACTACCCGCCCGGGGCGGGAGTAGCACTCACATCCATAATCCCGGCTTTAGACCATGGATCAATCAAAAACTCTAGAAGCGCGCCCATGACTGCATGAGGTTTTAGGGGGACATTCAGACACAAACCATAACAGATGGCAATCACAGCCCCATGGACAAGGGGGCATCTCCATGCCCAGGTCCCACATGTGGTGGTCTTGTTGCATTTTCCTGCTTTTGCATAATGCCGAGCACCTGATGAACCTGGGCTGCCCAGGAACACAGAGAAGGAGCCAGGTGGTGCAGTCCGATATGGAGACGGTGTGAGCCTGACAAAAGCATCTGCCAAGCAGCCCATTTAAGCTGAAAGGGGTTGGGTTGCCCCACCTCCAGCCCTCTTGTCCCATATGTGGCGCCGTGCACAGGAAAGGTGGGCTTGAAGTCAGCTGGGACTTACAAACACCTCTCCGAGCTACATTTTTCTAGTCTATAAAAGGGAGGTGATCATTCTCCAAAGGTGGTAGGGAAGATTAAAGGAGATAGTGCACGTAAAATGTTTGGTCCAGGGTTTGTCTCACAGTAAGTGCTCAATAAATGTTTACTATGGTCATTATCAAGGGAAGGAAAGTCTGTAAGGGAGGGAAGGCAGGGAGTTTTTGGAAGCATGGGGGAGACACAGAAAAGAAAACAAGGTGAAAGAAGAGGAGAAGGTGGAAGAGGAAAAGAAGAAGAAGGTAGAGGAGGAAGAAGAGAAAGAATAAGAGGAGGAGGAGGAGATGCCACCAGCCTGGCTCCCGGGCACTGCCCGCTAGCTAGCCTGGGCTGCTCCCCCATGTGGCCATGCAGACTGCTCATGCATTCCTTTTGCATTCTGCAGCCACATCTGCCAGATGTGGCCCTGGTTGTCAGCAAAAACAGCTGTCTCTTGATGTGCTCAGCTGCAAAATGAAGACCTGGGATGTTGGGAAGGACACAGAAACTTCAGCAAAAGGACAGTGCAGTCAGGAGGTAATCATGCCATCATGACCGCTGTTCTAGCCCTCCATCTCCTGGTTTGTGAACAGAGAGGCTAGGAGATCACCTGACTCTATGTTGTGCAGCCAGAGCCCCGGCCCCTGCATCTGGCGCTGCAAAGGGGCAGCGGTGTTACCCTGCCCTGCTGGCCCTGGGAAGTAGCCTGGCATTCTGCAGGATGGTCCATCCGGCTCCTAAGGAGGAATCTCCTCTCACAAAGCCAATTTCCAATTGGAATTCAAGCTCTGCCTTTGAACACGTCCCTTGGTAGTGAGTTCCATAAGAATGAACAGGGAGGTTAATTTAGTTGTATCTGATACCTATGATGAGATCTGAGGACCACAGTCAGGAGCACGGAGAATGGGGATCACCTGGGGACTCTGCACTGGGCAAACCTTGGCGCAAATCCTCTCCATCACTGACTATCTGTGACCCTAAACGAGCCCCTTAGCCTCTCTGACCCTTACAGTTTTCCATCTGTAAAATGGGAAGAATAACATGGCAAAGAACTTGGGCTACAGAATCAAACTGCCTGGGTTCATGTCCTCCTCTACGTGCCTGCTGGGTGACCGGAAGCAACTTACGACTCTCTGAGCCTCACTGTCCTCATTGGGAAATGAGGATGAACAGCACTCAGCCAAAGGATGATTGTGCATTTGGGTGAAACGGTGCATATACCAGGCCTGGCAATCAATAATGTGGCTGATATTAGTGGTATCCCTTGCTGCCAAAAAGATGTTTTCACTGCCAGGTCACTGCCAGTCTGTCTACCAGCTCCTTGTTCCAGCTTGGGGACCCCGACCACAGTGGTTTTGCCACAGGCCGTCCTCCGCCCTGTTCACACTAGACAGGCAGGGGTAGGAGCCCGCACCAAGCAGCCCACCTGAACCGCACAGATCCTGCCCGGGGAACTGGGAGGAAAACTCTCTCTGGTAGTCAGAGTTCACGCTGACCTGGCTGCTGACATCAGTGGGTTAGCCAGGCTTGCAGGGGTGAGGAGAGCCGCCAGCTTGTGCCAGGACCCCAAGGCCAGAGGGAACAGGGCAGGGTGGGGAAGATGGGCTGGGATTCCATGCTGAGTCATGAAAAGCTCACATACCTGTGCACCTGAGCTGTAGGCGTTCCTGGGGGAGGGGCAGCAAGGCAGGACCTGTACCAGACCCCCTACACTCTCAAGGCCTTCGCAGCTCCGCTAGGCACTCTAAAGCCAGGTGTAACTGAATGGGTGTAACTTGAACCTGGACCCTGATCAAGTCACTCACTCCAAGCGTCCTACCCACTCCAAGCTTTCAGCTCCATGGTCCACTCATGCCTCCCATCCCTCTACCCTCCGCTAACTGGAGCGGGCACCGGCTACTGTCCATGGTTCTGCTCAAAGGCAAAGCCCACACTGGGGACTTCTATCCAGCCTCTCCCAGGACTTCTGCATGACGAGATGATTTTTATTTTCTGTCTTGATAAAGGGAATGTGATTTCTTTTACTGCTGCAGAACCAAGATTCATGACTTTGGCTTAACTATTTGTATACCTGGTCTCACATTCTTCAGGTCGATCTGCCACATTTACCACTTCTCCCATTTGACTCCTTGAGAAACTGGGGATCCCTTAGCCCCACAGGCTCCTACTACACCTGCTACACCCATCTCATTTTCTCAAACCCTCCTGGAAGATCCCAGTTGGAGTACATGAGAGCATATCTATTTTCATGTCCCTTGTAGGAACAAGGGCTTGGGGACAGAAAGGTAGCAAGATCAGAGTAAGTGACAGCAAATCTAGGTTGGCATCCAGCTGTTCTGACTGCTCATCTGTCTCATTCTCCATCACCCCGCACTTCTCTGGGGGTCATGGAATCTCCTCTCAAGTCTTCTTCTGAAAGGACCACAAGCACTGCCATGATTTCCAGCTCACTCTGTACCACTCACCATACTGTTTCCATCCCCCACAGAGGGAACAGAGGTTTAGCCTCTGTCCCCAGATGACCAGTAAGTAAATGAAGCCAGCAACATGAAGTGATGTTCTCCAAGCCATAAAGTTAGTATGTGACTGAGCTGGGATTAAAACTATAACTTTTAGGGGCATTCCTGACCTCCCTCTGCAGTAAGAGTCCTCAAGAAATCTACTTAATATTCTCAGCCTGGAGGCTATAATCTCTCCCCCACAACAGGACGGTCCTTGGTTAATGTCACATTGTCCAGATCTTCAGCAGGGCTTTGCTCTTTTCTGCTAGTGCCTTGACCCTTACAACGGAAAATGTGATCTTGCATTGGCTTTTACTCTTGATGATGTCAGCAATAGTTGGTCTTCTGCAGATATTGGGGTGACAGCAAAGGCCCCTAGAAGCACAGATGGAGGCCAAGGGGGCCACCTTCTTGGGAGATGATTATGCATCAGCGTGAATATTGATTAAGCTGTAATTGGCTCCTTCTTTCAGAGCCTGGGCGCCTGCAGGCCTAGGCACTGGGGCTAATTGTTGCAGGCAATTAATAACTTGGATTCCATTCACTCTGGCCCAGGCTGCTGCTTCCTTGGAGGAGAAAAGCAAGGCTGGGAAAGGAGCGCTAGGCCGGCTGCTCGGAGAATTCTGGGGGAGGCAAGAGGGGAGGGCTGCCCACCAGTCAAGCCTCCCCCGGGCCCTGTCTACACCACCCCTAGCCCAGCCTGGCTCTGTTCCTCTTCCCCAAACCTCTCTCTCTCTTTTGAATGATTTGCACCTCTATTCTTTTTCCCTATGAGCTCACATTCATCTACTGAACAGAGCTTCAAGAAGGGGCGGCCAGGGAGGGGAAGGATGGAGCTTGAAGCACAGCCCTGGAGCCTGGGAGGCCTGACACCCAAGCCATGCTCTTCCACTAGTTTGCTAGGTGACCTCAAATCAGAAACTCATTCATTATAAACTTGGGCAAGTGTCCTGCTTTTTTACATCCTTTCTGTCACAGGAAGTGCAAGCAACCCTGAAAATCACTGGAACATGACTGAGAATTCTACCATCTATCTTTCTAACGTTATATAATTATAATTACATAGAGAACTCATAATCAAACTGGTACCTATAAATGTGCCCTATCTCTGCAGAAAGGCTGATTCCAAGTGCATCTGAGGCAGAGATCCTTACTGCTCCCATTCTGCAGATGGGGAAACTGAGTCCCAGAGAAACAAAGTGACCAGCCCTAGGTCATACAGTCAATAAAAGACACATATAAAGATCAACTCCAGTCTCCTCAGTCCAGAAATCTTTGCAAATCACTCATGATCACCTGGCTGTGCCCACTGGCATTTGAGAGAGAGAAGGTGATCTCCAGAGCCGGTATGTCAGCAGACAAATGAGGGAACTACTTAGAAATGTAGTCATTTTATTCCCTGATGCAGGGACAATGTCTTCATCTGCATAGTTTTAAAGATAAATACTCCCAGGGGCTGGGGATTTCGCCCTGCCTGGCACAGCGCCTGCCTGGCAAGCGCAAGGTCATGAGTTCGATTCCCGGTACCGGAGAAAAAACAAAAAGCAAAAAACAAAAAAAAAGGATAAATACTCCCAACCCTCCCCATAAGCTCAACCTCAGCTGCTTAACCATCTGGTGGGGGAATGGTGTTGATTCACACACAACCCCCCACCAGGAGGCAAAGACGAGTATTATCATCAGCTGTTGCCCAGCAAGTGCTAATAGTATACAGAAAATATTAAATTTTTAAAATTTTATTTTAAAGAGAAGAAAACAATAAAAAAGATACAGAATTTCAAAACAAGATAATAGGAAATCAACAGTGGTCATTATATTGTGTATTGTTATCTTCACAGTGGTTGCTCAGATTCTATTGTTTGATCAATTTTGCATGAAAATGCTAGTATTTATTCAAAGCTTGGCGTGCGCCATCCATTGTGTTAAATGCTATTGTTTTACACAGGGATTATCTCATTTAATGAAAGCTGTATAACTATGACTGTGGGATAGGTACTTTTCCTGTCCCCATTTCATAGATGAGACAACTGGGGCTCAGTGAGGTGAAGCAAAGACCCAGAGGCTGAGCTCAGAGGCCCTGCTCTGACACACCTGGGGAGAAGACAGAAGGAGAAAAGAAGGCACAGGAGCTGAAGACAAACCAGCTCCTACTCCCCCTCACGAAAGAAGGGTTCTCAATTAGTTATGAAGGCAGAGGATAAGGGAACCCATTCACTGGTGCTATGAGGCATTTAAATCAGACCTAGGAAGAACTGCCGTCAGGCAACACTGCAATGAGGGGGGGCACACCAGCCTTTCAGCTGGCCACTGAGTCAGCTCTGATGGTCACCTGGAAGTGACAGGGCTCAGGGAGGTGCCCTGAGGTGGGACAGGGATGGCTGAGCCCAGCATCCCCAGGCTCTGGAATGGGGCTTTGCAGGCAGAGCTGGCGGCGGGGTGAGGCTGGCTCCAGGAAAAGGATTCTCATGGTTTTCCACACCCGCTCCGCTGCCACATCCAGCTCCTCTTTATGGGCCGGCATATTTCAAAGGCCCGGTTTCATTTGCATTTTGAAAACCCTGCTGATGGCCTGGGAAAACCGCATCCTTCCCGTGTTCTCGGGTATCAAGCTTCCAACCCCACCGCCACTCCATGGGTCTTTGCACCAGCCCTTTGAGGACGGTCCCTTACCAAGAGCAGAGCCAGCCCAGCCCCTCTGGTCTTTTGCAGGTCCCAGGAAGCCAGGAAAGGCTCACGGGAGAGTGTGGTCAAGGTAGCCATGGCTATGGGCACCTGGCAGCCCGAAGCTAGGCCCCCTTGGAGGGGAATCAGGGCCCTGTTCAAATCCACTAAAAAGACTCCCCAAGGGAGTGAGACTGGATCCCCAGGCGTGGGCTGAGGGTGGTGCAGCACCACAGGCTCACAAATGGGGTGTCCTGTGGATTCACCAGACTGCAAGGAACAGCGTGAGTGCCTTGGCGAACTTTGAGGAGGCTCCTGGAAGCAGCCTTGAAACACACTGAAAAGAACAAGCCATTCACCCAGCGAGGCCAAGCCTTTGCTCTCAGCTGGGCTCGGGAACACACTTTGTGTCTCCCGATTGCTCTCAATAAATCTCTCCCTTGTTCTCCTTCCTCCCATCCTCCCGCACAGCCCCTCTTTCTCTGCCTTCCTCTGGGATACGGGGTCAGGACAGGAAGTTTGCAGGGCAGTGCTGGCTGGCCTTCTGGACTCCTATGTCATACCTGTCCTCTGTTTTGGGGCAGGAACATTCCACTCTCCACCTTTTGCGTGCTCTCTCTCTCTCTCTCTCTCTCTCTCTCTCTCTCTCTCTCTGTCTCTGTCTCTGTCTCCTTTCCTCCTTTTGCAGCTCAGAATGGCACCCCTCATACCAGGCGCTGCCCCAACCCCAGTGTCTTCAAAGCCGGGTGAAGCCACTGGGGGGTGCTCTGACAGACTTGGCCAGGCTGGCAATGGGTCCCCTGACGATTGGAGCACATGGAAGTGAGTGCCCGGGCAGGGGCACTTGCTCAGGCCATTTGCTTCTGCATAGATGAGCTCTCGAGGCACCCTGGGTCATAAATACCGATGCATCCACCTGCCAGCCAGCCGGTGGACGGCTCCGGGGACTGCGCACCAAGGGACAGAGCAGGAGCAGCAGGTGAGCCGCAGAGCTGAAACGAACAGGCACTCTGGAGTTACAGGCCACCCCACCTGTTTCCTTCTTTTAAAAATAAGGGCTGCAGCTTGGGAGGGGGACTAACGTGGGCTGGGTCCCTGTGGGTTAGGCGTGGGGCTTGGTGTTATATTTTACAGCTCTCCTGTCTCCCGCTCTCTCCCATGAGCTGGAAGCTTCATGAGGACAGAGGTTAGGTCTCACCGGTCTCTGTCTCCCCATCTGCACGCACTCAGATGCTATGGGATCCGTTCCTGGTTCCCCTCGCCCAGCAGTGGCCTCTCCAGCACTAACACCTCTCTGTCCGGCAGCCAGGAGCTGGCAGCCAGTTCCATCCGAGGCGGCTCCCTGGTGACACCAGTGCCAGTGCCCTCTGAGCCCCGATGGGGAAGATTGGGTCACATCAGTGGCCTTGGCTCCCGGGCCACCGCTCCTTCGGGCTCTCCAGCTACGGGTGTCAGGCAGACCATGTGCTGTTGCTGGAGGGATGCCGGCCCTAGAGGCTGGCAGGGCTCCGGGCTCTTAAGCCAGAGAGGTGAATGGAGCAGGAGGGAGGAAGGGGACGGCGCCAGAAACCTGGGCTTGGCAGCTCCCTCAGGAGGGCATTCGGGGATGCCCTCAAGTGTCCAGGAGGCTGGTGACCTGCCAACGCCAGGCAGATGGGCTGAGAGGCACAGGAGCAAGGCGGAGGAGGGACGGCGGAGCTCTGGCGCCTCGGGGGCGGGGCAGGGGGCATGGCCAGGACAGTTTGCAGAGGCGGGGACTGACCCCCAGGGGTCGCTGCGCGGCGCTCAGCCCCTCCAGCCGGCGCGGGTAGTCGGTCTGTACCACCGCGCGGTTCGTACCGGGGAAGCAGCACCCGGCGCGGGGCCCGGCGGCCGGGGTCCGGAGGCTACAGCTCGCAGCGGATCGCAGGTCCTCGCTGGCCTGTGACGCGAGGACCCGGGGTGCGGAGACTCGAGGCGCCCGTGCCTGAGGGGCGGCGCGGCTGCAGAACCTGTCCGGGACACCCCCACACCCCATGGTAGGAGCCAGGACCCAAACAAAGGCGGGCGGCGAATAAAAGGCGGCGGAGGCGCGGAGTGCTCAGCCTGCAAGCGGAGGACCGGGATTCGTGGGGAGCTGTCGGCGCTGTGCGCGCCGGAGCGGAGCGGGGATCGCCGGCCTCCCGAGGCTCCGAGGATATCGCTCCTGCGACAAGTCTGCGGAAGGGATAAGTCTGCGCGGCGGGGTGGCCGCGGACCCCGGGCCCTCCGGCCCCCGCAGCTCAGAGCGGCTCGGCTCGGCCGGCCGAGGTGAGTGCGACGGCCGCGGGGCGCCATCCGGTCTCGGGCCGGGGGTGCAGCGCCCGAGGAGGAGGGGACGGGTCCCACGCTCGGGCCTGCGAGGCCCGGGTGAAGTTCCCCGGCTCCCTCGCCAGCCCTCGGGAGCGCGGCGGGGGGCAGAGCCCGGAGCTGGGTTCCTCGGGCCGGGCCCCAGCTCGCGCCAACTCCGGGCGGGGACGGTGCAGCCTCCGTGTGCCCTGGCGACTTCGATGCTTCGAAACCGCCAGGCTTCTGACCCCTGGCCCTCTGCTGATCCCGGAGGGTAGATGTCTCAATCCGTAAAAGTTGAGCGTCCTTCAGAATCTGTCCCCCGAGGGCTGTCTGCCGGGCTTGAGTGGAGGGAGGGGACGGGAAAGGTTAATGACCCCTTTTCCACCCACCCCTACCCAAGCGCATTCGTGCTCTCTGCGGGACATTTCCCGAGTCCTGCGGCCCAATGGACTTGGCCGCTGGTACAGCTGGTTGGGCGGACGAGAGCTGTGGGACCCGGACAGGCGATGGAAGCCGAGCTCAGGAGGGTCCTCGGGCCCAGCCGAGAACGCGAGTGGGGTAACGGTGGGGCGGACAGCGGGGGCGACCAGGGTTGGAGGAAGATTCCCAGAGAGAGCCGCTCTGTCCCGAGAGCTAAAGCTGCCTCTGGGAGAACTTTTCCCAACTCCCCCGGGGAGCCCGGCAGCCGGCTGGGAAGGCGCCTCTTTAGCCAGGCTACCTCTCCACAGCTGCTCTCTGTTTTTTGGCTGGCGCCAGCCCCCACAATCCCTTCGGAGGCTCTGCCCAGGTCCCTGTAGGTCCGCGCCTCGGGTCAGCACCGCGGACAGCGCGCGAGGGCCGCCTCCCCCTACAGCAGCCCTTGCTGGCGCCAGGCGACCCACGCGCACACAAACCCACAGTGCACGCGTACTCACATCCATCCACGCGTGCGCGCACTCACCCCATCTACATATCGCTCGCAAACATTCCACACACACATTCACAGTGCACTCCCTCAAAATACACAGCCACCCACAGTCTACTGGGACGCAGACCCCAGGTTCTTTCGCAGGTGGACACCCCCAGATCTTTCCAGTGTGTGGACCAGGGAAGCATCTCATTCCAGGTCCTCATGAAGCTGCTCTCTCTAGGCACACTGAGGAAGCCCCAGACTCCAGAGACCACTCCGCGGAGCTCCCCCAGGTCCCCATGATTCACAGAGAATACTCAGGCTGCAGGGCACAGACATGCACGCGTGCTCCTGTGAAAACACACACACGCGTAGTCCCGCTCCTCGGGGGCGAGCAGCCGGACAGACGCCCAGATAACAGCTCCTCCAAGGCATCTGCTCAGAGGAGGGAGGAGATTGTGGCTCCAAGCAGCTCCGGGCAGACGCCCAGCGCGGCGGGCAGGCGCCTCGTCTAGTCCTGGTTTGAAGCTCAGAGCCCATTTTGCTCGGCTCCCTGCCCCTATGTCTACTACTCAGACCCGTTCAGACATCTCCCAGCAGTGTCTGCATCCTTTGCCTGTGCTGTTTCCCTGCACCCCCCACTGTCTTTCATCCTCCTGCCCTTTCTGTGGTCTTTCCAGTCGGCTTCCCCAGCTCCCCTCACTTTGATTCCCAACTTTCCTTAGCCCTCACCTGACCATCTTCACCCTGATGTTGGCACAGCTGGCCCCAGGGCAGCTGACCCCATTCTCCCCTACTTGCCTGGCTGCAGACTTGACACCTTTATTCCTGTTTCTGGCAATCTGACCCTCCCTGGCCCACAGCCTCAGCACCTTCAGCCTTCTTTCTTGGGGAATCTTCCAGGGCTGGATGCCCCAGAGCCCCCACAGTCTCTCCAAGGGAACACCGCAAGCCCCAACCCCTGGAGATGTGGCCCTTTGAAGAATCTGATACCCGTACCTTGGCTTGCCCTTTGGCATTCTCCTGCTGTTGCTGTAAAGTCCAAAACATGGGCAGAAAGAGGCATAGTCCTGTGGGGGAAGGACCACAGGCTTCCAATGCACCCTTGGGCAGACTACTTTCCTTCCCTGAGCTCCAGGCTTCCTACGTATAAAAGACAGGCCTGCCTGAGTTGACCTGTGGGTGAGGGTCTCTTTTTGGCCCCAGTAACCTGGAGCATGGACTCTGTAGTGAATCCTTTGATTGATTTGGGTAGGATTGAAGATCATAGTTGTGACTCTGGAAGTCGTGAAATCTATCCCTTCCCTTAGAGCATCCATCACTGCTAAAATCATCCTGTCCTCTATGCTAGGGATGTTCCAATGATTTCTTTAATAGGACCAGAAATGTCAAATAATTTTCCCAGGGTTACACTGCTGAAGTGCAGTCTCCATGGAGGCAGACAATATCTTCTGCATGAACCAGCCATTCTGCTGGTAGATGCCTGGTAGTAAGGAGTGAGTGAAGAGTGGAGACTCAACTCAGATCTCTGGAGCTCTGGGTCCCAGGGATCATGATTTAAGCCCTTTTCTCCAACAGTTTAGACATGCTTCCTGATCCCCCACACACACTCGCTTAGTCACCCAAAGGCAGATAAGGTTGTCTCAGATAAGGTCCTCCCAAGAGACAAACTCAGCTGGTTAGACATGGCTCCAGAGGACTGGCAGAGAGCGACTTCAGAGGTCCTGCCAGGGCAGAGGGGCTCAGCAGTTAGCCCCAAGTCCCTAAGGCTCAGCCAGGCAGACTGCACATGGGCGGCTGGTTGTTTGCTAGATCTGTCCTGGGGGAGAAGATGGCAGTTACCACAATTTGGCCAAGTGGCGTCTTCTCACATCCCCATGAATTGAGGGCTGCACAGTGGCCATTGCAGATACGCAGAGTGAGATGCCTAGAGCAGAGGTGGTTTTCTGAAGGGAATCACCAGCCCACCATTGGTCGTAACAATAGACACCCAAAAATGGTGGTATGGTGATGGAGGCTGGGGTCGATAGTAATAATGTTATTGATGTGGATAATGACATTGGCATTATTTTAATTGAAAGCTCAGTGATTACTGTGTTTGTTCCCCTTCCCCCTTTTTGAAATGGTTTCCTCACCTGGACCCCACTTGTACCCCTCCCCACAGCAAATGTGGAGAAGCTGAGGTACTATCAGTGAGGCAGAGATGCCCATCCTTCGAGGCAAAGAGGAGGGCCTTTGCCATTTGGAATCCTCTTGCCCGCTGCTCATCCTCCCTCCCCCCACCAAAGCATATTTCCTGCCAGAGGAGCCCGGAGAGATGTCAAAGTCTGTCAAAACACCCTTCCGAGCTGGATTCCAGAGCGCCAGGGCCCAGGGAAAATAAATAAAGAGAGCAGTGTCAGCTCGAAATAGAACCATGCACCCAAGCACAGAAATTCCACAAGCTGCATCTCATGGGAAGATGGTGTGGCTCACGCTCCAGCTGCTTGACAAAGGCCAGAGGCAGGGACACTGCCAGGACCAGTCCGGAAGGCAACACTACCTCCCCCAGAGAGCTCATTCCCTGCCCGGCCACCAGGAGACCAGATGGCTGTGCTCCACTGCAGCCCCCGAGGGTGGCGAATACTTTGTGTCAGTGTGTTAGTCCAAGCTCTGTAGAAAGGCTGATAGTCCCCGTCCCCCGCCTCAGGATGGAGGACGCTGAGAACACCACCTTTTGAGGGCCTACCGTGTGCCATGTGCTAGGCATTCATACCAGTCATCTCATTTAAGCCTTGGGGCCATCTCATGGCGTAAGAATTGTCATCCTCACCTAGTGCATGGGAAAACAGGGTCACAGCAGGGAAGACACTTGCCTAAGGTCACACAGATTCAGAGTTTGATCTGGTTGAAGCAGAAGCCCCCACTTTGACAATACCCTGCTTTGTTTCTAGCTATTCATTCATTCAATATTTTTGGTCAGGAAACCACTATGCGATGGTTTTAAAGAATGCTCATTCCTCTGCCAGCAGAGCTAAAGGCGAGGATCAGTACTGTCACCTGAGTTTTCTCCCCGTGGCCTGGCCTGGGTGTCCAGGCTTCTGAGCTGGGTCTGGACTGGGTGCCTCACGTCGGCATCTCAGGCTCTGTCCCAAACCCTGAGAGCCTGACCTGTCTCCTGGGGCGCCCCCCGCTCCCATTGGGAAGGTTGGACTTTGAGAAACAATATAACTCTGAAGAGAACAGAGCTGTGAGATGCCTCTGCAGCTGGGGAAATTATTCAGAGAGGCCAAGTGAGTTGGCCAGCATCACACAGCGTGTTGGTGCCAGAGCCTGGTCGGTGTGATCTTGCTGTGTGGCCACACTGGCTTTCTCAAATGTGTGCTGTCCATCCAGTTGGCGCCGCTGGAGAACCTGAACTGGTGCAGGCGGTAGACCTGAGACCTGTCTTCCAAGGGCGGAGGTGAAGCTCTGCTAGTGGTCCCTGCTCAGGTCCTCTCCTGCACATCCCCTCTGACATGAATCACAGGGCTCCGCCCCTAGTCGCTGTGATGATCAGTAACCATAGCAAACAGGATGTGAGCCCCGTGCCTGGCACTGACATCACCCCACAATCTCCCCAAAGGAGGCAGGTGTTTTTATTCCTTTTCACAAAGGGAGGGACCGAGACTAGAGAGGTTGAGTCACCTGCCCAAGGTCACACAGCTAGCAAAGGGCAGGTGGAGCCCTTGCCAGCAGCTTCAGCCTAGGCTCGAGGAAGGGGAAGGCTTGGAACCAAAGCCAGGGGGGTGGAGGAGCTGACGGGCAGCCCCAGGCTATTTATATTACACCTCCAGCCTCATCACGCTCGCTGGCATGGGTGCCAGCAGCAGCAGTGTCTCTGCCAAATCCTGGAAGGAGGAAGCCGGGGACAGCGGTCTGGGAGCAGCCACTGGAGGACATCACTGAAGCTGGGGTGGGGGAATGTTTGCTGCAGCCCCGGAGAGAGAAGCCACTAGGGAGAACATCGCTGCGTTTGGCCCTGCGAGCCGGTGGTTCTGGCATCTCACCTCGTTCCTTCGATTCTTGCTTTCTAGAGAACCAGCCTGGGCACCTGGCAGTTTGGCACTGGCTGTTGTTGGCAGGTTAGGGTTTTGATGTGTGCAGCAAGCGGAGCTATGGAGGATGAGGAGCTGGTGGGGACAACGGGAAGGATTTGGTGTTCATTTAGAGACTCAAAGCTGCCATCCAGGTCCCTCAGAGAGGGCACCCTTTGGAACCAGGCAGTGACATCCTGGGACATGGTGTCCAGGGCCTTAAACTTTGTCTTCCAGAAAAGGTTTTCCCTTTGGTCTCCCATCCAAGTGTCTGCCTGAGTAGCCCTGCTGTGTGGCAGGAACTGGGCATGTGGAAGTGGAGAAGTCTCTGTCGCTGTCCTAGCAGAGTCCCCCTCCCCACACCACCACCAGCTCTCACCCCAGGAGCAGAGGTGACGGAGGATGAGTGATGTCTTCCCTCGGTCCCGGCTGCAGGTGAAAGTGGGACCCGGATGATGTCTGGGGCCGAGAGGACGTGTCCAGAGAAGTGGTGACCGCAGGGCTCCCCTGGGTGTAGCTGCGGTACTGAGAGGCACACTTCCTGTCTTTGTGTCTTGGTAGCCAAGGGGGCTACGGTGGGGAAGACTCATTCCCGCCCTGCCATCTGCTCAAGGCGTCCGACACACGCTGGCACCTGGACAGCGCATCCTTTGCCAAAGCTTGTTAAGGGAGGAGACGTGCCTGCCAGAGGGAGCCGTTTCTGTCGTGAAGGAGAAGGTGGTGATCTGCTCTGCTCCAGAGAAAGCAGCTTATGCAGAGCTCAGGGTGGAAGGTTGTGCCAAATAGTCCCTCTGGGGTGTCCCCAGCTGTTCTGACCTTCGTGCTGTCCTGGAGGGAATTTCATGTTCTTGCCCAGGAGTTCTGCAGCGGGTCTCCCTAGTGAAAATGATAATAATGATCAACACCTTTTGGATGTTGGCTACCTAGGCTTAGAGTCTTAGTGATATTATCACACTCCATCCTCCCATCTGCCTGCCACGGGGGAGGCATTGGCATCCCCATCATACGGGTGGGAAAGATGAAGTGCAGACAGACTAAGACCTGGCCAGACGGGATGCATGCCCAGTCAAGCCAGCCACAGGTATCAGGAGCACGGTGATGAAGGCCCATGTGTCTTAAAGGATGAATATCACTGAAGCCAAAATAGCACTTGAATCATTCGGTAATCTGGACAATTTGTGCATGTGGACTTGGGTTCTGTCCTGGGCGACGGGGATTGGCCATTTGCTTCTCGACTGGCGAGCAACCAGAGAGATCATTTCTCAGATGTCCAGATGTGGGCAGCATCTGGCAGGCTAGCAGGACTTTTCTGGCTTGCATCCAGATGTTTCCCCTTTTCGTCTCTTGTAGACACAGCTGAGACTTGCATCCCTGTGGGTGTGATTGCGTGTGGGGAATTCCTGGTTGAAAAATATTTGCTGGTTTTAAGTATTGCCTCAAGACTTCAGAAAGGCAGGATGTTGGTTTTGGCTTCTCTCTGCAATCCAGACCTAAAAGACATGAGGTTGGAGGTGGAAGGAAGTCAGGCTCTGGGGAATTCTCAGCCAGCGGGGGAGATGACCCCTTCGGTCTCACTGGGGATGAGCTTTGAGGCTGAGTGCTGTCCGATGCAAGGCTGCCTGACTTTCCCACCAGGATCTCCTGAAGACTCAGAGCAAATGATCCCAGAGTAACAGAGCCAGGGATCTGTGACGGACAGAGACATGTCAGCCAACAGGCATTTGTGGGCATGAACGAGCTCGAGAATGGATCTGGGGTACAAAGTTCATGGAACCTTCAGGGAGAAGAGTTCAAGACATCACAAGGTTAAGACTAGGGTGACTGAACACAGCGACGGTTCTTATTTTATATAGCAAGCACCCACAAGTGAATGAAGTGAGGCAATGGGTAGGTGGGAGGGTGCATGCATTCATGGATGGATGTGTGCGTGTTTGGATAGAGGGATACAGGGGTGGTTAGATGGGTGGATGCATGGGTGGATAGACTGAGGAATCTGTGAACAGGGCTGATGGACTTTGACAGTCAGGACTTTGATGTGGTAAGGGCCTGTCTCCAAGTACCAACAAAGAAAAGGCCTTGTTCTTGTCCTAACCCCACAATTGTGAAAGAGTTACCCCGACCCTGGAAGAAGCTGAGGAGCTATCCTGCTCTTTAGTGGAGGTCCGTGGGTTTGAGAAGCTTGGCGAGGGGGAGCTTTGGCCCTGGACGAAGAGTCCCGGATGTATTCCCTTTTGAAGGGATGGTGGAGAAGAGGCAGTCGAGCCCAGATCTGGGGTGATGGCAGAGGCTTCCCCGGCTCAGGTTCCCACTCTCTTCCCTCCCTGGAGCCTGCAGTTGCACCAGAGCTATGTCTAGGCTGTGACCAGGATGCCTTGGGGACTGGTGCCAGGGGTACATGTACGTGTACGTGAACGTGCATGCATGCCCACGAGCCAGTGGGGTCGCAAGGGCTAACTCCAGGCCTGGACATTTTCAAACATGTAAAATTCAAATAAGCATAATGTAGTGAGAAGAGGACAGAGCTTATCAGAAGTCAAGTTCAAATAAAGCTTGTGCTTCTCCAGCCTCTGTTTTCTTGTTTGCAAATTGGAAATCATTCTAGGAGCAGAAGCCTTAAGTGAGCAGGGCTGCAAGCGGGAAGTTGCTGCAGAGCTGCGATATCACTCAGTCCCCGGTGTTGAAAGGATCAAGGACAAGAGAAGAAATGGCTCTGGCTTGGGGACACAGGGCCTGAGGCCGCCTCCACTATCTCAGCGCTGTGGCTGTCACCTGGCGCTGGCCTTCCTAGTGCAGCAGAGGGTAGGGGCGTCTCTCAGAGGGAGAGGGCTTTGCCCTAAGGTTCCCTCTCCCTGCATGAGCAGGGGTGGTAGCCCTGGAAGGTTTAAGCAGCATGAGCGTTAGGCTCTCTTCTTATTCTATAGCTGCCAGCTCCCCCTCCCCTTACCTCTCCAGGAGGTAAGGGGCCCAAAGAGTCTTGCAATATCCTGGGACCGCAGGACTGGGTGGGATGGGTAGTGAGGGAGGGATTGCAGCTCCTGAGGTCTTTTCCAGAGCTAGGAAGTGGCAGGTGTCCCCTTGCTGTGTCCTAGGGAAGCTGGTGGCACTCAGCACAGTGCTATTGGCTTCTTGTCTATTTCTGCTATTTGGCAGATGCTACAGCAGGACCCCCACATGCCACCCCCCGTTACCCAATAGCTTCTGTGCAGGGTGAAGGATGCCCCCTCCCCAGCATCCAGCTCCCCTTCCTCTTGGGAGGATTTAGGGGGCAACTCTTCCTAGCCCCATCTGGCAGGTGGGAGAACCGCTCACCCAGAGATGCTGAGTGACTTGTTCTAGGTCACACAGCAGGCTGGTGGCAGGGCAGGTCTGCACTCCTTGCCCCTGGGCTTCCTTCATTTCCTTTGCTCCAGAGCTGGGAGCTCACAGGCAGAGCTGGCTGGAGCCAAAGATTCAAGGAGAATTGTTTTACATATTTGCTAATCGGGTCTCCAAGAGAGAAAAGGGCCCTGAGCTCATCAGGCAGGAAGGAATCCAATTTGGCTTTTATAGCTATGGTTATTGGTCATATATTGTGAGATCTTTTTATTTTTTATTAACCCAGCAGTGTGGGGGCTGGGAGCCGGACTGGCTGCTGGGGTCCATGGGTCCCCTGGGCTCCACGGCTGCAGTCCCCAGCCCCACATGCCCTGGTCAGGACATGGGACCAGCAGTGGAGAGAGAGGGTGGGAGAGGTGGCCTGGATGGGTTGGCCAAAGCACACGGGGGAGGAGAGGTTTCAGGAGGTTTTCTTCAGGCCAGGGCATCTGGGAGCCTGATCGTTCCTGGGTTCTGTATGCATTGCTGGTTTTATTAAGCTTTTATTGTCCTTTTTCCTTTGTAATGTAGAGGCTGCTCTGAGAGTCCAGGAGGCAGGCCTAATGGGCCTGGGCCTCCAAGTCCGTGTTGTGCAGATGGAGGTGGGAGGTGGGCGGGGCGGGGGTGGGGCTGGAGCAGGTGGGGGCGGTGCCAGAAATACTTCTTGCAGCAGAGCACCAAGGCCAAAAGGATGGGCCCTGGCTCTGGCCCAGCCCCACCCCTCCCAGCTGCCTTGTAGAACTAAGGCTGGACTCTAGATGACCTGAGTCAGGAAAGCCCCTAGCATGTGCAGGTACACAGTAAGGCTCAATGGAAGTTAAGCTTTCTGCCCGAGGCCCTTGCAACCTTCGGCCTTTTTCCTTTCCAGCAGGAAGAGCTGCTTATTGGTTCTAGGTGGCCTTTTTGTGCCCCCATCCCTGGTCACATAATTCTGTTCCTGGCCTGGATGCCGTCATTTTTCCCACTCTATGAGTGGAAGGAGAGATGCTGTGAAAAGCCAGCCCTGGCCAGAATCTAAGAGCCTGAGCCTGTCCCCAGAGCTCCCGGAGGGCACTTGTGCCCCTGCAGTGTGTGTGTGTGGGGATATGACATCTGCTGCTGCAGAGAGCGGGGGAGGATGGCCAGGGCTGCAGGGTGACAGTCCTGAACCATCTGTACCGAGTCACCCAGGGAGGTGGTTTAAATAGATCCGCGGGCACCACCCCCGAGAGTGATCTAACCTTGGTATCTGCATTTTAAGAAGTGGCTCTGGCTCACCGTCAGGGCCAGGGACCTCCATGGCACAGAAACAGTGTCCCGTCCACCCGGCTGAGGACCTGTTCTCAAGCAGGGGCCGGATTTGGGCTCTTGTTCCCTGAGGAGTTTGTGATAATCAAACTAGCTGCATGATTCCACGGGGCAGTGGGGATCACTGTCCCACTTTATAGATGAGGAAACTGAGGCACCTGGGTCGTGGCAAGGTCAGGGTTTGAACCCAGGTCTGGCCGGACAATTTACACTGCTTAGCTCACCCCCCATCCCAGGCCCTCTTAGTGTGGAGGAGACCAGGTCATCCCCTCCTCCTGCTGAGCCCCCTGCAGGGGACATGCTGTCGGGCCCACTGCTGCGAGGTCCCCTGGGCTGCCTGGGACACTCTCCCGGCTGATGTATTGCCCGCGGCGGAGCTTGTTTGGCTGATATATATTGAGCTGTTGGGTTTCCAAGTCAGCGCCTACAGCTTCCTCACCAGCTGTCAGCCCGGACAGGCCAGCCGTCCTTCATCCTCGCTTCTCTGTACCCAGGGCTCTGGCTCCAGCAGACTCACACCAGAGCCCCCATCCACTCCCTTCCCTGCCTACCCCACCTGGATTCCTGGATTTTCTGTGCAGAGAGGAATGGTCTTGTGCCTCCCTCTGGCTTTCCTGCTGGCAAATGGATGGTGTTTCCTGATGGGAAGGGGTGCAGGTGCCTCCTCCAGCTGCAGCCACAAAGCCAGCCATGCCCAGGGCTGGGCAGAGAGGATGGGGGTGCTAGGTGCAGGGTCTTCTTGCTGGGAAGAGGCTGGGACAAGAGCCTCACCCCTTCCTCTGTGGGTCTAGAGGGAATTGCTTGACTCTAGTATTTCCATTTCCATCTGAGATCCTGAGTAAGACCTGGGACTTCTTAAGAGAAGGCTTTGGATGGCCCTAACATCCAGTTGCTAGATGGGGCTCCCCAGTGCACCTCTACTTTCTCTTTGGGATGTTTTATGCCCTACTGTATTAGGTTCTCCAGGGAAATTAGAACCACTGACTTATGCAGTTATGGATGCTGAGAAGTGCCAAGATCTGCAGCCTGTAGGTTAGAGACCCAAGAGAGCTAATGTTTTTTAGTTCTAAAGATCTGAGGACCAGGGCTATGGTCCATGTTCCAGACCACAAGCCACAGACTCAAGACCCAAGAGGATCCAGTGTTTCAGCTTGAGGCAAAGGCCAGGAAAGACCCTCATCGTAGCTCTCACACTCAGTGGAAAGAGTTTTCTCTGTCTCAGTCTTTCCGTGCTGTTCAGCTCCTCAGAGGACAGGCCCCCAGAGCCCAGCCACAGGACAAGGGCGCATGCTCTACTCGGCCTACTGATTCAGATGTTCATGTCCTCCCCAAACACCCTTGCAGACACACCCAAGATCCCATTTATCCCAATGTCCAGGCACCCCATGACCTCGCCAAGGCATCTTGAACTTAAAGCATCAGTGAAATTACCCTTCATACTCACGTTCTAAGCTCCTGTGACTGGTAGCAACTCACTCTGTCATGCCCTGGGTTGTCACCTGCTGGAAGCAGAATTGCTGAAACCTGGGTGATTTCAGGTCCCGTTGGGATGGCACAGGCTTGCCAAACAGCAATAGGTTCCTCCATACCAGGCATTTCAGTTCAGTTCTCCAGCATCTCAAGAGCTGCTGGAACCTCAAAAAGATCCTGGGCTTTGGGATCAGTAGAGGTGAGCGGTACACTGTGGTTCTATCTTCTTAGCTGTGTGGCCATGAAGGAGTCAGTTAACCTCTCTGATTTTGATTTTTCTTCCATAAAATGCGGATGCTCCAATGCCAGCCTTGCAGAGCTGCTGTGAGGGTGACAGATGACAGATAAAGCACACTGGCCCACGGTGGGTGCTAGGTATCACATTATAATTACCCTCAGGAGTGTCATTTTCTGCACTGAGCTCGCTGGACTTTTGGCCTCAACCCTCTCCCCCATGTTGTTTTGCACTAATTCTACTACCTTGCTTCTGATACTTCTCCAGTCTCCTGGCCTGAGACTGAGTATCCAAGTCTTAGGAAAGGGTCTGGGATACCAGGTGACAGGCAAGGGCCAGAGCGGGCATGTGGAGGGTGGCAGATCCTCAGGAGATGGAAGATAGGACAGGAGGGACAGAGGCCTCTTCTTTCCTCCCTCCCATCTCTACTTGGGATGGCTGGGATGCTGTGGTATAACCAGGGGGCAGAGACCCAGTGTCCCCCGCTTCAGCACATCAGGGGTAACTGGAGGTATTCGACTCAAAATATTTCACTGGGAGCTTCTGTCCAAAACCCTCAACCCAACGGCAGGAGAGTCAAAGACCCCAAGATGTTCAACGACCGGAGCTGAACCGGGGAGGCAAAACACCCCGAGTCAGGAAGAAAAACCTGATTAGTTCCTAATTGCCATTAAATTATATATACACATATGTATTTTAAGTTGAATCTGCATGTCTAATGTGATTTTTTGATTACATTTTAATAGTCTGGCTGGGATGGGGGAATGGAGAAGGAAGATTCTGGCATCCTTTTCCAAAGGAGGGAACTTATAAACAGGGCGGCAGAGAGGCTCTGGCTAGTGCTTCATCCAGGGCAGCTACTCAGGAAAAGAATGAGGCCCTCCCCCGGGGGCCTGGGTAGTGTCGCACCACCCCCGGCCACAGCTCCATCTGTCCGTATGGGCAGGTCCATCTGCCTTGTGACTTGTAGAATGCTTTCCCCTTAGACTTAAAAATAGCTTTCCTGTTTGGGCTCTTGGGCTGCACATGCCGTCTTCTCCCTGGGCCTGGCCAGAGCTCCCCGGAATCTGGTAGTGGGGGAAGATGAAAAGTTCCAACCGAGAGTCCTGGCCCTACTTCTGCCAGTGTGACGTGGGATATTCTGGCTTCTTCCCCGCTGGGTCTCAGAATGAATTCCTGTGTGTGAATTAAAGGCATTAGACTAGATACACCCCAAGTCCTTTTCAGTCTGATGGGCCATGATCTACTTCTGGTCCTTTCAAGACTCTTCTCCCCATGCCAGGGGACCAGGAGGCTCTTTCTCGCAGTGAGCATCTGCCGGTTCTCTGTCTCCACGTCCTTTTGCTTCCTTGCTGGGCTTCCTCCTGCTCCAACCCAAGCCAGCTCTCCTTGGACTTTCTCCTTGGAGGACAGAACCCTCCTCCCGTGCCCATTATAGTAACTCCTCAAAGAGTAGAAGGCTGCTAGCAAATCCCTTCCACACACACACACACATTCTATTTTTAAATAACACTTATTTCTGATTCTAAAAGTAAGGCTGTACCTGATCATTGCAGGAAAATTGGAAACAGACAAGTATAAAAGAAAAATGAAAATCACCCATAATCCTTCCAAACAGCGATAACCACTATTAATGGGTTTTATTTAAATACACACATATGGGGTTTTTTTTTTTTCCCTTCCTGTTACAGAATTAAGATTTTGCTGCAGATGTAGCTTCAGGTCACCCCAAGGCTGGCCTTGAACCTGAGTGAAGTTCTTCCTTCCCAGATTCCCGGACCTGCTGTCCCCTCGTAGGCAGCCCACTTGGGTTTGCAGGCTCCAGGCATACCCAGAGTTTAAGTTTTGACACTGTGTGTGTGTGTGTGTGTGTGTATAAGGAAGAGTGAGACACAGGTAGCATGAAAGAGAAGCAGGAGAGACAGAAGGGCAGAGACAGAGACAGACGGAGGGACAGAGACACAGAGAGAGCGTGCAGATCTCAGCCCACTCTTGCGCAGACCGGAGTCCTGCTTGGCTCTGTCTGGGGCGCAGCTGCGGCAGCGCTGCCCTCGTTCCTGACCATGGAGCAGCTGGGGCGCCTCGCTAAGCTCATCCATTCCCATCACTTGAGAGAGGAAAGCATATTTAGAATCTGCTCCTGCCTGCAGGGGCCCGCGGTTGTGACTGGGGCGCAGTAACAGCCCGTCCTGGCGGGCTGGAGGGCCTCTGAGATGACCCTGCCCTTCTTGGCCCATACACTGGGGAGAGACAATGCTGGGAGTCTGGGGCTTCTTATAGACAGGGATGTCACAGCAGGAGGGAGCAGGCCTGCCACTTTCTCACATTAAAATGCGGAAAGCAGGGCCCCAAGAGAGGACCAGGGCTACACAGAAAGTCAGTGGCAGAGGTGGGCTGGGGGATGTGTCAGTGACTGTGAGTGTGGTGTAACTCCCCACATGGCAGCTCCTCCTTTTGGGGGTGTATCAGTCAGTGTTTACTAGAGAAACCGATATAACACAAGATATACAAACATACAAGACTCTACAAGATTGGCTTACAGTGGCTTCCCACAGAGTTGGATGAGGAAGTGTGCAGAAGGTCTGTCTGCATGATGGAGGCCGGAGTCCAGTCGAAGGTCTGGAGCTCGCTGCAGTGTCCCGAGCGAGTCCATATCAAGAAGCCTGTGGGTCTGCGATGAAAGGCTGAATCTATACCGGAAGGCTGAAAGATCTGCACCGGAAGCTGAAGAGTCTGCGCTGGAAGCCAAGAGATGAAGTCCAAAGTGAAGGCAAAGACTGGAGCTCCTCCAAAGAAACAGAAGCCCTGCTGTCCTCCTTCCTTTCCCGTTTATACGGTACAGGCTAGGAGCCGCACTAGGGTGGGCCTTCTACACCCTACGGCGTGGAACTGCTGAGCCAATTTAGCTGCGCTTCTCTTACTCAAGTTGACACAATAAATCAATCATCACAGGAGGTGACTGAGAAGGCAGGTGTGGGGGTGACAGACTAAGAGCTCATCAGGACCACCTCATATGCTTCCAGGTACCTTCAAACCCAGAAGCAGTTGTCCCCTCTGGTGACTCACTGTCCCTTCTGTCCAGGCACAAGTTTTGAGGATGCCTAGCCCAAGCTCATCAATCTCCTTTCCTTCATTCAATGCCTACCTGCCAAACACTGACCCCTCCCCCAGGAGAGGTTTTGTTTGGTTTTCTAATACTGTGGATTGAACCCAGGGCCTTTGCACTCAGTTACATCTGCGACCCTTTTTATTTTAAAACACGGTCTCCCCGAGTCACTAAATTGCCCAGGCTGGGCTAGAACTTGCGATCCTCCTGCCTCAGCCTCCCAGAGTGTTGGGATTATAGGTGTGTACCACCATGCCGGGCCCCAAGGAGGGACACCTTGCTCCCTTGAAGCTCTTGTCCTCTGGCTGTGGTGCTTTCACTGGAAGGTGGCATGGCTGTGCCCAAGTACTGCGCATGGAGGTCCCCCAAGTGCTGTGGGCAGGGCCTGGCCTCACTCCTATGGACCAGGGCTCCTCGCAGCTGCCCCAGACACTGCTGCTGTGCCCACTGCAGTGACACACGACTGCCTTTGTGCTGTCTGGGCCTTGCCTGCCGGGCTGGGACCACGCACAGGTGGTGTCACTCTTGTGTTCACACCCCAGGGTGGTTGCCTGGCTGTCAGCAGGGACGCT
The DNA here is from genome assembly GCF_000276665.1 of Chinchilla lanigera. Taxonomy (NCBI): domain Eukaryota; kingdom Metazoa; phylum Chordata; class Mammalia; order Rodentia; family Chinchillidae; genus Chinchilla; species Chinchilla lanigera. The sequence goes on along the minus strand of NW_004955486.1, from coordinate 2,320,014 downwards.
GCAGGTGGTCTCTACACAGGGTTTCCCACTGCATGGCACAGGGTTCCAAGCATCAGTGTCCCAAAAGAGCCTGGTGGAAGATGCATCTCTCTTTATGCTCTGTTCTCAAGGTCAAGGGATGGCACATCAGCTGTAGATCACCCTGCCCACCCAGATAGGGGAGAAGTGCACAAAAGTCTCATCAGGAGGTAGCATGTGACACGGGAGACGCTGGTGTGGCATCTTTGGAAATAGCAATCAGCTGTGTGAATCCTTACGGAGTTGACAGCCTTTGCAGGCAGGAGAAGTAGAGGATAGAAGAATAAATGCTACCCTTTCTCATGCATAGATGTACCAGGTACCACACTCAGTCTGCTGTCTACACTAGCCTTCTAAGCAACTCTGGTGGGTACTGTTGTCCCCTTTCTGCAGATGGGAAGACTGAGGCTCAGAAAGGTTACACTGCCTCCTTAAATCACACTGGTTGGGATTTGTATCCAAATCTGCCTGCCTCTAAAGCCACAGCCCTTAAGGGCCTGCTGCACTCCGCTCCCAAAGTAATTTCACCCCAGGTAAAGTATAGTAAGGGAGATAAGCAGCTTAGACAGGCAGCTCGGGAGGCTCGGATCTGGGAAGACGTCCTGGCAGAGGTGACGCTGAGCGAAGCCTTGAAAGATAAATTAGATTTGGAAACCTTTGGAAAGAGGCGGCAGGATCTGGAGAAGTAGCAGTGGGATAAAGCAGCTCCCACACTGCCCAGGGAAGGTTGCTGTGACCTGGACTCCTGACCTTTGGCTCCTCGCACACCGGCACATAGAGTATACTCCCTGCAGGGCAAGCGGGGGTGGGGGTGGGACGGGTGGACTTCGTCCCGAGAAAAGTTGTCCGAGTGGCCCTTGCCTCTGCGCTCTATCACCGTCAACTTCCTCCCTCTGAGCGTAGCAAAGCGGAGGAGGCTCCCGCCCCCACCCCTGCAGGCAGACTTGGCTTTTCCCCCTGCAGATGGGCTGAGGCCGAGCTGCCTCCTGCGCTAACACACTGAGCCTCCTGTCCCTGTCCCCTGCATCCCTGTCCCCTGCATCCCTGTCCCCTCCATCCCTGTCCCCTCCATCCCTGTCCCCTGTGCAGGCCCTCACCGGCAGGCTGGTGGGCTCGCCTTGGGGAGCAAATAGGGAGTGAATGATCACACTGATAGGAATCTTGCATATTACAGGAGCAGTTCCGGGCCCTTCCGGCCTCTGTCTTTCAAACGCACCACTCCTCTCTCACTACCCTGGGAAACCCCCTTTGGTCACTCTCTCTCTTTTTTTGTTTTCCTGCCTGCATCTGTCTCCCTCCATCCCCCAGCTGCCCCGCTGTCCTGTCTCTTCTTTCCCTCTCTCTGTCTCCAATCTCTGCAATGTCCGCCCCTGTTTCTTGCTTCCCCTCGCCCGCTCATCCTCACTTTCTCTGGACTGACAGCAGCCCCGTCTCTTCCAGTGTAGACCGCCTAATTGAAATGGAGCACCCCAGAGCATGTTAATAGGAAAGCAGCATTAATTAGCCAGCTCTGGTATAATTAGCTCCCTCCTCTCACTGCCTGGCATCTAACTGGATAATGAGCCTCTCTCCGTCCAAACAGAAGGCAGGCAGGACGAGGGGACAGACCATGCCGGGGATGCCAGAAGGTGCCCTGCCTTTGGGCCACCCCCTGGACTCCTCAGGCTGCCCAGCCCTGCCCTCTCCTGCCAGGCCCTCCTGCCGCTTGTGCTCAAATCTCAGGGAGGCAGATGCCCGGCCCATGCCCATGCCCAAAGATTTGACGGTACTGGAGCTGCATATTAAGTGATCTGAGCCCGACAGGAGCTGCAGCTGCACCGTCCAGAAGGGGCGGGGAGCTACTGAGGCCTGGAGGCAAGCTAGGACTGGCGCCTCGCCCTGGCACAAACCCCTGGGCAAAGGCTGGGCACGTTACAGTCCCCAAAGGGGAGGAAAGAAATCCGCTTCCGTGGCAGCCGGTACCTAATGTACCGGAGACTGTAGGGCACTGCCACCTTTGACCCCGTGGCCGCGTGAGGAAGGACACTGCTGGGACCCAAACTGGGGACGGTCACATTCCCAACATGCCGACCTTTCCCTTCTACCGTGATACCTCCTACCTGAAGGTACTTTGCAGTTACTGCTAAATAAAAGCAGTTGCCGTGGAATCCCATTTGACAGCGGCCTTGAGTTCTAGAGTCAGAACGCAGCAAAAATTGGAAAGTCGTCTGTAGGCAAATTCTTCTCAAATATTCCTTACACGGGAAGAAACGGTTTTTTGTGTTTGCAGTTGGGCTGTAATTCTGCTTCTGTGGCCTTGAAAGCCGGGATCTAGTTGGGAGAGGTGATGGGGAAATAAGAGGGTGTTTCTTTCAGCTTGGTGCACACGTGGCCCAATTCGGTAGCGTTCGGTGCCTGCTTGGTGCCGCCCCGGCACTATATTAGTGCTCCTTAGAGTGGGCACCTCGGTGCCAGGGTTGGTGCCACAGGCTCCTCTCTGCCCTCTCTCCAAGCTGTGACCCTCTCCCTCTCCCGTAGGCTATGGACTCAGAAGATGACCCCCTGCTGCAGGACGTGTGGCTAGAGGAGCAGGAGGAGGAAGAAGCCATGGGGGACCCCTTTAGGGGGGCCCAGAATTCGTGCCCCCGGCCCGGGGCAGGAGGCCAGTGTTGCTGGCGGCGCTGGACCCTTCCGTCCCGGCCCCCGGCCTCCGGCTTCTGGAGCACCCTGGGCTGGGCCTTCACCAACCCGTGCTGCGCGGGACTAGTGCTCTTCCTGGGCTGCAGCATCCCCATGGCCCTGTCGGCCTTCATGTTCCTCTACTACCCACCGCTGGACATTGACATCTCCTACAACGCCTTTGAGATCCGCAACCACGAGGCCTCGCAGCGTTTCGACGCCCTAGCTTTGGCGCTCAAGTCCCAGTTTGGATCCTGGGGTCGCAACAGGCGGGACTTGGCGGATTTCACCTCTGAGACGCTTCAGCGCCTGATCTCAGAGCAGCTGCAGCAGCTTCATCTCGGAAACCGCTCGCGCCAGGCCTCCAGAGCCCCACGCGCTGTGCCTGTGGCCACCTGGGACCCCTCTGAGAACCAAAAGCCAACTGTCAATCAGAGTAGGCGTCTTCGGCGTGAGGTCCAGCACCCGAAGAATCTATCAGCCAACCAGAGTGATACTTCGCGGGATCCACCTATGAACCACAATGGGCGGTACCAGCCCAGCGCTCCGCCCCCCGCGGCCGCAGCAGCCAATCAGAGCCGTGCCCGCCGGGGTGCCTCGCGCTGGGACTATTCCAGGGCCTATGTGAGCGCCAACACCCAGACGCACGCGCACTGGCGCATTGAGCTCATCTTCCTCGCACGTGGCGACGCTGAGCGTAATATTTTCACCAGTGAGAGGCTGGTCACGATCCACGAGATCGAGCGCAAGATCATGGACCACCCAGGCTTCCGGGAGTTCTGCTGGAAGCCCCACGAAGTGCTCAAAGACCTGCCGCTTGGCTCCTATTCCTACTGCTCCCCGCCCAGCTCACTCATGACCTACTTCTTCCCTACCGAGAGGGGCGGCAAGATCTACTATGACGGCATGGGCCAGGACCTGGCCGACATCCGGGGTGAGCAGATCCGGATGGGTCTCGGTGGGCCGTGGGTTTTGGCGTCTGGAAGATGAGCTCTGCCAGGCTGGGGCGGAGAGCTGGCCCCACTGTGAGGGCGAGGGGGAAAAGCCTGGGAGGTGCAGGCAGGATGTGGGTGAGCAGGGGGAAAGGAAGGCAGGATGTTGGGGGCTGTGCTGTGGCCAGCGTGAGAGAAAGCGTGGGGTGGGGCTTGGGCACGGGGTCAGTTAGTGGAAGAACCAGGGGTCTGTTCGGAGGGAGACAGGAGAGGGACTGGGGGAAGGAAGACGGGTTAGTTGTGGGTAGATTAGGGATGGAGTTTGAGGAATGGTGGGGCAGAGCCAGAGAACAGTTGTGGGAGCTGGGGCAGGCTTCGGGTGACCTTTTAAGGAGGGGTGTGGGCAGGGCAGAACCCTAGGAGAGGGCACTGGAACAGGACGCAGAAGGCGGAGTTATACGAGCGCAGGGACTGGGAATCAGGTGGAGTTCCAACTGGAATGAAAGTTTACACGCAGTGGGAGCTGACGCTTCTCCTGGAAGGCTGTAAGTTCTTTAAACAATCCCTCTGCCCCACTGGGGAGCCTCAGGCAGCCTGAGTGGGAGTTTGCGAGTGCCTTAGTTACGGATGAGGTGATGGAAAAGGGTGGTGCTGAGTGTTGGGGGCCCTCCTCTGCCCCTGCAGGCTCCCTGGAGCTGGCCATGACTCACCCTGAGTTCTACTGGTACGTGGACGAGGGCCTCTCCGCTGACAACCTGAAGAGCTCCCTCTTGCGCAGCGAGATCCTGTTTGGAGCACCTCTGCCCAACTACTACTCAGTGGATGACCGCTGGGAGGAGCAACGGGCCAAGTTTCAGAGCTTTGTGGTCACCTACGTGGCCATGCTGGCCAAGCAGTCCACTAGGTAGGAGGTGCAGCCCCGCCGCAGGGTGTGCCTGCCCCTGTGGGTACCAGGGCAGAGCTGTCTTTTGTTTGCAGGTGCTTCTTATTCGTAATCTCCTTCTCTACAATCTTTCCCGCGGGAAGTCTTTCTTCCCAAACCAGGGCCAGAGCCAGGTAGAGCCACAGTTTCCACCCTGACCCACGAAAGGCTCCTTGTTTTGATCTGTGCTGACAGTTAGTGAGCATGACAGCTTTAAGGGAAGTGGGTGATTCTAGAACTCTGGCCTTGGAGCGCTTAGGTACTGGTTTTCTCGTGAGATGGTGCTAGAGGTCTTTCTGGAAAGATCATTGGCCAAGTAGTTTTCTCTGCCTCTAATGTTCAGGGAGACAGTGGGCAAGTCATTTCATTTCCCTTAGCATCAATGTCCCTGCTTGTGGAATGGGGACCATGAAACCGGATAGCCCGGTGATTAGGAAGAGATGAGCTAACAGGTGTGAAGGTGCTTAGGGCTGAAAGTGCTTTGGGAGGTTGCATCTGGGAATAAAGTCAGGTCGTCCCCTCTGGGACAGTCCCACAGGGTAATAACTCCAGTGTGTTCCAGTGCTAGCCCTGACAGACCAGCCCAGGAGAGATCATTCTACCTGAAATATCCTTTCATTGCTCATCCATTATACTGAACAACCACTATCATAATCCAAGCCGTTTACTGAGCACTTACTCTGGACCACACGCCATTCACAGCCTTTTATATATCCCATCACTTAATTCTCACCCCCCAAATGAGATGGTTGCTGTTACGATTATCTCTGTCTGGATGTTGAGGTACTGCACAATTAAGTTGTCCAAAACTGTCAAGCTCATCTGTGGTGGAATGGGATTCATGTGCAGGCTTTCTAATCCAGAGCCCTCACCCCTTGAGTTTTTATGCCAGTTGATGCATTAGGAGCCTTCACCCTGCCCCGCTTCTTTGACAGGTAAATGCCTGATTATCTACTAAGATCCAGCTTTGGGCTGTTTTTCCCTGAGGCGGAATTTCGTGCTCACCCTACCTAGGTTCACTGTTCCCTTCCTACTCTCTAAGGAAGACAAGAAACAGCACACACAGAGGTTGGAGTTAGCTGTCTCTGGGGTCAGATCCCAGTTACTCCTTGCTTAGCTGTGGGCATTTCTATGAGCAGTGTCACTTCGCTGTGCTACAGTTTCATCCTAGCATCTGTCATTCTGTATTTTAGTTGTAACTCAGAGGGCAGCCCTTAAATCAGCAACGTCAGCATTATCTGCAGGACTGTTAGAAGTGCGGAATCACAAGCCCTTTCCCAGAACTTCAGAATCTCCACATTTGTTTGCAAGTTAAAGTTTGAGAAGGGCCTGGTTTAATTATCTGCCACACTAGAATGTGAATTTGTTGAGGTCTGGGATTGCTTCTAGCTTGTTTCTGTAGGTCTAGCCTCAGTACAGCACCAGGTACCCCTTAGTCAGGATTTATCTGATAATGAATGAGTAGCAGTGCCTCAGGGAATGACAGCTGAGAGGGTGGAAGGATCTTCAGGGTTTTAGATCTGAGTGATTATTTCTGCCTTAAATGTGCAGCTGCTGAAGCACAATCTCTGCCCTTAGGAAAAAAGCCAGCCTTTGCTTTTTCTCTCCTCCTGGAGCTTCATAACAGTAGTGACAGCCAGGCCCTTGTGGATTTGATGTTAATGCTGCTTTTTGGATTAACACAGTCTTTTTTATTATCATATTATTGGTGACCCAAGAGATGGCAGCACATAACTTGATTTCATATAGAATAATTCAAATTATTATTTGTGTTGCTTCCCTGATAATGCTGGAATCCTAGAATACTTTCTCTGCATTTATTCTTTAGCCTATTGTGTTTTCATTGCATGCATCTTAATTCTATATACACTGGAGACCTCACAGGACATTGCATGATTGTAGAGAGTCTCTATTCATTTGTATTTATTCACATGTTTACCTTTTTGTGGTTCTACATCACCTTCTACAGTTTTACATTTCCCTCTGGGATCATTTTCTCTGTGTTGTAGAACTCTCTTCAGTATTCTTTTAGTGGAGGTTTGTTGATGATAAATTTTATTTTATTTGCCTAGAAAACATCTTTATTTTATTTCCACTTTTGAAGTCTATTTTTGCTGGACTGAGTTGCAAATTGGCAGTTATTTTCTTTTGATATTTTAAAGATCACTTCTCGGCCTTTTGGCCAAGATGAAATGTTGATATTGTAAAGACATCATCCCAGTGTCTTCTAACTTTCATCATTTCTGTTGAAAAGTCAGCTGTAAATCTTTCTGTTGCTCTTTTAAATGATTCTCTTTTCTCCTCTGGTTTAAGATTTCTCTCTGTCTTCAGGTTCACTAGTCTTCGTATGAGGAGTGTTGGTATAGTTTTCTTTTTATTTGTTCCTGTTGTGTCACAGAACTTCTTGAGCCTCTAAGTTGATGATTATAATGTTTTAGAAACTTCCTATTCTCACTTCAAATATTGCTTCTCCTTTATTCTCTGTAACTCTTTTTAAAACTCATCTGTAAATGTCCTTTTCTAGGTTTTATCTATTTTTTTTTCTTTCTATCCTTTGGTTTAAGTATTCCAGTTCACTAATCCTGTACTCTATTATGTCTAATCTGTCACTTAATGTCTGTTGAGTTTTTATTGCTAAAGTTCTGTTTTTCTGTTGAAAAATTCCACTTGGTTCTTTGTTACAGATCTGCATCGCTGGTGAAATTCTTCATATTTGTTTGTACAGTCTCTTTTTTGTTCTTAAATACACTAATGTAGTTACTTTAAATTTCTTATCAGGTAACTTCAACATATGGGTAACCTGTGGATTTCTTTCTGTAGTCTGTTCTCTCACTTGGTTTTTGATCATGTTGCCCTGCCTGTGAGAAACCTGATAGTTTGTATTGCATGTTGAACAATTTGTATAAAAACCAAAGAGGTCTAAGTGATGTTCTTTCCTCCACAGAATGTTTACCCTTCCCTTCTCTTGGTTGGTAGCTGTGTGACTTATCACCTTCACCCATCAGTGACTACAGGGAAAGTTCTCAGTGTACCTCTAGGTTGTTGTAGGTTCTCCAGGACTTTCAACTGACAGCCTGATGTATTTTGCAGAGGCCTTTACATGACATGTTACAAACTTAGTTTTATTTCTCAAAGCTACTTACAAAACTCCACTCTATTCCTTTCCTGAGACTTTCTGATTAGGTCTTTTTAGCCACATGCTCTATACAACCCAGTCTTTTAGCAAAAGTACTGAGAGAAAAACTAGCCATGTGTCCTACTAGTTTCCATGTCTCTGCCCAAGATTCTGCTAATTTATTGGACTCACAGCCAAGATTTTTAGTCATTTGCCCGTGCTCAGAAGCAGCAGATGCCTCCAGGATTAAAGTGATCATACAAGGGGGGCTGGGGATTTAGCTCAGTGGCAAAAGCGCCTGCCTGGCAAGCACAAGGTCGTGAGTTCGGTTCCCGGTACCGGAGAAAAACCAAAAACCAAAAAAAAAAAAAAAAAAAAGTGACCATACAAGGACAGCTTACCTTTCTTAGGTTCTTCACTTTCTGGAGACTTACCTTCCTAGTTCCTATTACTTCAGCAACTCTACTGTCATGGCACAAATGGTTTCTGAGTTTTATCTGACTTTTTGGTATCATCACTCCTCAGGTTCAATAAATCATGGTTTGGAAATATTAAGGAAAAAATGTATCTGTACTTAACATATGCAGACTTTTCTTGTCACTCCTTAACTAATACAGTCTAACAACTATTTGCATAGTGTTCACATATTATTAGGCATTGTAAGTGATCTACAGATGATAAGATGATATCAAGTATATGGAAGAATATATGTGGGTTATATGCAAATACTACACCATTTTATACAAGGGCATTGAGCATTCATGGATTTTGGTATTAGAGGGGGTTCTGGCCCAATGCTCCATCAATAGGAAGGGATAGCTGTGATTCTAGGCAAGGATTCTGGCCTTCCATGAGCTGTCCTTTTCTACTTGAAAGTAAACGTTTGGGCTTGTGTATTTTTATGGCTGACAGCTAAGACAAGACTTGGAACCTGGACAGCACTCTCTAAAGCTTCACAAATTAATGTGTAAATGAATAATGATTGATTTAACTCGCAGTTTTCTACTTGAATGAAAGAACAATTAAGCTGTTTAATTCAACAAAGTGGGTAATCCAGAGATCTTTTCTACTTGGCTTTTATGTGTCCTGTTCATATTTTTAACAACTTCATTGAGGATAATTGACATATCACCAACTGCAAATACTTAACTTTACAATTTGATTAGATTTGACACACACATATATATATATATACCACAAAACTGTCGATGCAATCAAGGTAGTGAACACATCCGGCTGGGTGCAGTGGCACACACCTGCAATCCAGCTGTAATTGGGAGATTGAGGCAGGAAAATTACAAGTTCAAGCCCAGTCTGGCAACTTAGCAAGACCCTATCTCAAAATTTTAAAAACTTACAAAAAGGACCCCTTGCCTACCATATACAAGGCCCTTGGTTCAATCTGCAGTAACACTCTCTCTCTCTCTCTCTCTCTCTCTCTCTCTCTCTCTTTCTCTCTCTCTCCCTCTCTCACACACACACATGCACAAAATCATATCCATCCTCTCCAGTGTTTCCTCATGTCACCCTGTAATTGGTCCATCTTTCTTCCCCACACCCACCCTAAGCTGCCACTCTGTTTTCTGTCATATATTGGTTTTCATTTTCTACAGTCTTTTGTACTTGGCATGATACAGCATATACTCTTTTGATTGGCCACTTCCAGTCCACCTAATTAATTTGATGTGGTTGCGTGTACCATCAACTCACTCTTATTCTTTTTAAAATTCTGGGTGTATCCCGTTGTATGGTGATGCCACGTTTTGTTCATCCCCTCACCTGTTGATGGGTAGCTGGGTTCTTTCCAGGTTTAACTGTTACAGTTGCCTTTGTGTGGACATGTACTTGCATTTTCTTAAATACCTAGAAAAGAAATAACCCAGTCATACAGTAAATATATGTTTAACATTCTAAGAAACTACAAATGCTTTTCCAAGTTGGTCATATCAGTTTGTATTCCCACCAGCAGTAGTAAGTGACAGTTCCGTGTGTGCATTCTGACCCCCGGCACGGTCAGTGTAAAACATCATAGGTATTCTATTAGATGTATAACGGTGTCTCACCGGTTTCGGTGTGAATTTTCCTAATTACTAATGATGCTGCGCATCTTTTCACATGCTTATTTACATCCATGTATCTTCTTTGGTGAACTTCTTTGGTGATCCACGTATCTTCCTTGCAGATTTTTAAATTCTTTTTATGTGTGGTATAGGAGATTAAATTCAAGACCCTCACACTGAGCTACATCCCCAGCCCTTTCTTTGTATTTTTTTGTTTTGAGACAAGGTCTTGCAAAGTTGCTAAAATGCCCAGGCTGGATTCAAACTTGTGATCCCCTTGCTTCAGGCTTTAGTTCCCTTGTGCTGGAATTGCAGGTGTGCACCACCTTGCCTGGCTATCTTTGCCCATTTTTAAATTGGGTTTTACAGTTAGTACTATCATTTCAGGTTAATCTTTGTATACAGTGCAGAATGTGGACTGAGGTTCATTATTGTTATAGGAATATTGTAATTGTTCCAGTAGTATTTGTTGAAGAAATATTATTCTCTTTCTACTGAATTTCCTTTGTACCTTAGATGTACCTTGTCATTTATGTGTGGGTTTATTTCTGGACCTTCTATTGATCTACTTCTGTCTGCACACTAGAATAACATGGCCTTGATTAGTGTAGCTTTATATAAGCTCTTGAAATCAATGTTAGTTCTCCAACTTTGTTCTTTTTTTGAAGTTATTTTAGTTATTTTAGGTCCTTTGGATTCTCATATGAATTTTAGAATCATCTTGGTTCTGCTAAAAAAAGGAAGTCTGCTGGGATCTTGAGGATGATTGTATATAATCCATAGATCAGTTTGAGAAATGATATCTTAATAATGAGTCTTAGAACTCATGACCATAGTATATCTGACATCTTTGCCAGGTTTATCCCCAAGCATTTAATATTTTTATGTTACTGTAAATTGTGATTTTCATTTCAGCTTTAAACTGTTAATTCCTACTATATAGAAATATAGGGGCTGAGGATTTAGCTCAGTGGAACAGTGCCTGCCTAGCAAGCACAAGGTCATGAGTTCGATTGCCGGTACTGGAGAAAAACCAAAAAAAAAAAAAAAAAAGAAAGAAATATAATTTATTTGGTGTTCTACAACCTGGCTAATTTACTTACTAGTTCTGATGGGTTGCTTTTTTTTTTGTTTTGCTCTGTTTTTGCTTATGTAGACTTCTTTGGGCTTTTTACATAGAATCGTGTCTTCTGCTAATGAAGACAGTTTGCTCCTTATTTTCTAATTTGGATGCCTCATTTCTTTTCTTGTCTGATTGCACTGGCTGGCACCTCCAGTACAGTGTTGAATGACTTAAGCTTTGATGATTCAAGCTCTTTATGGAATTATATCATTAATATTCAAAAATGTTGGTATAAAAGATTCATAATATTCTATTATCTTTCCAGTACTTGTAGAAACTAGTGATTTCACCACTGGCATGTGTGTTTTCTCTCTTTTCTTGTTTCGTTTTCTTTTTATCATGCTCTCTTTGGCTGGGACATTATCATCTTTATTGATCTTCTCAGAACACTACATTTTTATTTAATTTATTTCTTCTGTTGTGTTTCTGTTTTCTATTCCACTGAGTTTTTTTTCTCTAATCTTCAGTATTTCCTTTCTTCTGCCTACTTTGCACTTAATTTTCTCTTGTTCTGCTGTCTTAAAACAGAAGCTCAAGTCACTGATTTGAAACCTTTGCTCTAGGGCTGGGGATATGGTTCAGTGGCATAAGTGCCTGCCTGGCAAGCACAAGGTCCTGAGTTCAATTCCTGGTACCAAAAAATAAATAAATAAAAAATGAAGCCTTTCTTCTATTTATCTAGTTAGTTTTTCTGGTGCTGGGGATTGAACCCAGGGCCTTGGGCACACTATGGAAGCAGTCTACCACTGAGCCACATCCTCAACCCTCTTCTTTTCTAATATAGCTATGTAGTACTATAAAATTTCCTATAAGAACAACTGCTTTAATACATCCCACAAATTTTGTGTTTTCTTGTTCATTCAGTTAAAAATATTTCCTATTTTTCCTTTTGATCTTTTCATTGGCGCATGTGTTATTTAAAGCATGTTAAGTTTCTAGATATTTGCATGTTTTCCAGATATCTGTCCATCTGTCTCTCTCTCTCTCTCTCTCCCTTTCTCACTCTCACTCTCTCTCTTTCTTATGCTGATGTTAAATTTAGTTCCCTTGTGGTCAGAAAGCATACTTTATATGATTTAATTCCTTTTATATTTATACAGTCTTGTTTTATGGTCCATTTTAAGGTCTGTCTTGCTAAATGTCCCCTGTGCACTTGAAAAGAATGTATGACTCTCTCATTTGGCGTTAATTATATCAAGTTGGTTGTGTTACTCAAGTATTCTAGGTTCTTACTAATTTTGTCTTATCATTGCAGCAGTTACTACAATAAGAGTATTGAAATGTTCAACTATAATTGTGAATTTATCTATTTCTTTTTTCTGTGCTTTCAGTTTTTGCTGCATGTATGATAAAGCTCTGTTATTAGGTGCAAAGACATTAGAATTGTTGCATTCTTTTGGTACATTGACCTATTTTTAATTTTGAAATTACCTTCTTTATCCCTGGTAATATTCTTTGCACTTAAATTTACTTCATTTGCTACTAATATAACCACTGTTTTGGCTAATATTAGCATAGTCTATCTTTTTTCTCTTTGTTTTTAATCAATTTCTATCTCTGTATTTAAAGTGAGATTCTCAGACCTGGGGACATAGCTTAGTAATTGAGCACTTGCCTAGCATGGGCAAAGCCCTTGGTTTAATCCCCAACACTAAATTAATTAATTAATTAATTAGGGCCTGGTCTTCCATTTATAAAAATCAGACAGTCTTTGCCTTTTAGTTGATATGTTCATACTTATTCATATTATTTCCATTCCTGAAGCTTTTTGTTCCTTTATATGGATTCACATTTTTGTATGTTGTTATTGGACTTCCTTTACTTTTATTTACTTTTATTTTATTTTTGTACTGGGAATCAAACTCAGGGCCGTGCACTTGCTAGGCAGGCACCGCACCACTGAGTTATCCCCGACCCAACATTTCTTGTAGTGTGTGTTTCCTAGAGATTATTTCAGCTTTGATATACTTGAGAAAAATGTTTTGCCTTTGTTTTTGAAATATATGTTGTTTAGATATAAAATTTGGGGGTGTTTTCCCGGTATCTAAAATACTGCTCCAGTGTTTTCTTACTTGCATTGCTTTCAATGAGAAATCTGCTGTTGTCCTTACCTTTGTTCCTCTGTATGTGATATGTCTCTATTTCTCAGACTACTTTTAAGATTTTTCTCTTGGTCCACATTTTTTAGCAATTTAGTTATGACGTACATTTTTGTACTTTGATCCCTCTCCTGCTTCTCCTCTCTCTGTGTCCTCCCTTCCACCAGCAAAGTCCAGGTCCTCTATGGCGGGACAGACCTCTTCGACTATGAGGTGCGTAGGACCTTCAACAATGACATGCTCTTGGCTTTCATCAGCAGCAGCTGTATCGCCGCCCTTGTCTACATCCTCACCTCCTGCTCAGGTAGGGCCTCCTGAGCCCATACGTAGCCCCCATCGCTCCTGCCAGTGTACTCCTGTCTGGTCAAAGCCTGCATTCTGAAGCATGCCAGAATAGTCTGAATGCAGCTGGACAGAGCTGGGCACAGGGCAGCAGGGACTGCTCAACAATCACCTTACAATCCTAGGCAAGCAGGCAGCCGTCAGGAGGCCTGTTGGGTGATTCTTGAGAGCCATACCCCAGGACCCTTTGTCTTTGGACCTTTTGTCCATTGCTAACCTTGTATTAGTGAGCTGGACTCTGTCACAGATGAGTCAGCATCCTGTTTATATCCCAAGTCAGCTGCCCTTGGCCTCCAGTTGACTTTCCACCTCCACCTCCCTCCCTGTGTACACCGGCAGCTGCTTACTGATTTCTGCATGTACCTGGCACACTGTGTTGCCCAAGTGAACAGGAAGATATGGTAATGCCTTTTAAATGGAAAAGCCATGCAGTCATCCATGCAGCAAACACTAATTGGACACCAGCCATGTGCGCAGTGCTTAAGGCATCGGAATCCAGCCGTGAACCTGACACAGTTCCTTCCCTACGGAACTGCTGGCCACCTAGGTGACAGACGCTATACACACAATGGTCATAGTTCTCTGCTAGTGGTAAATGTAAATTCTCAAAGATGATGTAACACGGGCAGTCTCAGAAATGGCTTCACATGCCACTCTGACATCCTGCCCGGCCTCTGTTTTGGACATAGAAAGCTGAAATTGTCCCACGCCTGTGCCAGAGGGTGCCCAGGCTGGCTCAGAGGCAATGAAGGGATCAGTGTTCTGCACAAGTCCGCCCCACATCAGGGCCTGTGCCTCTTTCTTGTCCAGTGTTCCTGTCCTTCTTCGGGATTGCCAGCATCGGCCTCAGCTGCCTGGTGGCGCTCTTCCTGTACCACGTGGTCTTCGGCATCCAGTACTTGGGTATCCTCAATGGGGTGGCTGCCTTCGTGATAGTGGGCATTGGTGAGTCACCTCCCGGGCGTCAGAGCACAGAGGGGTTAGCACGGGAGTGGTGGGCAGAGAGAGCCGGAAGGAGGTGAGGGTGACAGGAAGACTGAGGAAGCTCGGGCAGGAGGGTGAGATCTGGGAAGGGGAGGGTGTCTGGTCAGGTGGGTCTGTCCACATTGTGCGCTGAGCAGCTGGCTCTCCTGGTGTGTGACCTCTCGGGCTCGACCTGCAGGCGTGGATGATGTCTTCGTGTTCATCAACACGTACCGCCAGGCCACGCACCTGGAGGACCCACAGCTGCGTATGATCCACACCATCCAGACAGCAGGCAAGGCCACCTTCTTCACCTCCCTGACCACAGCCGCCGCCTACGCCGCCAACGTCTTCTCCCAGGTGGGAGCCGCCTCTGTGCCATGCTCTCCCTGCCACCCTGATCCCCACTCCTCTGCCCACCCTGCTGTGGCCACTCCAGGTACCTGCTGTGCCTCCTCAGAGCCCATTTTGTTACTGTCATCGTCACCAAAGCCTAACAAGTAGGAAATGGCAATAAAAGCAGTGCTTACTACTGATGACATTATGTAACTCTCCCTTTACCCTTAGCATTTGATAGTTTCCAAAAGTCCTTCACATCTAATCTTTACTGCTCAAGGCTTTATTACAATACCATCCCTATTTTCTAGTGCAGACACTGGGGCCAGAGAGGTAAAGTGACCTCCCCCAGGTCACACAGCAGGTAGGTGGGCACCTGGCCACATCTCCTGACCCTGGCTCCTCGCCTCTCTGCGTTTTCACCCCTCACACTGACCTCCTCTCACCGACCCGCGTGCCTCTGGCCTCTGGGTGTGGCTCTGGGAAAGGGCTGAGTTTGATACTGAAAGAATCTGAAACACAGTGGATTGGCCCAGGTCTCTGAGGGGTTTATGACCTGAGCCCAGCATCTCACCCAATGCCCACCTAGAAACCACTGGGTGCTCTGAGATGATCCAGGTCTGTCCTGGAGAACCACATCCAGAAAGCAGGCAAAGCCGTTCAGGTCCTGCTGTGTGACTTTGGGCAGGTTGCTTAACACCTCTGGTCTCACTTTCCTCACATGTGGATTATTCAGGAAATGATGGTGCAGGTATTTCACAACTAGTGCAAGCTTGTCTGCTCATTGGTCTTTTTTTCTTCACACTGGCGCATCCCTGGGCAGGTCCGTGTGGTCCCCAGGCTCCCCGCTTCCGTCACGCAGTGTCATCCTCCCTTCCCCCTACAAACACACCTGGTCAAATAAGATGTGTCTTCCCTATCCCCATTCATTTCAAATGACAGCTGTGAGCAGTGTCTCTGGGCCAGGGTGGAGAGGGCGCATCCTCCCTGCAGTGCCGCAGCTTCTGGTGGTGCCCTGGCCTGTGCTGGCATCCAGCGGCCCAGCCTCCCCCTCCGGCCTCAGTCTGGAGCAGCCTGGGGTCCTGAGTGTCCCCTGCCACGGGGGGACCCAAGCCTGAGCATCCCTTCCTCATCCCCATCTCCAGATCCCAGCTGTGCACGACTTCGGCCTCTTCATGTCACTCATCGTGTCCTGCTGCTGGCTGGCCGTGCTCTTCACCATGCCCGCCGCGCTGGGCCTCTGGAGCCTTTACCTGGCGCCGCTGGAGGGCTCCTGCCGGGCCAGGTGAGCTGGGCCGCTGCTCCTGAGGAAGGTGTGCAGCTTGCTCAAGGTTGCCTGCTTAGTAGGCGGCAGAGCTGGGACTTGAGCCCGGAACGCCTGCTCTGGGTCCTGTGCTCCTGGCCCCTGGCAGCATCCTTGGCTTTGCGTGGTAGAGATGAAACAGCCGCTCTCCTGGGGCAGCCTCAGACACAGCGGCTGTGTGCAGGGGCGGATGGGCCCAGAGTTTCTGCCGGAGGTCAAGGGAGGTGGCCTGGAAAAGTGGATCGGGCCTGGCTGCCTGCCTGGGGCTGGTGGACTTGGGCAGATGAGGGGCTGCATGGAGCTCAGGCTTGGGCCTGCGGCAGACTCCTTCAGGGTCAGTATGGTGGTGCAGGTTGTGAGGCTGCCCTGGCCAGGGCTCTGCTGCCTGCACTGTTCAGAGCGGCTATTTCTGTGACAGTCTCATGACGCAAAAGAGTACCTGGGAGAAGAGCACCCTTTCATCCTCTCCACAGAGACCCTGGCCTGGGCTACCTTCCCAGTAGCCTAGTAGTCCTTCCCAGTAGTCCTAGGACTCAGTGGCCTGTGGGAC
Source organism: Chinchilla lanigera (assembly GCF_000276665.1). Lineage (NCBI taxonomy): Eukaryota > Metazoa > Chordata > Mammalia > Rodentia > Chinchillidae > Chinchilla > Chinchilla lanigera. Next base: position 2,303,593 of record NW_004955486.1, on the reverse strand, counting down.
CTTCAGAGGCCATGCAGCCTGTCCACTCCTTGGCTCCCTTTTCTGTTATCTGTTATTTCTGTTATTTGTTATTCTTGTCCTCGGCTCCTGAGCAACTCCTCAGTCCCCTGTGTGCCCATCCCTCAAGCTCACTCCTGTCCCCTCCTCTCTCTGTAGCTGCCACCAGAAGTGTGGCCGGAAGAGCTCCTTGCATTTCCCAGGGGATGTGTTCGCCACTCCTGAGCGGACTGGGGACAGCCCCGCCCAGGGCCCCATACCCTACCTGGACGACGACATCCCCCTGCTGAACGTGGATGAGGAGCCAGGTGAGAGCTGGCGCGGGCCTGCAGTGCCATGCGCTGCCAGGGGGTGAGGATGGGCAGCCTACGGGGAGCCTCGCCCTGCATGGGGCCTCCTAGAAGGGCGCAGACCAGGCTGGCTTCGTCTCTGCCTCTGACCAGCGGCTGCTCTGCCCCTGCAGTGTCACTGGAGCTGGGAGACGTGTCCCTGGTGTCTGTGCCTGTCACGGGCCTGCAGCCGGCCCCCAACACAGGCAGCCAGGGCCAGCTCCTCGGGCAGCTGCAGGAACTGCTGCACCACTGGGTCCTGTGGTCAGTGGTCAAGAGCCGCTGGGTCATCGTGGGTGAGTACACGCCTCCGCCCCCCCTGAATAGCTCCACCCATCCTGCAGCCCCACCGCCTTCTCACAGCTCCACCCTAGGGCTCGGAGGAGGAGCAGCAGCAATCTGAGAGCCCTGGGCCAGAGCTGGCCCTGACCGCCTGGGCCATTGCTTAGTGAGCACCCGCTGAATACCTGTCCTGCTGGGCAGTGGAAAAGAGTGCTAGTGCTGGGTGCTGGAGAGCAGTCTGGGAGGTTGGAATCCTGTTCTGCCACGTGCCGCCTGTGCCCTCGGCGAAGCCAGCCTGGTGCTGGGTTTCCTGTTCTGTAGCCGAGGATGGAGAACAGCATTGCCGGGTTGACACCATAGCTCAGAGGTCAAGTTTGCTTAGCATGCGGGACGCTTCGGTTCTGTTGTCTCCGCACGGCAGTGTAAGGGGCGCTGTAGCCGCATCTGTGGAGGTCCTAGCCCAGTGCACGACGTGCAGACCGTGCTCAGTGAGAGCTAAATGCCACCGGCATCTCCAGTCGTGAGCTGCGGTGTGCTCGAGACACTGACCAGTCCCAGTCCAAGAAGCAGGGAAGAGGACGCCAGGGACAAAATGCAGCCCTGAGGACCCAGTTCCCCAAAGAGGCCCCACCCCGATAGCACCCGCAGCTGGGGCCAAGCCCTTTAACACATGTGCTTTCAGGGGCCACTTAGGATCCGAGCCGTAGCAGTCAGCTTGTAGCTTATAGTCAGACCCAGGTGACTCCGTGTGGCAGCCACCTGTCCCTAGCAAGCACAGCTGACCAGCTGCTCCCTCAGCCTTTGCCCACTCCCTCGGCATTGCTGCCCCTGGACTGAGCAGGCTGGGCCATGCGGATCCTGCCCGGTCCCCAGTGCAGCATCCTTCCCCGCAGGGCTCTTCGTGTCTACCCTCATCCTGTCCCTGGTGTTCGCCAGCCGGCTCCGCCCTGCCAGCCGGGCGCCACTGCTCTTCCGGCCTGATACTAACATCCAGGTGCTGCTGGACCTCAAGTACAACCTGAGTGCCGAGGGCATCTCCTGCATCACCTGTTCAGGTGAGGGTCCAGCAGGCAGGGCTCCTGGTTACTGTGTGACCTCAGGCCGCTGTGTCCCCACATTCCATTAAACAAATACCCGCTGGGTTCCTGCTGCACACTGGCTCTAGGGAAACACAGGGGCTGAAGACACCAGCTTCCGGTGCTAGGGACAGGCCATTGTAGTAGTAGGTGTGGGCTCTGGAGGAAGACAGGGTGCCTTGGGGCACGATATCATAGAGGGCTTCCTGGCAGAGGCGGCATTTGCACTAAGGCTGGAAGAACAGGAAATTCAAGGCCAGGAGAGGAGGGGAGAAGAGTTGGCCAGGCTAGGAGGGGTAGGACGGGCCTGAGCAGTGGGCAGAGCCTGTGCTGAGGAAGAGTAAGGCCACGTCTGAGCAGGCAGAGCCGTAGCTAAGCCTGTCCAGGAGGGCTGAAGTGAGGGGTCCAGACTTTGTTCTAGTTGTCCCTGAGATCATGGGGAGGGGCTTAAGCAAAGAAGGGCTGTGATCGGGTCCCCCGGGGTCTGTGTGGAGGTAGGTTGGAGAGGCAGGGTGGACCCTGGCCGGGAGGCCAAGGAGGAGGGGATATAGTGGGGCAGGGCCAGCGAGGTGACGGTGTGGTGGGGTCCAGAGGTTTTTCAGGGTGATTTGACTTGTGGGGGGCGTGGCAGGCCGTGTGGGGATGTCGAGGAGGGGAGGCACCGAAGGTCCAGGCCTCTGAGGAGTCTGGACCAACCTCTTGCCTTGCAGAGGGCACCCCGGTGTCATAGTGCTGTGCCGGCACAGGGTGGCTTGCCTGAGGCCCCCATCTGTGGGCGAGGAGCCACCGGCTGCCATCCTCGCCTGGATGAGTGTGGGATTCCCATGAACCGGCCCTGCGCCCATGTCACGGCATTAGCCAAGTGCCAGCTCAGAGAGGCGCCCAGAGTCCCCCAGAATTAGATGCAGCCAACCCCTGCGCCCCCTGCCTTGGCGTGGAACTGCACTGTCTCTGCTGCTCCCTCAGGCCACCCGCCTGTCCTCGGGCCTGGCTTTCAGGCCGCAGGGGACTGAGGCCAAGCAGCCTCAGAGCTCCCAGATAGCGCCTGGAGGAGGCCTGGGCCCCATGGGCCTGGCCCAGAGGACAACAGCCACTCTTCCGCGTCTTGGTCAGTTCAGCCAAGACCTTGTCAGTCCCCTGACACCCATCCCTCCAGTCCCGGCCTCTGCCCTTGGCCCCCGAGCCTGGCCAGGGAAGCCCATTGTCCCTGATGCGGTGGGGGACAGGTCTGTTCCAGGAGAAGCCTCACAGTCTGCAGAGCAACATCCGGACGTCACTGGAGAAAAAGAAGCGGGGCTCCGGGGCTGCCTGGGCCAGCCGGCCTGAGGCCACCCTGCAAGGTGAGTGCTGGGGCCGGTACGGGGACCCGCGGGGCAGGGCAGGGTATGAAATTCATCTTGAATCTCCTGCGGGCTCGAGAGCCTGTGTTCCAGGAACACTGGGGGCTGCACATGTGCGGGATTTGGGGCCCGCATCTCAGCAGCTCCCTGAGGCCTGAGCACTGGGCGTCCCCTGCGGTGGCTCAGCCTGGCCTGCTGTGCCACAGGAACCTGCCCTGGTCACTCCCACCACCCTGAGGGGCGCACTGAGCCCCGGAGGCTGGCTGGGCCCTGCTGGGGTTGCCATCGGGACAAGGGGAGATGGCAGGGAGATGCTGTGGGGTTGACCGCCTGTGTACAGTTAGATGTGTCCCCGTTACCTGCACCAACACCAGGTGGTCCCATCACCGCCCACGTCCATCGGGGGCACCTGCTCCCCCTCACAGCCATCCCCTTCATCTGCGCCACACTGCCTCCTGTCGTCACTGACCCGGTCCAGTAGAGAGACCAAAGCTGGCGCTTGGAGACCAGTCCACGGCCAGGGCCCCTCTCACTGGTCCTCAGAGCTGAAGCGGGGCTGCTCCTGGGCCCCAGGCTGTCCAGGTGACTGTCCGCTCCTCTCCATCCTCATTTGCCCCTAGATTCGGTGGGCACAGTGTACATCTCCAAGGTGAAGAGCAAAGGCCGCCCCGCTGTCTACAGGCTGTCCCTCAATGCCAGCGTGCCCGCCCCGTGGCAGGCCGTGTCCCCTGGGGATGGAGAGGTGCCCTCCTTCCAGGTGAGCTTGGACTGTCGCAAAGTGAGCCGCCACCACCACTGAGCAGGGGACCTGGGTGCCACACTGGTGGGCGTTGGCGGGGGGAAGCAGGATCCTTTCGCAGCAGTCCCCAGCCTTCTAGGCACCAGGAACCGGTTTAGCAGAAGACGATTTTTCCACGGACCGGGGAGGGGAAGGATGATTTCTGGGTGGTTCCAGTGTGTTACATTCAGTGTGTGCTTTATTTCTGTGATTACGTTAGATTCTCATAAGGAAGGCACGACCTACAGCCCTCACACATGGCGTTCACAGTAGGGGCTGCACGCCCACGAGAATCTAATGCCCACTGCCCTGTGAGGAGGCAGAACTCAGGCGATCAAGTGAGCCAAGGGGCAGGGCTGTCACCGCCACTCACTCCTGCTGTAACCCTGGCCCATCTGTGGCTGAGGACTGGGGACCCCTGCCCTTGAGGATGGGGCTGCTACTAGCAGATGAAGGCACCTCCCACCCCTGTCATCCAGACCTGTGACAGCCACCTGCAGAGTGGTCATGGCCAGGGGTTCCACATCAGCCTGGTCTGGGTTCGAGTCCTGACTCTGCCTTGCATAACTTCTGTGTCTTCGGGCAGATTACCTCATCACTCTGAGCCTCAGTTTCCGCTTCTGGGAAATGGGGACATAAACAGCACCAGTTGGCCTTGTTGGAGGTATGAGGCAAGGCCTGTGCGGGGCACATGGGGACACAGCGAGTACCCAGTGGGTGGTGGCTGTTAGCGCGTCTTCATATTCTCGGCAGCAGCTGCAGCGCCCTAAGGAGCCTTCCCGGCCAGTCCAGACTCCTGTCTGCCTTCGCAGGGGTCCTGTGTTCCTTGGACATGCCACGCCCCAGGGGACAGCCACACATGTCCCCCACTGGCTCAAGGTCTCTGTTCCCTTGCTGTTCCCAGCTGGCCTTCACTGTGTGACCCGTGCCTGAGTCTCCTGCAGCTCCGTGGGCGCTGTCTCCTGAGTCCTCGCCCGGGCTGTAGCACAGATGTCCCCTCTCCCACTGCCCTGTCGCGCCCGGCCTCCCTCCTCGGTGCCCTCCTCTTCCCTGCCCTTCGTCATCTGACCAGCTTGCCTCTCTAAACCCAGCCCTGGCCAGAGTCAGGTTGGGCCTCCGCCCATCCTAAGTGCCAGCTCCTTGAGGAGAGGTCCCCAGTCCCACGCACTGCTGTGCCCTTAGAGCCTGGCACCTCGCCTGGCGCAGAGTTGATACCCAGTGAGCACTTGGCGCAGGGAGAAATGAGGCTCAGAGGGAGGGAAGGACTTGCCCAGTTTTCAGACTCAAACCCAGGCCTCCTGAGCCTCTGCCCAGAGCGCTGTCCCGACTCTGGGCTGCGGCGGGGTTGGGGGACGAGTGCGGAGGGAGGGGCCCAACCCTGAGGCCGGGCCGGGCCGAGGCCGCCTCCCCGAGTCACGTGTCTTGTCTCTGTCGATCCACTGCTTAGGTGTATAGAGCGCCTTTTGGTGACTTCACCAAGAAGCTGACCGCTTGTATGTCTACAGTAGGGCTGCTCCAGGCCGCGAGCCCCTCCCGCAAGTGGATGGTGACGACCTTGGCCTGTGACGCCAAGCGGGGCTGGAAGTTTGACTTCAGCTTTTACGTGGCCGCCAAGGAGCAGCAGCACACCCGGTAACAGCCTTGCAGATGGTGCAGATGAGCGCTCTCTCGCTCTCTCGCTCTCGCTCTCGCTCTCTCGCTCTCTCTCTCTCTGTTTCACATGAGAGATGCCACCAGCACTTTCAGGAAACTGCTGTCCATTTCCACATACCTATTCAGAGGTGTCTGTGCCCGGGGCTGGGGCTGGGGACACTGGCAAAGACGACAGCCCCATAATCTGCCCACCCGTTCCACTGCTGTCCCGTGATGGCTCCACAAGGGTCTTGGGCTGTGGCACTATGTGGTCAGGGTTCCACCCCAGGGCCTTTGCATTTGCGGTCCCCTGTGCCCAGAGTGCTTCTCTAGCTCCTGCGTGGTTGACCTGTCAAGATTCAGCTGTCACCCAGACCTCACCTCCTGGGAGAGGCTGCCTCACCCGGAATCACCTGCCTGGCTCTCCGCACACCACCCGCTGCTCTTTCTGGCCCTGTCCCAACTGCGACCTGTCTGCCCCCAGGAGCAGTCCCCATCCTGCAGGGCACATTGGCGGGTTTGCCCCTTGTGCATTCTCAGCACCTGGCCGTGTCTAGCATGCAGCAGGTGCTCAGTAAATTCTTGCCCAAGGAGGAAGTAAACTCTTTCAGCACTTCCTCTTAGGGTTGACCCACACTGTGTATTTTTTGCACACTATGGAAAGTGATGACTCCTTGCCCTCCAGGCTGTAGCGGAGTGAGGGGCTGTGTATGTGGTAGCCACCTGCGGTGTACCAGTCCATGCCACTGGCCTGGCCAGCAGCCAGTGCCCGATAGGCTGCGTTCTCTGCCTCCTGGGTCTCCCTGGGGCATCCCATCCTGCATTCCGTTCTCAGGCATTGAATGTGGCCCTGTGCTCGCAGATCAGCGGTCATTTTCACTGGCTCTGTGGGGCTGGGAGACGGGGATAAGCCACACAGATGCGGCTGCTGCTCTTGGGCCACCCAGGGGAGACAGGCAGCTAACAAGTGAACAGCGGGAGAGCACACAGCACCCCCGCCTTGCACCATGACACGTGGGGACCAGGGTTTCTGATGGGACTGGCTTCAGGCTGTGGGGTCCCACAGAGGGCTGAACACGGTGCAGCTTGCAGTCAGGGTGGCTGAGATGGCTCGAACTGCGTCCCTTCCAGGGCTGGGCTAGCCCTGCTCACACAGGGGCCGGGGGCCAGGGCTGCACGGGTGCACATGAGACGTTCTGGAAAGCTCTGAGCTCCATCAGGTCTGGCGGTCAGCAGGATGCTTGGCTTGGAGCCCCTGCTTTGGACGGCTCCTAATTGAGATGGGGCTGGGACCTGCACCCTGGTTCCCCCCCAGAGGACAATCTGAGCACACTGCTTCCCTCTCCCTCGGGCAGGGGTGGAACAAGACGGTCTGCAGACCCCCGGCCCTGCTTGCAACCTCAGCCCTGGCCTTCCTTGCCTCCACAGGAAGCTGTACTTTGCCCAGTCCCACAAGCCCCCCTTCCATGGGCGCGTGTGCACAGCGCCCCCCGGCTGTCTGCTCAGCTCTAGCCCTGACGGGCCTACCAAAGGCTCCTTCTACGTGCCCAGTGAGAAAGGTACCCCTGGGTTGCTCCCGCGGGGCTGGGGACTCAGGGACCGGGAGCTGCCCTCCTTACAGTCCTGGCTCCCGCTGCAGTGCCCAGGGCTCGCCTGTCCGCCACGTTTGGCTTCAACCCCTGCGTGAACACGGGCTGCGGAAAGCCGGCGGTGCGGCCCCTGGTGGATACCGGGGCCATGGTCTTCGTGGTCTTTGGCATTATTGGCATCAACCGCACCCGACAGGTGGACAACCACGTCATCGGAGACCCGGTACGCGGGCCACCAGCCCAGCCCGTCCCAGCCCACTGGCTCTGTGGGCTCCATCAGCACAGACAGGATGCTGGGAGCCCGGCTCCTCTGGACCTCCAAACAGGGCTAGCTTAGCGTCACCGGAGAGTCAGGGTGACTGACGTTTGGGGCCCCTGAGGGGCTGGGACGGAGATGAGGGGTACACGGAGAATCCTGCCTTGCCCTGCCCCTGGAGAGTGGCCAGCCTTGCCCAGCCCTACCTCCCTGCCCCCAACATCATGACGTCCCCTTCTGTCCGCCCGTACTCCAGCCCTGAGCTGGGTGCAGACGCTGTGGGAAGCATGGGCTACGCCAGGACAGTGGCAAGCGCTGAGGCTTTGTGGAGGGAGGGCCTGGTGGACATACCCGCCACAGTTGAGCCAGTGGCACAGGATGGCCACCATGGCCTCGGTCGGGGGCAGGGTGGGGTAAGGAGGTCATCTGTTCAGTCCTGAGTCTGCCCGTGTTCAGAGCAGGGACCTGGCCAGGAGGTGAGGAGGGCAGATGCTGCCGGCCAGGGAGGCCTTAGCTGCCCGAAGGGAGGACAGGCGGAAGTCCAGTGGGCAGTGATGGGAAGAGGTGCTGAACGGCAGGACTGAAGCTGGGGACGGTGGGTGACGAGCTGAGGGCTGCCGTGTGACGTTGCGGGGAGCTGCTGCAGACCGAGACCAGGGTGGGAGGTGGAGGCGGAGCCTGGGGCCAAGTCCCTCTCTCACTGAGGGGCTGGGGCCATCTGTGTCTCCTTCGGAAAGGGCAGTGTCGTCTATGATAGCAGCTTTGACCTCTTCAAAGAAATCGGGCACCTGTGTCGCCTCTGCAAGGCCATCGCGGGCAACTCAGAGCTGGTGAAGCCGGGCGGGGCCCAGTGCCTGCCGTCAGGTGTGTGGATGGGATCTGGGAACCTAGAGCCAGGCCCCACGGCCATGCATGGTGGGAGCAGCCTCCAGGGAAGGTTCAGAAGTTGGGTCTGGGGCTGAGGTCATACCGGGCTGTCCCTGAGAGGGCCCCAAATATCACTGTCCACCGGATGGCAGATGTGGGTGGCAGGTGTGCCACTAGTTACAGGTACTTTAGACACCCGGGCGGCACTTGTGATGGGTGGGACGGGCCGCCCCAGCCCCTTCTCACCAGCACCCCATCGCCATCCCCTGAAGGCTACAGCATTTCCACCTTCCTGCGGATGCTGCACCCAGAGTGCAAGGAGCTGCCGGAGCCCAACCTGCTGCCGGGGCAGCTGTCACACGGGGCGGTGGGCGTCAAGGAGGGCCGCGTGCAGTGGATCTCCATGGCCTTCGAGTCGGTGAGCCTGAGCGCCCCGCTGGGTACCGTGTGCGGTGCTTGTCTTGAGCTGGTGTCACCTCAGACCCAAGGGGGTACTGAGGCCTTTGTCCGAGGTCCCAGGGTTAGTAGCAGGTGTCAGCATCAAGTGACAGACCAGCCTCTGACTGCAGAGTTGTGATGGGTGGGACGGGCCAACCTGGCCTTTGACCAGGTTTATGTTGTGCAGCTACCAAGCCACAGGCTGCTGGGAGCCGCGCCGCTGCCCTCCGCCACTGTGAGGCCAGGGTCAAGGGCGCGGGTGTGACGGGCCTCACCAGGTGTCACGGAGGAGAGCTTGAAGTCAGAATAGCCCCCTACATGTCTCCCCACCTCCTTTGTCACCCCTGGACACTCGGGGCTCTCACAGACACCTGCACCCACACACGTGTGCGCACACACGCACACCTCCGACCTGGGCCCCGCTTTGCTCTCTGAGGCTTGGCAAGGCTGTCTTTGCTGTCTCCATTCCGAGACCCCGGCCCAGCCCTCCCCTGAGCTGGAGAGGACTGCACACTGACCTTGAACAAGTCCTCATCTGCAGAATGGGCCTGAAGGCCGCTCCCCACAGCCACGGGAAAGAACAGGGAAGGCTCTAGGGGTAAGAAAAATCGAGACCGGGTGACAAGCGGCAGGCGAGGCCTCTCCTCCAGCCCTCGGCCCGTCTCCGTTCCTGACGTCCGTGTCCCTCCCTACACAGGCAGGGAACCTCTGGGCACCGGGCAGAAGCACCCCAAGACCCTCCACCTCTCTTGAGCCCTCAAGCTAGTGCAGAGGCCACGACAGAGCCCCAGACAGGCTCTTCTGTATAGCTGTTTGTTCATTTGCTGCGGTAAAACATGCATTATCAAACCTATCAACTTAATCAGTTCTTGACAGACAGTTCAGTGGCATAAGGAACTCTCCTGCGACTGTCACCGCCATCCACCCGCAGAGCTTCTCATCCTCCCCAGCTGAAACTGTCCCGTTAAACACCAACTCCCCCGTCGCTCCTCCCAGCCCCAGAACCCCCATTCCGCGCTCTCTGTATTTGCTCTAAATGTTTCATGTGAGCGGAACCGCGCCGACCTATCCCATTCGTCAGTGTCAAGTCCCCAGGGTTCACCCTGGGACTGCTCAAGCAGGACTTCTTCCCTCTTCAGTTTGAGAGAGGAGGTCTCTCTGCTCAGGGAGTCCAGGACAGGGCGTCCACCTCCAAGCTGACCCCGCAGTGTTCTCACACACACACACACACACACACACGCGGGGGGCTGGTTCATGCTTAGCCAGGGCAGAGCTCCATGCCACTGCAGGTGGGGAGTGCAGGGGCTTCTGGGAGCTGAAGTGGCTCCGTTGGGAAAGGCCAGGAGCATCCCACCATGAAACTCGGGTGCTGTGTCCAGAGGCCAGAGCAGCCCGCTGGGGCTGGATTGTCGCTCACTCCCACAATCCACGGGCTCTGTAGGGGCCCCAGCATGGGGAGGAATGGCCGGCCACAGCCCCGCCACCTCACCAGCCCTGTCCCTGCAGACCACGTACAAGGGCAAGTCCTCCTTCCAGACCTACTCGGACTACCTGCGCTGGGAGAGCTTCCTCCGGCAGCAGCTGCAGACCCTCCCGGAGGGCTCGGCCCTGCACCACGGCTTCCAAACCTGTGAGCACTGGAAGCAGATCTTCATGGAGATCATAGGTGAGCACAGGGAGGGTAGGCGCGGGGCGGGCAGGGTGGCCTCCCGGAGCCATGCTGTTGTCTTTAGTCCTGGCCAAGAGCCCTGGGAAAACATCACACAGCAGCCGGCTGCTGATCAGAGCCTTCCTGCTTGGAGGGTTCTGGCTGCATTGCCTGGTCTTGAACGTGACCACCTGAAAGGTTGTTACAAGCCGTTTTAAGGTGCCAGGCCGCGCCTTAGCTCTTGAACTTCTGGTGGGGGGGGCTGGCCTGGTCACTGGAGAGCAGGGCGCAGAGAGCACAGCTGGCTGTGACCACCCATCTGCGAACCCCTGCAACCTCTCCACCAGGGGCTGGGGGGCCACAGGCTCCTCGCCCCGCAGCCCCTGAGGCCGCCTGCTCCCCTCCCAGGAGTGCAGAGTGCCCTGTACGGCCTGGTCCTCTCGCTGCTCATCTGTGTGGCCGCAGTGGCTGTGTTCACCACCCACATCCTGCTCCTGCTGCCCGTGCTGCTGAGCATTCTGGGTAGGTGGGTGAGGGGGGACGGGCGGGGCTGGGGGAGCAGAAACAGGCAGGCTCTCCCTGGGGGCCTCAGGTCAGCAAGCTGCTCTCCAGACCACCACCACCCAGGCAAGAAGACCCTCTGGGTGCCATCAGTAACAGCAGCTTTGGGACGTGTACCCCAAGAAGAGCCAGGTGTCCCTCCAAAGTAGCCCCCTCCCTGCAGCCCAGGCTCTTGTCCTTTTGTCACCCAAGGTGGAGGTTTAGCCGTAGACGTACCCACTCCGCAGGGGCCCTCCAGGGCCATGTGGGAGGGCCGGTCCCAAGCACCACCCCACCACCCCTGCAGGCATCGTCTGCCTGGTGGTGACCATCATGTACTGGAGCGGCTGGGAGATGGGCGCCGTGGAAGCCATCTCCCTGTCCATCCTGGTTGGCTCCTCCGTGGATTACTGCGTCCACCTGGTGGAGGGCTACTTGCTGGCTGGAGAGAACCTGCCCCCCCACCAGGCTGAGGTGAGCGCCCGCTGCTCCCCCAGGACAGCTGTGTCTTAAGCATGCCGTGTTCTAGGACTAAGGGCTCCTGGTGCCTACCTGCACGGCCCCGGGACACACATAATGCCAGCTCAGCAGAGGTCACTGTGGGGCCTGAGGCAAGTCTGTGTCCCAGGCCTTGGTCTCCCCAGAGAGCAGGCTCTCTCTGGCTCATGAACTCAGAGCCAAAACCAGCTACAGACCTGGTGAAGTTGTTTGTGTGTTTGCTTTTTGCCTAGCTCAGGACTGCATTGGTATCAAGACTTTCGTAAATGTGTGAAAATTAAGTCAGTTATACATTTATTTGCTTTTGGCCAAAAGAACAAAATTGAGCCAAGTGTGGTATCACACGCCTATAATGCCAGCTACCAGGAGGCTGAGGCAGGAGGATCACAAATTCAAGGCCACCCTAGGCAACTTGGCGAGACCCTGTCTCAACATACAAAAAGGGCTGGGGGTGTAGCTCAGTGGCAGAATGCCTGCCTAGCATGCAGGAGGCCTGGGATTCGATCCCTAGTACTACCAAAAAAAAACCAAACAAAAAAAGTTCCAATCAGGACCCCCGTTTCTGCAGATCACCCCAGCAACGGGCAGCATTCACTGCACTCTGTGAAGTCACCCTGCGTCATCCACTTACAGGGCAGGAATCGGGGCCTGGGGGCAGGGCTGGCGTTGAGCAGGGCTGCGCGCTGGGCGGGAGGGTCCCCACGGGGCTGGGTACTCAGCGCTCACTCTCTGCTGCCCCAGGACCCCCGCGCGCAGCGCCAATGGCGGACGCTGGAGGCCGTGCGGCATGTGGGCGTGGCCATCGTGTCCAGCGCCCTCACCACCGTCATCGCCACCGTGCCGCTCTTCTTCTGCGTCATCGCCCCGTTCGCGAAGTTCGGCAAGATCGTGGCTCTCAACACGGGAGTGTCCATCCTCTACACGCTCACCGTCAGCACTGCCCTCCTGGGCGTCATGGCCCCCGGCTCCTTCACCCGGACCAGGACTTCCTTCCTCAAGGCCCTGGGCGCCGTGCTGCTGGCGGGGGCCCTGGGGCTGGGTGCCTGCCTTGTCCTCCTGCGCAGCGGCTATAAGATCCCCCTGCCCAGCGGGGCGGCCCTATAGCCCCGCTGGCTCTTGACTTGTGCACCTCGGCCTGGTTTGGGAACCAGCCCACCCCAGAGGCCCTTGCTTCCCAGCCCAGCTCCACCTGTTCCCAGCCTGGCCACACTGGAGTCCACACCACGTGGCCCACATCGTGGTCTTTGAAGCCAGAGCTGAGCTGGAGCTGCCACCAGCTGCCACCATGCCCAGCTGGGCCACAGGCCGCCTCGCTGGGCTCTGTTCACAGTGCCAGGTCCAGCCCGCCTCAGTGCCTGGCCACCATGGGAGCAGGGGATCGCCTTGGGGGTCTCCCCTCATATGTTCAGTGCTCACAGCCTTCTGGGGTAGCAGTTTTGGGTGCCCCATTCTACAGATGTGGAAACTGAGGCACCAATAGGCACAGTGACTGTCCTGGGGCTGGGTCAGGGTAGAGCCAGCAGTGCCGCCAAGCCCCGGCCTCCCCAGGGCCTCTGCAGAAAGAGCACAGTGGGCTTAAGGGTGGGGACCTCACACCCTGCTCCTTACCCCTCCCCGCCCTCTTTGGCCAGTGCTGGGTGACACCTGCACCCTCTTTTGTTGCAGGCCAGTGAGGACAGAGGGACTGCCCTGGGGTTGTGCATGTCCCAGTCCTGGCCCCAACCTGGGGCCGCCTCTGAGGCCCTCCTGGGGTGCAGGGTTCAGCATGACCTTCCCCATAGGCCCAAGCCCCATCTCGCCTGATGCGGCTCTGAGGGTGGATTTGGGGGGAGCAGCCCTTGTGGGGAGAGCTGGCAGTGCCTGCCGCCTGCTCACGGCAGATGGTTCCTATTAAAGTGAAATGAAACTGCAGACCGCCGCTATTAACACGAGCATTTGAAGCATCGTTGGCTCCATCCCATTCTGCAGTTGAAAGAGCTGAGTGCTTGCTGCTGCCCGGCCAGAGCTGGTACGGAGCTGGCCCTGGCCTTGGACGGGTGTGGAGCGGGGAGTGTGCCCGGCCGCCCTGGGAACAAGGTCACAGGTGCCCGGGAGACCTCTGCCGTGGGAGGTGGGCGCGAGCCGCTTCTGTCTTCACGGGTCCATCTGGGCTGTTTATGAGCCTTCTAAATAGCTGTCTTTCTTGTGGGCGCACAGTGCCCTCTGAGCTTTGCAGAGCTGGACACACTGAGCGGGGCCTAATCTGTGAGGGTGAGAAAGAAACCCAGGGTGGTCTCCAGGACAGATGTGCACCACTGTCCCACCTGGTGGGGAGCAGTGCTTGGTGTTGGTTGAAGGAATATCAGACCTATGGACCCTCCATGGGGAGGAAATTAAACAAGCCATTGGTGGTACCAACTGGTGCCCAACACTGCACTGGGCGCTCTGCTGCGGGTTGGCGTTCGGTTCTGTGGCTGCCAGAACAAAGCACCAGCTGTTGGCTTGCACAGCCAAAGCGAGTCCCTCTCCTGGTTCCAGAGGCTGCATGTCCAAAGTCAAGGTGTTGGCAGGGCTGGTTCCTTCTGGAGGTTCTGGGTCTCCCCAGCTCCTGCTGGTGCCATCATCGGCTTGCGGACACATCGTTCCAGGCTCTGCTTTCACCTTCATATGCGTCTTTTCTGTGTTTCTATTTACAGCTTCTTCCTTTGTTAGAAGAAGAGCATCAATCACACTGGGTCAGGCCCCACCCTAATGCCTTCCTTTTAACTTGATCAGCAGCAAAGACTCCGTTTCTGAACATACTCCTGTTCAGGAGTGCCAGGGCAAAGACGTCAACATTTCCCGTGGGGGGGCACCGTGACGTAGCAGGTTCACCACCTACCAGCTCATGGGCTCACTTTAAGGGATAGTTGCTGTCACACCCATTCCACACGTGGCAAAGCCAAGGCCGTGAGACGCTGACTTGCCTGGATTGCGCAGCTAGGCACTCGTGAGCCGTGCTTGGCCCCAGTGTACACAGCTCAATGCAATTGTCACAAAGGCTGACGGTGATTACAGGGCAGTCCAAGGCTGGTGGTGAGAACCAGAAGGCTGTTCTTAAAGTCCAAAAGGAAACCCCCTATGTTTGTGAAAGACTGCATTTTCTTTCTTTGCCCAGAACCCACAGCAGAGGGGAGCAGTCCTGGCCTGGGGCGCACTTGCAGCACTGACCCAGGGCCAGGCAGCCCTTGTGTAGGGGCCACGTTAGCAGGGCCCATCTCTCCCAAATGCCCGCCCCTCCCTGCAGAGCGTGGAGCTTATGGGAGGAGGCCAGGGGAGGTGGGAGGGGCCTACAAATTGACAGGACTCCCAGGAAGAGCTTGAAGAAAGGGCTGTCATCTCAAGTCCTTGTCTTGAGACCCTCCCAATAACCCAGCTCTGATGTGGAGATGGTCTATTTGCATACCATTTGCATGCAGCCTGCAGGAAGCTGCTTCATCAAGAGCCCTCTCTTGGCCCATTTACTTTTAAGGGACAGCTCTTCCTCCTTCCCCTTGGCTTTTAACCTTTTCAGTGCCATGGGGACAGTGGGTAGGCAACCAAGGTGGAAGAGGCCACACCATCTGCCACTACCCTGTCCTCCAAAGTGGCTAGGGCTCCCTGGCAACTGCTCAGCTGCTGTGATCCTCAGGACCCCTGCGAGGTGAATTGCGTGTTACATTTGGGGCCCAGAGAGGAGACACTTTCTCAACTTCCCACCTGCATCTCCTCACCCAAACAGATTTGTCCTTGTCCCTTGAGGCTGAGTGGTGACTGATCTGTTCCACTCCCGGCCTGCCTCCCCAAGCAGGGCGGAATAAGCCGGGGGAAGGACCTGGGTGATGATTTGGGAACTCTGACCACACAACTGGCTGCCTCCTCACCTACAAATAGGTCACCCGTCATCTGGTTAGTGACTGCTGATGCCACAGGGTCCCAGAGGCACCAACTCCCATGCAGAGAACCTTGACCTTTGATTGCTGCCGATGCGCGGCTGCAGTCTTAATGAGCTTTGCTAAGCTTAATGAGATGCTCTTTGCTCACTCAGGCACAGCAGCCAGCTGGGGGTCTGCGAGGATGTGCAGACATCCTGGTGCCAAGATGGCACGGCCCTGCATGGAGGAGAGACCGAGGGCACTAGGGAAGCCAAGGGAGTGGACGCCCTGCCTGGCGCCTGGAGTCCAGGAGATGTCTGTGACAGCCAGATTTTCTGGGCGCCTGCCTTGCAGGGCCCTGTCTGTCATTCTTGGGAATCCTCAGCCTGCGTGGAGGGAAATGCCCGGTGCTGCTGCTAAGGCTGAAGCCAAAGATCGGAGTTGTGTCCCTGTCCTCTTTCTTGGCCACTGTGACCCTTGAGAAAGCACAGGGCTGTGCCCACCCCAAGCCCAGGGAAGCGGGGATTTATCCTGAGGGCATTGGAGAGACAATAGAAGCATTTTAAAGGCAGCAGGACACTTCCTACCGATTTGATTGGCAAGAAGCTACATTAGCTGGTGAGGTGCAGGAAACGGGTCCTCTTGTGCATTGCCTGTGGGACTGTTTACTGGTGCAGCCCTGGAAGGGAATTTGGCAGTAACGATCAAAATTATAACCACACGACCCTTTTGCTTCAGCAGTCCTGCTTCTGAGAATTCATCCTGCAGGTAAACTTACTCTGGCCAAGTGCAGAAGTCACTCACTGAAGGCTTTTGGTATAGCAAAGAACTGTAGCCCCCGAATGTCCCTCAGCACGGGGACCCACAAAGGAAGTGACGGCCCACTCAGACAGTGAGATACTCTGCAGCTGTTAAGGACAAACGAGGGAGTTTTCCTTGTGCCAAGATGGAAAAGCTGCCAAGGTGCATTAAGTGGGGGAGAAGAGCTGGGAAGGCCATGTAAAATAGGCTAGATTATGTGTTTAGAAAAAAATGGGCAGGCAAAAGAATCTATATTCATTTTTGCTTGTATATCCATAAAGTAATTCTGACGAAAGTACAAGAAAAATGAGAAGTGCAGTTATCTATGTGTGTCTGCAGGGGCGGAGCAGGAAGCCTGTCCAATAGTAGGGAATAGCAGAGGAAGGCGTTTGTCCTGAAGCTTTGCACGCTCGGGGTTTTAACTGCAGGATTATATCATCTAGTGTAGCAATGGCAAACCTCTTAGAGCTTTCAATGATACAAACAGCCCACTGTACCACATGTGCCATAGGTTCGCCACCACTGCTTTAGATGCTTTTGGAAGCAGGGGAGAGTGAGATGGCTGTCACTTGCTCCTTAGAAAGCGCACCCTGGCTGCAGGGCAGACGGGGGAGGGAGGCAAGGGGAGCAGAGAGGAAGGAGAGAAGGGGTACAACCCCCTAGGGATTGTACCATCAGCAACCATCAGCTCTCTGTACCAAAGCTGGTGGGACCAGCACTTCTCTGAATACCTTTTCTGAGCCGGGACACTTAGATCAAGGGCCCTTAGATCAAAAGAGTGGCATTATCCAGTGCCTCAGGCTGGCCGTCTCAGGGAGTGGGGTGCTTAGAACGGGCAGCCTGGGTAACAGGAGGCTGGAGTTGGCTCTGCAGCCACCTTGGTCCGATGTCACAGAAGCACCCTCCCCCACCACATGCTTGAGCAAGTCACGGATCTATCTTTACCTGTTTGCTCATCCATTAAATAGAATAATACCAACCATGCATGGTGATTGCATTTTAATGAGATAATGCTTGTCCGGGCCTTGGCTACAGTGACCCCTGTTGCACCATGATCACTGTCTTCATCTCTGTTATCAAACAGATTTCTCCCAACTCAGGATGGTGTGCGTGTGCTTGGAGTTGCAAAGCTCAATAAACACCCCACCCAGGTGTCCTTCTCTGGCTAGGGGTGGAATATGTGTTCTTGTCCTATTGATGGTGGGTCTGCCCAGGGGAACTTTGTTGCCCACAGGGATTTGGCAAGTGTAAAGCAAGCGAAGGCTTAAAATGGGCCATGTTGAAACTGGCCTTCTGTTTCTGCCTCTCCAGGGGAAGGATATGTCCCCCAGAATCCCCTGGTTTCAGGAGGCTAAGGGACCCATGGAACTGCTTTGACCCCAGGAATCAAGCTTCAGTTTATTCATTTTTTTCTTCTGCCTAACAAACCACTTCAAATTCTAGTGGCTTAAAACAATCTTGTGTTCACCTCATAATTCTGTCAGGTCTCAAAATTAAGTTGGGCTCTCAAAATTAAGTGAGATACTCTGCAGCATCTGGGTCATTTTTCCAACCCTGGCAGGACTACCTCGTATAGCTGCAGCCAGCTGTAGGTTAGCTGGTAGCTCTGCTTTGGGGACCTTGGCTGTTAGGCTGGCGAATCGCGGTCAGAGGGCCGTGCATCACTTGCCTTGCAGTGGGCTAGCTTAGGCTTGTTCACAATATCCTGGAGAATATGTGCCAATGCGTGTGGCCTCTGTTATGGGGTGAACTGAGTCCCCAAGAAAGGATGTGTTAAAGTCCTAACCTTTGATATCTCAGAATGTGACCTTATTTAGAAATATGATCTTTACAGACTTGATCAAGTTAAGATGAGGTCATTAGAGGGGGCCCTAATCCAGTATGACTGGTGTTATGAGCTGAATTGCCCTTCCCCCGTTAGTCACTTTCTTGTCATTGGGGGTAAAATGCAGTACCTGACACCCACGCTGTAAAGGAGGAAATGTTTATTTGGCTCATGGTTACCATGGGTTCAGTCAAGGTGGATAGCTCCGGGGCAGAAACAGCATGATGGAAGGGGCTGGTGGAGGAAAGCTGCTCAACCCACCACAACCAGGAAGCAGCGAGAGAAGGGAGGAGCCAGGGACGAGAACACACCCTTTCAGTTCATACCCCCAATGACCCACCTCTTGTGACCTGGCCTTACCTCCTACCACCACAGTGAGTTATTAACTCATTAACGGAGGAATCCACCAATGAGTATAGCATCCCATGATCCAACGTTCCCAAAAGCCCCACCTCTGAGTATATAAGACCTTGGGGAAACATTTTAGATATAAACCATGATACACACTCCCACCCCAAAATGCCTATGTTGAAGGTCTGAGTCCCGGTGTCTCAGATTGTGACTGTTTTTGGAAAGAGGGCCTCGAAAGAGATGGTGAAGTTAAATGAGGCTGTTAGGGTGTCCCTGAGCCAATCTGACTGCTGTCCTTATCAGAAGACATTAGGACACCAGAGATGTGAAGGGCAGATGAGCCCAGAGAGACCATGTGAGGGCACAGGGAGAAAACAACAGTGTGCCAGCCCAGAAGAGAAACCAGCTCTGGCAACACCAGGATCTTGGACATCAGTCTCCAGAACTATGAAAAAAAATAAATCTTAATAGTCACTAGTTATGGCATCTTGTTATGGCAGCCCAAGGGAACCAGCACCCCAGGCCCGGTACAACAATACTTCTGCTGCATTCTGGTGTCACTGTGGGCCCCAGGTGAGCCCAGGTTCCAGTGGCATGGAACAATCCCTACCTCCTAACTGGAGGAACCCCATAGTCATGTTGAAAGGGCTGGGGTCACAGGGAGAAGATTATGATGGCCACGTTTTTCAAACAATCAGCCACTCACAGAATTTCATCTGTTGAATGGGGCTGATGATATCTCTAATTCAGTATTCCAGCAAGCATTTAGTAAGCCTAGGGAGCAGATCAAAGCACAAAGAGCTCCATAAAAGGAAGTGATGACCTGTCTGGGTGGATGTTTTTGAGGGCAGGTTCCTTATTCCAGTCTCTGGCACAGTGCCAGGTCTGGGACAGAAGCCCTGGAAGTCTAACGAATTCCAGCTGGTTGAATACAGAAATACCTACCCGCCCACAAGGGCCTACCCAGTGCCACCTCATACCTGACGGTGGAGATGCCCCATCTACAGGGAGAAAGCTGTTGCTTCAGACAACAGCCTGGTTCCCTGGACACCCTCTGTGGAGAACATACAAGCCCTCAGCCACGAAGAGCTCACTCACCCTGGGAAACTTCTTTCCCAGCATTGCTCCTGTCTTCT
Organism: Chinchilla lanigera; assembly: GCF_000276665.1. NCBI lineage: Eukaryota > Metazoa > Chordata > Mammalia > Rodentia > Chinchillidae > Chinchilla > Chinchilla lanigera. The sequence continues at coordinate 2,284,338 of NW_004955486.1, read as the reverse complement.
ACTCCAGACAGAGGTAATGACCCACAGAGAAGAGGGCACAGCCACCCCTCGCTCTGAGCCAGGCGGAGGCAGCTCAGAAGGAGGTCAGCTCTTCCAGCGCGCCCTGCTCCGCCCCTTCTTCTTCTCAAAGTGTCACCAAGGCAGGGGTGGGTGACGGGTGTGCAAGCTCTTCCCAGCATCCCTCTCCTGCCCTCACTGTCTCAGATTCTGAAGACTGGAAGGCTGCAAGCTGAGACCACAGGAAGGAAGATCCTTTTTACAAGAGCAAGGATGACAGGGAGAAGGACACCCACACTCACATCGGCCAACCCAAAAGTGCAATTTATAAAATGAAAATCTGGTGTGACATTCCACTAAATTAACAATTTATAGATAATTCTCAATGCTCATACCATTAAGCAAATGTGCTTTAAATTGATTTCAAATTAGTGAGGTAATGATTTCCCCCAGGACCTGTCTCAGCCGGGCCCCCCTCCCCAGTGCAGTGTTTCTGTAAGAGGTAGGTGTACGATAACAGCCTCTTTATTCCATAATTGAAGTCATAATTGAACTAGAGGTCATATCCAAGGGCCCTATTGATCTGCATAGGAGGGAAAGTGCTGACAGCGACCATCCTCAGGCCAGAGGGGTGGGCTGGGCTCAGAGAGACTCCTGCAGCACAGCGCATTTGGAGACCATTTCCTATATGACCCGCAGGTATCCTGGGACAGAAGCTTTGGAACAGTCTAACGAACTGCAGCCGGTTGGATGCAGAAATACTTACTGGCTGGCAGGGGAACTGACTCACCTTGATCAGGCAGCACTCCCAGTCCTGTGCTCTCTGAGACTCTAATATTCCCAGATTCCTGGGAGACACTGCCTCTTTGCATGTCCCACCATGCCTGTCTGACCTCTACTGTCCAGGCCAAAGGAATTCGGACCAAGGCCCCCCTGCAGTGTAACCTGATCCCTCTCCTTCTCCTACACTCCAGTCCTTTACCTCTCAGCCCAGCCAAGAGGTCCCTTGGCCACAACTCACCCGAGGCAGAGTGGAAGATCAGGGATTCCACCGGTATAGCCTGATCCCTCTCACCTTGCAACACAGGGCATTGCCACCTCTACTGCTTTCCCCAACAGAGCCGGAGATCTTTGAGCTTCCTCTGAAGAGAGCTCCAGGGGCTCATTTCTTGGTGCACCAGCCATTCTGGATGCTCTGAATTCAGAGATCTTTTCTCCAAAGAATATGTCAGAGCAGAGGAAGTGGGAGGAGAAGCCGTGGAGAGGGAGAAAGGGAGGACCAGAGGAAAGGGAGGAGGAGATGCCAGAAACTGAACATTAAACAGGGAGAAGGGAAGGCAGAGGCAGAGACACAGACAAAGAGAAACAGAGAGGAGAGAGACAGAGGTTTCACAGAGGAGTAACTGAGTAGTGGGAAATCTCATGGCACTAATGTCAGAGAAGAGCCAGAGGTGAAGGAGACTGAGTCCTCTCATGAGTGAATTAATGTTTCACAAACAACCTGGGAAGTGCTCTATGTGTGCGCCAAAGATTGTTGAGCTATCTATAATACAGACCCACTTTGAACCTTAAAACCACCTAACCACTGTACATTAGCTGGAGCTGTCTTGCTCCTGGATCTCAGAATTTGGGAGAAAGGTGAGAAGTGAGATGAACAAAGAGAAGAGAGCTCTCTTCCGTGCTGCCTGTCTGTCTCCACCACGTTCCTGTAGCAAAAAGCTTCATCCTTTGAGCACCTGGAGCCACCAGGACTCCCCCAGGGCTCTGGGGTGGAGGCCATGCCCTTAGCTTTCCTTGGCTGGCTTCTTCTCTCAGGCATTTTCTAGCCCGGGGTGTGGAGGAAGAGGAAGAAGTTATTCATCCTAAACCGTGCATCATCTCATTCAGATGCCGCTGCAAAGTCAGCCGTGGCAATAACCAAAGAGAAGAGAAGTGGGAAAGAAGAATGTCTCTGAATTGCAGGCGGAGATTAGTAGAGAAAAGGGATTTAATCAATATTGATCAATAAAGTGCCTTAGAAAACTAAAACCACAAGTATTTCAGCAGAGCCTTATCCCAAAACCAGTTCTCCACTGATCAAGAGAACATAGAAAAGGCAAAATCAGGAAAGAGGAATTAATTTTTTAATAACTGTGTTATCTTTTGGATCTGAAATGTCCTGCCCCACCCATAGGCAAGCTTCTGGGCTTTTGGAAGATGATTGGGTCCTGAGTGCTCTAACTTCACCAAGTGCATTAATCCACTGATGAGCCCATAATTTATGACGTTATTGAGAGGGGATGGAAATGGGTGATGGGGTCTAGTTGAAATGAATAGATTGTGGGGGCAAGACTTTATGTGGTCCCCAGCCACTTCATCTCTGGCTCTTCCACCTCTGTCTGCTTCCTCTGCCATGAGGTGAGCACCCTTCCTCTGCTGTGCCTTTCTGTGTGGTGATTCTGCCTTACCAGGGACCTAGAAGTAACAGAGCAAAGTGACCGTGGACTGAAACCTGTGAAACCATAAGCCAAAATAAACTTTTTCTCCTTTTAAATTCCTTGTTTCAAGTATTCCATCACAGTGATGCAAAGCTGACTACCACAGAAGGTAAATTGATCCAACCACATTGGAAACTTATTTATACAGTATGATCCTGAAATTGCACTCCTTGATATATATGCAAAAATAAATGAGTGTTTTACTCATCAAAAGACATGCACAAGAGGTTCACAGGTTTATTCCAAGGAGCTTCGGATTAGAAACATCCCCAGTGTCCATCAGCAGAATGGATAAATAAACCATGGCTTCTTCACATAAAAGAGTATTATACAGCAATTAAGAAGAATGAAATACTGGCATGCGACAACATGGATGAATTTGAAGACAGTGAATGAAAGAAATCAATTTCAGAGCAAGGCATACTGAATAAGCTCAATTATATGAAGTTCAAAAACAAGAAAAACTACTTTATGATGATAGATACCAGAGAAATTATTTCCCTTGGGGTCAGCACAAGACAGCAGGACATGCTGGAAATGTGTATTTTTATCTGAATGGTGGGTATACACACACACACAAGCACATCTACACACATTTTTAAGCTGTATATTTAAAATCTATGTGCTTTATATTATATTTTTAACAAAAGTCTTTAAATGGTCACTCTGTCACTCTAAAATTTAAATAATCATTTGCTGCTTCTTGAGAAACACAAGATTTACAGAGCTTATTCTTTATTTTCCATCTTGAAGGAAGTGGATCCTCTCCATCACTGTACACATGGGCATACTTAGGCATGGTTCCCAGGGCACATGTACCACTACACACCATGCAGGTTAAGGTTGGACAGGCAGGTTTCATGGGAGGTGGAGTCTGTGGACTGAGATCTGTGACACTCTCGCCCTTTATTGGGGCATTGTAGATGTGATCCACAACACCTGAGGCTGAACACAGACCACGGAGGTGCCAAAAGCCTTAGCATCCCTGTAGCCCTTCCACTCTCCCTAGAGCAGAATAGGACGGTGGCAGCATCTGCTGGATGAGTTTCAAGAGATTTCAAATGACAGTGGAAATTTTATTCTACCCTACGACTTCCAGAAGCTCTCACTGCAGTATGACCTAACAATGGTGGGGCACCGTGACCACGCAGCTCTGGCCGTGGAGGCAGGCGGAGCGAGTTTTCAGCACCCTGGACAGAGGCAACCCTCCAGGCGCCGTCTTTTTCAGCACCGCGGACAGCACCCGGGGCTTCACTCTATATGCAAAACACACTACTAGTTTGGCAACGCATATTTTGCAGAGAACCGTCTGCCCATCGTTAGCAATTTACACACAATGCTACCGCTCCGAGCTTTACACAACAAATTAAATTGTGAAAGCATTAAAAATGTATGTGAGATGGAAAGATTGGTTTGGAAAATACCCAACATTTACAGCCCATAGCTGTCACCTTCTTCCAATCCAGGTGCTTCCTTAGGGACCTCCAGGGAAAAAGCCCAGGTGAATGGGGGTTTCTCCTAGTAGCAGTTGCCACTGGAATACGTGAAAAAAGAACAGAACCCCTGGGATTCACCTTATTTCCCAAAACCTAGACTCAGGAACACTTTCTAAGATAGTGGCAAAAAGAGGCCATTTTTAATTTTTCCTTTAAAATATGTGCCGCCATCAATTCATTCACTCATTCAACTTTATCAAAGCCTTACTGTGTGCCAGATGCTGTACATATAGTAATGAGCCAAATAAGTCTCTTTCCTCATAGAATTACCTTCTAGTACAAGGGAAAAGCGAAAACAATACCTAGGGAAAACAAACCACAGTGCCTAGGATCATTTTGGTTTGTCCTTAGTGCTGTGAAGAAAATAAACAGAATAATGAGCTATCTAGTCCCTGAGTAGTGGTCAGGGACGGCCTCTCAGAGGAGGCAATGTTGATGTTGAGACTTGACCCATGAGAAGGAGCCAGACTTGTGAAGATCTAGCAGAAATTCATCCCAGGGAAAGATCACAGCAACTGCAGGGGTGCTGAGGTGGGAATCCATAGTATGTCCCAAGTGTGGGAGGAGGCCAGCGTGGGTGGAAGAGAGTGGGTGAGAGGAAGACACGAAGGAAATAAGGGTGGGAAGAGGGAGGCAGCCTGGTCACGTGGGCCCTCTATGACCTGATTTATGTTTATGACAACCTGCTTTTCAAGCTGCTGTTATGGTTAATTTTATGGGTCTGCAAATAAAACTGGTTGCAAGGTGCCCAGGTGGTTGGTCAGCGATTATTCTGCATGTGTCCTGGGTGAGGCTTGCATTTGAACTGTGGACAGAATAAAGCATATTACCTTCTCTCATGTGGACTGGCTCTGTCCGATCTGCTGAAAGCCCTAACAGCATAAGGAGAAAATGCCTCCTGCTGACTGCCTTCAGCTGGGACCTCAGTTATTCCTTGCTATGGGTTCAAACTGAAATGTTGGCTCTTGGGGGTCTCAAGCCTACTAGTCTTCAGGCTGAGCCTTGCCACTGGCCTTCCTGGTCCTAAGACCTTTGGGTTGGAACTGGAACTACCCCATCGGTTCTCCTGGGGGCCTCTAGAATGACAACTGCAGCTTGTGGGACTTTTTAGCCTCCACAACTATGTGAGTTAATGACTTATAATATTGGATTCTTTCTAAAATATAAATTTTTGGGTTTCTGGAGAGCTCTAACACAATGTCAAGTGAAGAATAAACCAGAGTGATGGGAGGGAGGCCAGGAGACCAAGCAAAGCTGTTGCAGTGACTCAATCCACTATGCAATGCAAGTAATGCTTGCTAACCACCCTCCCTACCTCCCACCAGGTGCAGTTTTATCTCCAGGGTTAAAAATGTGCTTCTCTGAGTCACTGGCTCCCTTCCTCCAGAGCAGCGCCAGGCATTCATAGGATGCCAGAGGACACGCATAGGGTCACCTCTTACAGCTTAGTTACTTCTTGCTGAAAGAATGAATGAATGGTGGCTTCAAAACCATGTGGCTCATTTAGAAATAGAATCGATTGCCGCCGTTGTGCAGTTCTTCTCAAACTCTTTTAATTCATGGCCTACCACATTGGGAGGAAAGATATCCAGGGCAATTAATCCACTCCTCAGGGCTCTTCATCTGAGAAATGAACCTCACCACAGCCCGGGGGAGGTATGAGCTCAGACTATGCACATTCAGCTATGCAGTGAACAGAAGAGGCAATGTGGAAGATATTTAAAGCATTATCACAGCACAAGCATCACTTCCTGGGCCAGCCTCAGGACCCAGGAAAACCACAGATGCAAGAGCAAACTCATGCTCTACCCTCCCCAATGCCCCCCATCATTGGCACCTTAGAGCTTAGCCCAGGCTGTCTGCCAGGAAGGAAGGAAACTAAATAATGAGGGGAAACAAAAACCACTCGGCTTAGTACTGAAGCCCTGGTTCCTGGTTCCAGCTCACTAACTCACTCAGGGATATCAGGCAAATCCTTTCCTCTCTCTTATTCTTCTCCCCGGTAGAACAAGGGAAGTTGTTTGTGCTCCCAGATCCTCCAGCTCCAGCAGCCTGTAAGTCTGCAAGTGGCCCTGTATGATTTCTCTTTGCACCCCAAGTGTCTCCTCTGGTCCTCCTAATCCCCCTAAAAAAGGATAGAAGTCTGGTATTACTGTGCCATTTTTCAGGATGGAACACTGAGACCTCAAGGCTATGAGATACTATTCACAAATTTGCAAACTGCTTGAGCTAGAGGAGGCTTAGCTCTCCCCAGAGGGGGCTGGCAAGGGCACGTTCACAAGGCTCTGTTCACCTCATCCTGCAGACATCCCCTTCCCCTGCTCCCAACCTCTCAGGTTCCCCTTGGGCCCCAGCTCTCCTGCAAACCCTGGGCATCATCCACAAGTGTGCAGGGCTATGGAGATGCCGGGGCCCCATTCCGCCTCTTTCAGTGCTTTGCTATTTTGGTTTCAGGGCCACTGTCAAAGCCCATCATGCAGGCCCTGCCACAGGGTTTGTAGCTGGAATCTGTCAGCTCATTAGCATGGGGAGGGGAGGAGGACACTGAGGGCTTTTTGCAGCGGTGCTGATTTAGAAGGTGTTCCCTCCACAGCAACTGGGCCTTGGAGGAATCTGCATCCTGCCTGTGCACGCTGTTTGTTATGGAAATTACACTCACCCATACATATAAATCTACAAGAGAGCCTCTTGTCATTTCCCAGTAGTTCCACAGGCTGCACCAGGAGAAGCCGGAGCAGAGCAGAGGCTATTTGGAGATGCTGAGACCTTCATCCTTGTGCTAACATCAGAGGGGTCTCGGCGACCCAAAGAGCATGTGTGACAATTTCCAGCCCCCAGGAGCACGCTGTGTGCCCAGTGCTGGCCTCAGGCTTCCGCATGCATCAGCCCATTTCTTCCTCAGTCACCAGATCTCCACATTTTGTATGATCCGAGATGTTATAGGAGAGTTAAGTGATGTGCTCGTCACTGGGGTGGAAAGCAGCTGCCGTTCATTGCCCTGCTTCTTTTCCAGGATTTCCCAGGATTCTCTGGGGCAAAAATCATGGTGGGGAGAGAGGAAGGGATGGGGGTGATATGTGCCTGGGGGTGGAGACGCCCCCAAAGCATTCTCCCTGTTTCTCCCCTGGCCCCGTGCCTCCCCTAGAGGAAGGAAATCTCTCTTCCAAAGAATAAGTACTGGGGCTCAACATCCCGGTCTTTTTGCTTCCTTTGTGGTATAATCATCTCTCCCTTGCTTGACTGTTATGAATTCTCTCAGTTGTGCCAGGAGTGGTGACGCACACCTATAATCCCAGCCCTTGTAAGGCAGGAGGATCTCCATGAGTTCCAAGCCAGCCTGAGTGAAATAGCGAGACCCTGTCTCAAAACAAAAAGAATCCTTTCCATTGCGCCAGGAGGTCGAAACCCCTGGACAGGACCACGTGTGGGGCGCGATGCTTCCCAGGACCTCAGGCAGTGGCACAGACCTCTGCTCTGTGAGTCACCTGTCCATCCCTAAAATGGTCCTTGTTGCTAGAGTGATGGGCACTGTGACCGATCAGCACAGGGACAGAAGGACGCTATAGTCGGCAAGTGTGCCTAAGATATGGACTCTAATTTCCAAAGACGACCCCACAGTATCTCCATCCCACACCCTTTTCTTATGAGATGGCAGAGACAGTCTGCAGCCCAGTCCTCCGGGTGACGTTCGGCTGACCCCGCCCATGCCTCTTTCTTACTAGGTGGTCTCAGGAGCAACTGCAGAATGTGCCAGAGTGTGGTGTCCTGAGATCGGGAGGAAACAGCCCGGTCCTGCTCCTGTCCCTTCGGGGAACATAATACCTTGAGTTAGGGAGAAATTCCCTGGGACAACTGGGCGTGGTCATCCCTCTTGGAAAAGAACATCCTTCCTAACCTAAGCGCCCCGTGAGCCCTGTCACTTGGGAGTTTATAACCCTGGCTGCCACTTTTTGGCACCCAGCTGTGGTGCAAGCGGGCACGAGTGGCTGAGACTCCTCCGCCTGGGTGAGTGCGCCCCCGTGGGTGCCGGCTTCTCCACTCGCTGCCCGTCCGTGCTGCATGGAAGCTGCTGCGTGTCGTGTCGGGGTGTCCCGTCTCACCCAGCGCAGACAAGCAGGGAACCGTCCTGGTGAGCCTGCCCGACGGCCCCTCCCACCCCCCTGCCAGTTTACGCTCTTTCCTCTTTGAAGCCAGACCGACCTTTGTGGCTTCCTCACCAACAGAGAATGTCAGAGGTGGCACTGTGCTCATTTCTGGCCCTTCCACTTCGTGCCTCTTGAGACATTCCCTTGCAGAGCCCTGGCCCCGATTTCACCTTAGACAGGGTCTCTGTAAATTGCTGGGCTGACATTTTTTGTTTGGTTTGACTTGGTTTTGGTTTGGGGTTTGGTTCAGGTTCGGTTTTGGTTTTTTTGAGACAGTGTTTACCTATGTAGTTCAGGCTGGTTTTGAACTCACTATGTAGCTCAGGCTGGCCTTGGACTCGTGGCAATCTTCCTGCCTCAGCCTCCCGAGTAGCTGGGATTACAGGTAGACGCACCATGCTCAGCTATGCTCACCATTTTTAAATATGCCAACTTTCATAACAGGAGGCATGGCAGTGCCGTTCCAGGTCCTGGGCCTCCCCTACCCCGCTGGCCTGGCAGAGAGTCAAAGCCCTCGTCAGCCTCATCTACAAATCCTGTCCTCCTAGGCAGTGAGACCGCCTCTAAGCAAGGTCTCACCACTCAGGGGCTCCTGCTGCCCGCTCACCTGGTCTTCCTGGCCAACGGCGCCCCTGAGCTGGGCCCTGTCTGTGGTTTTGGCTTTGACAGCCCTCTCACCCTGCAGACCCACACCAGTCCTCGGAGCTGCTGCTGGGCTCTTTCTTCCCCACTCCCCGTTTCCCCACCTCCCGCAGGCTCCTGAACCATGACCTGGGAGCACTTGATTCAGGGTCTCTTTGTGTTTCCTCCGGCCTCTCCAGACCTGCCCCACCCCAGGCTCCTTCCCCGCTCTCTTCTCAATGCTTAAGCTCTGCACCAGCCCCCACACCCCATTTCCTCATCCTCTCCTTCCCTGAGCCAGCGACCCACAGCGAGAGATAAAACCCCCTTCCCAGGAGCCCTGCGCGGCCATGAAGAAGGCAGTGCAGTGATTGCTGATAGTGCAGGCCTAGAATCCCAGCCCTCTGGGAGGCTGAGGCAGGAGGATAGCAAGTTCTGGGAAATTTGGTGACTTAGTAAGACCCTGTCTCAAAATCAAGAATTTTTTAAAAGCCCAGAGATGTAGCCCAATGCACCAGGCCCTGGGTTCAATCCCCAAGTACTGCAAATAAATAAATAAACAAACAAATTAATTAATAAGGCAGCGCTGTCAGGCCTCTGGGCTCACCACCTTCCAGTTGTGCATCCTCTGACATTTCCATCAGCCTCCCTGAATCTCACTGACCTGTCCACAAAGGAGAGATGACAGCAGCATGCGTCTGAGGGATGCTGGGAGGATTACAAGGATAACCAGGTAAGGGGCCCTGCGCCCAGCTCGTGTTCCTTTACAGGAGACCAGGGTTCTGCGACCCTTGTGGAAATAAGAATCTCAGTAGAGCCCGGGGTTTGGTTTCAGGAACCCTTGTCCGTCACCGCCCTTACAAGGCTTTAGACCTTCCCGAAAGCAGGAACATCGCTTACGTATTATTGCCAGAGGGGTAAATTACTAAGCCAGACAGTCCACGGGAGCTACCGGGAGTGAAAAGTGGAGAAGCTTTGACTCTGCGGCGAGTCCTTCCTGAGAAACGCCGTTTGCAAGGATGGATTTCTGATGTGAGGAGAATCCGCTTTCTAATAGCTGCAGGGAGAGTGGAGACTTTTTTTTTTATTCTTATCTTGCTGAAATCTCTTTGCCAGCAGTTCTAAGGACCCACAGTGTCAAGACCAGATATCGGAATTCTATTAGCTCTGAGGGGGAAAGTGGCCCTAGGAGGGCAGATCTCGCACTCTGAAAGAGGAAAAGGCAGATGCTTTTACTCAGTGAGATGCGAGGTGTTTAATAATTTTTATTCATGCAGAGCACAGCATAACGTTTGCTACCTATTAAGTATCGTTGCTTTTGTGCCTAGGGCACGCAACCCATAAAACCGGAGACCACACGGCCAACACTACCACCACTGAAGACACACGGTCCAGCCACCAAAATGTGATCGACATTTATTTTTAATTCTTCAGTTGCACATCTCATAACTTGGGGGGGTTAGTACTGGGGATTGAACCCAGGGCCTTTGCACAGATTTACCTCCTCGCCTCTTTTTTTGTTGTTTTCTTTTTTTTTAATTCTGAGATAGGGTCTCGCCAAGTTGTTAAATTGCCCTGGCTGGCCTTAAACTTACCATTCTCCTGCCTCAGCTTTCCAGAATGCTGAGATCATGGCCATGCCTCACCTTGCCCAGCAATAACTCAAAGTTGGTGAAAGGAGCAGATAATCAGAAAAGCCGCTTTCCTTGTCTCATCTTCTCTTTGATTCTTTTCCCGCCTCCTTCCTCCAAAATCCCCCAGCATGGGCTCTCCCTGGTTCTTCCGGGTCTCTCTGTGGTGACCCCGAGTCTCCCTGACTACCTCGAAGGGCACCAGGGCCCCAAAAGGGAAGGGTGAGGGGGTGGAAGAAAGTGAGGAGAGGAGGCCAGAACCCTCCTTAGCATGCAGGGGAAGAGGTAGGCGGGGACATCAGCGGAGGAAGCCCTCCTGTCCTGTCACACACCCATCAGAGGGGTGAGGACCCGCTCCAGCATCCCTCCTATCCCAGCAGCACCAGCTTCCGGCCCGGACATCGTCATCCATCACCCCAACCCTGCTCCGCCACCGGGGCTGCAGCAAAGCGCAGAGCTGGGTGGGTAGGTGCAGGAGGAAGTGTGGCAGCTTCTCCCTGCCGGGCTTTCTGTCTCAGCCAGCCCTGCCACCAACTCCGGGGCACACAGGACAGGTCCCTGGGGTCTCCTCTTCCTCACTGCCGCCTGGTCTGGCTCAGGAGGACGTGAGGCTCAGATGAGGTCCTACACTGCAAATCCCGCTTCCCTTCCCCCCCCACAGAGCTCTTCCTGTGCCCCTGGCCGCCTAGTCCCCTCCCCACGACACACACACAAGTCCCGGACAGAGGCAATTCTTTGCCCTGGGTGTGAGCATCCTGCCCACAGGGACTCAGTCTAGCACTTCATAGATGCTCAGTAAACACTGGCTGAGGAATGGACCAGCATCCACTAACAAAGCCCAGAGCTTAGCCTGACCCGTGCGCTGTGCTAACACGTGGGGGAGAGCGGAACCCGGAAGTCACTCGTTCATCTGGGTGGCGACGCCAGCGGAGCCCACGTGCGAGCGCTGTGCTGGGGAACTGTCACTGTCCTTGGAAGGACCGAAGGACTCCTGGGACACTGCAGCCCAGAATGGAACTCACGCCGGCCCCAGACCTCTTCTCCGGGTCCCCCGGGACCTTGCAAAGGGAGGGGCCAGACGGATAGCTGGGAGTCACTGAAAATGGCCAGGATCCGCTCAGACAAGTTGCAGGCTGTGGTCAGCACTGCCCACGGCCCAGTGACCGATTCAGCAGCGTTTAGAAAGCCTGATCTATATTTCACTCCGCCTTCCAGCCCCCACCGCCAGCGCCTCCTTGCTCGCCCGTTTCACACCTCCCTGCCTTGGAGAAGGTCCACAAGCAAAGGGGCCACGCAGGCTCCGAGCCGCCAGCCCCTCACAGAAATGTCCCCCGCCACAGCGTCACGCGGGGTACCCCTCCACCGAGGAGCTCATCCCACTCCTGCGCACCCCACCCTCCACCCACACCCCCGGGGACCCGGAGGTTGGCCTGGCGCAAACGTGATGAGGTCGGCAAGTCCGCACAGGTGGGTGCGCTGTCTCCACCCCCGCGGCAGATCTGGGAGACGAGTCCAAGCCGGAAGAGGCTTGAGAGATGAGGGTGCCGCTCTCCTTTCTCTCTCACCAGCGGCAGAGCGATGGCTTTTGCTGTCCCCGCAGGGTTTGACTGTCTTGATGGCAGCCGAGGACAGGGGAAGCGGGGCGAATGCACACAGGGCAGGCCTGGGGACCTGAGTGTCCAGGGCACAGGGACCTGGGGACCCTTGTCCCCCGCAGCTCCACTCAGCTCCCCTGGGGCCAGGCCTCGCCTATCTCTGGACTGCAACTTCCCCTAGGTGAAGAGCAGGAATTGGATTAGATCAGCTCGTTTTCAAACTCTGCGAATCGCTCATCCCCTGCTAGGCACGGGCTTCAGTGGAAGTTCCATCTGGGAAATGGGTCTGACAGGTGGTGGCTGGGGAGGAAGCCCGGAGTCCCACCCCGGCTCTGCAGAGCCCCCAAAGAATGCGGTGTGCAGACCTCAGGCTTGGTGGTGTCAGGACTCTGCTGTCCCAGGAAGGCAGGGAGCAGGGAACCTGGGGGAGACCATCCTGGACTGTACTGGTGCAAAGGCCCTGGGGCAGGACATGGATGGCGTGGGTAAGGGCCATGCTGATACAAACAAGCCCCCTGGGGACTTAGGATCAAGGTCAGAAGGCCACGTGGAGCCGTTGTGGGGAGCTGACTCCGGCTATCCTGTGTCCCCTTCTCAACATGGCAGGAAGCATCCCTGGTGGTCCTTCGGAGCCCTAGACATTCCAGCTTCCCTCCAGAGAGAGGGCAGCACAGCCCCAGAAATAGTCCTAGACTTGGTCTTCCTCCTGCCCGTTCCATCCCCCACGTCCCCCCCAGCTTGTCACAATCTCTGCAGGACCTCAGAGAGCTGGGTAATGGGATTCCCGTGTAAGGTGACAAGCACCGGGGGACCTGTGCCCCCTTCCTGCTCCTAGACAGGCTTCAGTGGGAGCAGAGGGCCTTTTCAACGGTGGTGCAGGGGGAGCTGGACATGCACACGCAAGGGGCGGGGGGACTCCCTCACACTGCGCACAGAAACGAACCTCAAATGACTTGCAGACCGAAATGTAAAGCTAAACTACAAAACTCCCAGGAGAAAATATGGGGCTAAATCTTCATGACCTTGGGTTAGACAGCCTTCTCAGAAACGCCACCAAAAGTCCAAGAATAAAAGGTTTAAAAACAGGTAAATTGAAGCCAAGCGTGGTAGAGCACGCCTGTAATCCCCACACTTGGGAGACTGAGGCAGGAGGATCACTGCAAGTTCAAGTTCAAGGCCAACCTGAGCTACAAGTGGGACCCTGTCTCCAAAAAAAAAAAGGTAAATTTTGTCAAAATTAAAACCTTTTGACCTTCAGAAGACACCATTAAGAAAGTAAAAAAAAACCTACAGAATGAGAAAAAATATTTGCAGATCGTATATCGGATAAGGAACGCATATCCAGAATTTATAACTTGATAATATTATAATCTGACACTAGAAAAATGGCCCAATTTTTAAATGAGCAAAGAATCTACATGAACATTTTTCAAAATTTATATACAAAAGGACCAAGAAACATGAAAAGATGCTCAGGGTGATTAGTTGTTAGGAAAAGGCAAAAGACCACCTCACCTGCACTAGCATGGCTATTATCAAAGAGAGAGTAACAACAAGTGTTGGTGAAAATATGGAGAAATGAGAACACCCAGACACATCAGGTAGAAATACAAAATGGTACAGCCACTCTGAGAAGCATTCCCTTAAAATATAAAACATACAGTTACCATAAGACCCCACATCTCCACTCCTAGTGCACATCCAAAAGAAAACAGACTTCACACAAAAACTTGTGCATGAATAAACACAGTAGCACTCACCACACAAGCCCCCAGGTGTGAACAACCCAAATGTCCACCAGCTGCTGACTGGATAAGTAAGATGTGCTCTGTGCATACAGGGGAATATTACTCACCAATGAAAAGGAGTGAAGGGCCAGCTTCTTCTACAACATGAGTGAACTTTGAAGACATGAAAGCATCCAGTCACAAAGACCGTGTATTACATAATCTCATTTATAGGAAATATCCAGATTAGATAAATCCATAGAGACAGGAAATAGAGTACTGGTGGCCAGGAATATAGCTCAGTGGCACAAGCACCTGCCTGGCAAGCGCAAGGTCCTGAGTTCAATTCCTGGTACAAAAAAAAAAAAAAAAAAAAAAAAAAAAAAGAAATAGAGTACTGGCTGCCAGTGGCTGAGGGTTTGGGAGAAGTGCAGAGAGCACTAACAGAGGTGAGGTTTCTTTGTGGGACAGTGACAGTGCTCTGAAAGTAGCTGGTAGCAGCAGTCACGCTCTCTATAATCCATTACAAACCACTGAATTGTACACACTGAGTGCATGGAATGACATGTGAATCAAATGTCAGTGAAGCTGTTCAAAGCAGGAAAAGAAATGAGCGTCTCTGATGCTTCTGGGGTTTTTGATTTGCTCGCTCTTCAGGGAAGCAGTTAAGGGAGAGGTTGGAGTTTACACCCCCTTTCACAGGTTCTGGGGAGTTAGAGAATGTTTCTGGGCCTCAGTGTCCCCATCTGTAAACTGGGGATGAAGGTGCAGGGCCCTAGGCCATAAGGAGCCATGGGGATGAGCAGTCGTGGGCCAGGAGGCCGGTCCAGGTGAGGGGGCTGCCACAGCACCTGCTGCTCCCCAGGCCCTGCAGAGCAGCACCCACATCCCAGACTGGAGCCCCATGAGCCCCAGCTGAGGAGGGGGCTTTGGGGGTGTCCTTAGCCCATCCCAGTGGCTTTCAAAGCAGCCTGGCCATCTAATCATGTGCCCTGGTCTTTAGCCGGGAGCCTGGGAATCTGCATTTCCCCAAAGCAGCCCCCGCCCCATTCAGTGGTGGGGTGTGGAGAAGGCGGGGACAGGGGCTTCTGGGGCTGCTAAAGCAGGAGCTGTCAGAGGCTCCCGCACCTGTGCCCCGTGTCCTCAGCAGGGACAGGCAGAAGGGCAGCAGTGTGCATGTCCCAAGGGCTCCGGCGCTGGGCGCCAGAGTGTCCTTTTACAGTCCATTAGCTGCGTGACAGACAAGCTCAGGGCGCAAAGGACACAAAGCGGAAGTGTCAGGCCAGATGCTGCGCATCCGTCAGAAAGGAGAGTGAAGCTGCTGCAGAGAGGACTCTGACAGCGGGGGCCGTGGGAACAGCGGGGGCAGCCGGGCCCCTGGCCGCTCAGCTGGCCCCTGAGCACAGCTCAGCCAGCCTTCCTGACGCAGCCCTGGCTGGATGGCCTGAGACCTCAAGCCTGACACCTTGAGTCTACAAACAGCCAAGATGTCCTGTAGGGGGGGACCGGCCAGGGGCCAGGGCCATGAGCCAGCCTTTTCTCTGGGGAATATTTCGGGCCACTGAAATGATATTGCAAAGGCTTTTTCATACATAAGGAAGCCTGGCATGGTGGTACACTCCTGTAATCCCAGCACTCGGGAGGCTGAGACAGGAGGATCCTTGCGAGTTCTAGATCAGCCTGGGCTACAAAGCGAGCTCAAGGCCAGCCGGAACTGCATGCTGAGATCTTGTCTCAAAAAAAAAAAAAGACATACATAAGGAAACACTCTTAAAAGTAAGTGGGGATCCCAGATGTGATGACACATGCCTGTAATCCCAGCATTCAAGAGGCTGAGGCAGGAGGATTGCTGTAAGTTTGAGGCCAGCCTGGGCTACATGGTGAGTTCAAGACCAGATTACACTACACAGAGAAACTCTGTCTCAAAAAAAAAAAAAAAAAAAAAAAAAGGAATAAATGAAGAAAAAAGCAAGATGCAAAATTATACCCAAAGTATCAACCCAGTGAAATGAACTTTACATGTCAAAAAAAAAAAAGAGCAAGCTGAGAAGACACTTTCTGAAATATGGATGATGGCTGCCGCTGGGTGATGGGGACAAAGTGATCTCCTCTGTCTTCTTCCTTTATGTTTCCTCAACTTCCCTTACTGAGCACAATTGCTTTTTGAACAGCATCAGCATTTATTTTAAAAATGGAAAGCATTGCACCTGGTCCCTCCCCACATCCCAGGTGACGACAGCTGGGCGGGGAGAAGCAGGAGCTGGAGGTGCAGCTGCCCGGGCCCAGGCCCTCCCTGGGAGCCCAGTGACCCTGAAGGGGGCAGCCGGTCCCCACCCACCGCCCCACAGTGGAGGACAGGATGGCCTGAGGTGACGAACGGGAGACGACAGCTCCGTCCTCAGCCCGAGACCCACAGCTGCAAAGCCGGAGAACAGAGCTCCAAGGGGAAGGGGAGATTCCCAAGCCCCGGAGGATGACAAGGACCACGTCGCTGAGTCTGTCCATGGCTCCGGCGGGTGGGTGGAGACGCCCAAAGGACCTGCCACCCACAACCTGTGAAGGAAGATTTATTTGGAAAAAGGGTCTGGGATGAGATCCTGCCGGGTTAACTGGGTGGCCCGATGCTCAGAGACACACAGGGAGAAGGTCATGGGGAGACAGAGCCCCCAGTGATGGCCAGTGCGGGACCTCCAGTGTGGGAACCGAAGGGTGAATTTCCTCTGTTGTAAACTCTGGGTGGTGGCGATTGATGACGGCAGCGCAGCCCTTTATCCCGTCACGGTGTCTGATGAGATAAGCGCTTTCTTCCTTAGCTGAGGAAAACGGGGTTCAGAGAGGCAGGTGACTTTTCAAGGTCACACAGCAGACCGGTCAGATGGGGCCTGGACTGTCAGCTCTCAGAGTGCCTTACAGGCTGTGTGACCCCACACAACTCACTCGGTGTCTCTGAGCCTCAGTTTCTCCATTTACTAGTTGGAGACAGCAGAAACCGCCTCCAGGGCTGTCTTGGGGTTTGAGAACTGGGGCAAGCTCGGTACCAGGGAAATTTCCTGGACTGGGGATCCTCAGCAGTCAGCTTTGTCCTCATGATGGGAGGGGCCGAGAGGGGTGAGAGCAGCACAGCGCCCTCCATCTGCGGGACAAGGAACTGGCTTCGAAGGCACACAGCCCGGCCCCAGATCATAAGCAGCACCACCAACCCCCAGCTCTCCCTCATCTGTGTCTTACCTTCCATGGTTTCTGTTGCCTGCAGTCAACTATAGCTCAGAAATCATAAATAGAAACTTCCAGAAATAAATTAAGGCTTGGGCAGTGGAACATACTTGGGGTCCCAGCTACTTGAAGAAGGCTGAGGCAGGAAGACCACTTGAATGCAGGAGTAGAAGACCAGCCTGAGCAATGCAGGGAGACCCTGTCTTAGAAAGAAGACAGACAGACAGACAGTCAGAAAGACTATTATTACAGTATAGTTCTATTATTATAATAGTTCTATTATTAATTATTATTCATCTCTTATTGTGCTTAATTTTGTTTTGGTGTTTTTTTGGGTTTTGGTTTTTTGTGTGTGTGGTACCAGGGATCAAACTCACGACCTTGTACTTGCCAGGCAGGTGCTTATACCACTGAGCTATATCCCCAGCCGCTGTGCTTAATTTTGGAATTAAACTTTCTTACAGGCATGTGTGTATGTAGGAAGTGACACAGCACCTCTAGAACTCAGTACTACCGAGCACCTGGCTTATGTTCTCCATGGACAAGGGGAGCTACATGTGTGGTATTGAACACTTTGCTTCCCTTACCCCGTTCTCACACAATCTTGTGCAGCAGGATATCATGCCCATTCTTCAGAGAGGGAAACTGAGGCACAAAGCTGTTATGAAATCGGCCCAGGGTCAGCTAGCATGTGAGGAAGACTGGATTCAACTCCAAGCACCCTCTACCATGATCTGGTCCTCCACATTGTCTCACTGATTGACCTCCACTCTGCAAGTCAGCCAGCCTGGGCTTGGGCAAGAAGGCAGATCTGGCCCCCACCTTGTTTTTCTAAATAAAGTTTTATTGGAACCCAAACTTGGATGCAGCAGATCTGGTTCCTGCCTAGTGTCATAATAAAGTTTTATTGGAACACAGGCCCCAGGTTTTGTAAATAAAGTTGTGTGCACTTGCTCACACATGATCTGTGGCAGCTGTTGTGGAATGGGGGCAGAGCTGAGTAACAGCTGTAGAGGTCTAGGCCTGCAAAGCCTCAACCACTTAGCTTCTAGCGCTTTATAGAAAACTTTAGCAGAGCCCTGGTCCTGAACCTCAGAGGTTCGCCTGTTCAACAGCTCCTGGCTCTGACGGGCCACAGTGGAGCCAGACCACCTGTGAGTGGGTCCAGGGAGCGCTCTGGACGTAGCCAGGGACCACAGCCGCTGTCCCTGTTTCCTCCCTCCTGTCCATCTGCCCCACACCCTGGAGCACCACGGCCCCTCGCGGGTGCTCATCGGCCACCAGGGGCCTGGACAGAGCTTCCCACAGCCTGGTCCCATGGCAGGGAGGCCGGGGCGAGCTCTGAGTGGTCAGGAAACCCCGACAGGAGCCCTGCTGCCCCCTTCCGTCCCCTCCCCCTCCAGCCCCAGGCCCCAGTGCAACAGAAATCGTTTCCCTTTAAGAAGGGAAAGCTATTTTTAAAAAAGGAATTGTGTTATTCTATTCAAACTCAATCTTCAAATGAGTTTGAGTCTCCAACTGTGCAGACACACACACTGGAGAAAAGTGGCTAAATAAACAGTAACTAATTTGCGAGGACCGAGCCCTGACCCACTTTTGGGTCTTGCCTTTCTAAACAGTCTCTTGACGTCTGGCTGTTTATCCCTGGCCCAGTTTCTTCCCTTTGCTCCAAAGGCTGGACTCTCTCCTGCCCCAAGCAGAAACTCTGTCACTTCAATTATTGGAGCATTTGAATGACTGTTTAAGTACAGCGATAGTCAATTAATAAATGTATGATGCTCCGAGCATTGTCACAGGCAGCTCTGCAGGCCGTGCACGGTGAGGGCGCCCTGCTCAGGTGTGTTTATAGGTTTGTGTATGAATCAGGACAGCTGTCTGTCAGACGGCGCTACATTACCTTGAGAAAGTGGTTTGGGTTTGCACGAAGGGCCATGTGCCCTGGCCAGGGTCATAGGTTGTGCCATGCCTTGGGGCCAACGGGGCCCTGGCCACCGGGCTCTCATGTGGCTGTGGGGCTCCAGGAAGCTCCTGGGCAAGTGTCCCCGGCATAGCGGCCCCAGAGCTGGAGCCCACAAGGAAAAGATCTCTAAAGAGATCCTATACTGAGATGAGTGGTGTGGGGCTGTTTCCTGCGGAGAGGAAGGTAGGACCTCGGGGAGGGAAGGGCGGCAGGAAACTGCTTTCTTCACTAAGCTACAGCGGCTAGGGAAGAGGCAGAGAGCAGCCTAGGGGCCTCCAGTGTCACCTCCAACCTAGGACACTCTTGTCTGAAAACCAGCATCACTGGACCCCTCTCAGATGTGCATCTGAGGTTCAGCAGGGCTGGCAGTGCTATTAAAACCAGATCAATCATTCCATGAGTAATAGGGTTTAAATTTGTTCTCCTTGCCCAATATTTACTTGAGTTTGTTTCTGTTATTTTAAAATATCATCACTAACACTTGTAGTAGAGCACTCGATCCCTGCACCAGGAGCTTTGGAAATAGTGATCTTTGAAACCCTGAGTGCAAAGCCCTGTAGGCTCAGTAAGGACGGGGCTCGGAGGCTCAGAGATGTTGAATAGCTCACCCAAGGTCACACAGCGAGGAAGTGACGCAGGCTCGGGAGAGAATCCTTGCCGCTGCTCCACACTGCCTGGCAAACATGAGACCGCCTATCTTGGGCTTTGCACGTGATGAATCCCTGCTTCCTGCCACGTGTCACCTTGTCCCCTCGTCTTGTCACCTGGGGGCTCTGGCAAGCTTGGAGAAGTCTGCATGGGCCAGGTTCTCCCAAGAAGCAGAGCCGGTGGGCAGACAGACGTCAGCAGCCCACTTCTTTGCTGTGCAAACACGAGTGTGAGGACCGGCACAAACACAGGATTAGCTCGAGCACACGAGCAAACAGAGCAAGCAGAAGATGCAGGGGACCCGCATGGGCCAGGCTGCCGCCGCGGGCCCTGCTCCCCATTGGCCTGCAGAGCAAATGGAAGAAGGGACTCGCTCTAGAACGGCAGTTAACACACAGCGAAGTGGCCCAGTTGTTTGTCATCACTGCCAAGTGTGCCGGGCTGTGCACCATTGTAGGAACTGGGAATTATGTAGCTCAGGCTGGCCTTGAACTCAGAGTGATCTTCCTGCCTCAGCCTCCCAAGTGCTGGGATTACAGACATGTGCCACCATGCCCAGCTCCCCCAGGGCCTCGCGCACCCCCAAGGCGGGCAGGCCGCCACCTCCAGCCACACCCCAGCCTGGGACTACAGTTTGTATGGGCTGTGTGGGTTTGTTCATACCCGCACTGATTCAGCACGTGAGGAATATGTGCCCTTCTGACATAGGAGTCACCTGGTTATAGGGATTCAGAGCTGTAATCAAATGTAGTTGGGGGTGGTGGTACATGTCTGTAATCCCAGCACTCTGAGAGGCTGAGGCAAGAAGATCGCAAGTTCAAGCCCAGCCTGGGCAACTGAGCAACTTGGCAAGACCTTAGCTCAAATTTTCAAAACATTTTTTTTTGCAAAAGGACTAGGGAGCCGGGCATGGTGGCACATGTCTGTAATCCCTGCACTTGGGAGGCTGAGGCAGGAAGATCACTCTGAGTTCGAGGCTAGCCTGAGCTACATAATTGAGTTCAAGGTCAGCTTGCATTACATAGCAAGACCCTGTCTCAAAAAACAAAAAAATAATAATGATAAAAGGACTAGGGATGTGGCTCAGTGCAAAGGCCCTGGATTCAATCTCCAGGACTCCAAAAGGAAAAAAAAAATCTTATGTGACAGTAGCTATGCACCCAGCCCAGTTACTGAAGCCTCACTATGCAGTGCGTGACTGTGTTAGAGACAGGGGCAGGGGTGTCTCAAGCAACTGCCTTGTGCAGCTGGGCCTGACAAGTGTGACCTTCACAAGGCAAGGTGGAAATCCAGACCAGGGTTCGTGCTGCAGGCCCAGGTCCGAACTCTATGGGCCATCCTGCAGGCTAGACATCTAGACAGGGGCTCTGCGTTGCAGTCCCCAGGTGGAGCGGCTTCTTCCGCAGGCAGCCTCAGCCTTTGCCCTTGAGCCCTTCCACTGATTGGGTGAGGCCCACCCATGCCAAGAGGGTCATTTACTTTCCTTGAACTCAGGTAACTGTCAGTGATTGCACAGCTGCAGACACCTTTGAAGGAACATCTGGATATGGGTCTGAGCAGAACACTGAGCGCACAGCTTGGCCGAGGCCACACATGGAACCGGCCATCACAGGATCCAGGCGGCTCAGGATCATCCAAGGGGAGAGATGCTTCCTGGGAAGGCGGGGGCTCCTGGGCACCCCTACCAACCCCCTTCCTTCTCAGGGCAACGGTGCAGATCCCACCTCCCAGCCTCAGGCCCTCGGCCTCAGACTTCAGCCCGCGGGGCTGAGGCGGCGCTTTCTGCTGTCTCCCTGTCCGCCTGCAGCCCTTGGTGACAAGCGGCCCCAGGACACCAACTTCACCCCAGACAGCAGCCCTCTGGACTCGCCCATCACAGCCGGGGAATCTGGCAAATTCCTAAGTCAGGTCACCCCCGCTGTGCTAATCCCACACACAGCCCTGTTCAGAGTCACACATCACAGCCCGGGCTCCTTCCCTGCTCCAGCTATCGTGGACGCCTGATTTCCTCAAAGGCACCCCTCTGCTCCACCTGTCTACCCCTCTGCAGCCCACATGGCTCCCACGCACCCCTGCTTTAGGTTTTAAGTGTGTTCAGACCTGGGGAGCAGCTGCATGTCACTGCTGGAGCTGAATGGCCCTTCAGATCCAAGATGGACCATTTATGGCTTGTGTTTAGATCTACGGTCAGAGAAGGTGGGCTGCTGGCCGTGCCAGCCTGGTGGGTCACAGCCCCATTCCTAGGAGGTCCAGGGACCTGGAGCTGTGACACAGGGCGCAGGTACCAGTTCTTCAGGAGTGGATGGTGGCAGCTCTGTGCTGTTTGGATTTTCCTGACATGAAGCAATGGCCGTGTTTCACTGAAATAATGAAAAGCTGCAGAAATGAGAATGTAACATGAAACAGAGGCCTCTGGGCTGGGCACGAGAATAAACTCCAGGAATCTTAGTGGCTGAAGTTTATCATGGGGTCCTCTGAAGTCCCCAAGACGTTCACTGTCCCTTACGATGGTCCCTGCGCCCGTGTGGCAGTGGAACACTTGGAATGCCATTAGTCCCTAGATGCTACAAGTGCAAATAAAATAGACACTGGATTTCAAAACCTGGAACAAAACGAGAGAGAGAAGAATGAAATAGCCTATTAATAATTTTTGTATTGATTATATGTTACACGTTGGAATGATAATTGGGTTAAATCAAACATGCTATGAAAATTCATTTTACCTGTTCCCTTTTGCTTTTTTAACATGGTTATGAGAACGTTTTAAATTCATGGCTCGCATTCTGTTTTTATCCTACAGGGCTGCCCTAGACTACCACACACACACACACACACACACGCACACACACACGCACACCAGGCCAGAGAGGGGCAAGAGCCTAAATTTGGGGATCAGGAAATGAACACCTCAAAAGGAGACTATTGGAGGGAAGCAGGAAAATGACGGCTTTTTTCTTTTTCTTTTTTTCTTTTTCAGAAAATTGACAGTAAAGCTTAAAAAGAAGCTAGGCATAGTGGCTCAAGTTTATAATCTCAGGGTTCTGGGAGGCTGAGGCAGGAGGATCACAAGTTCAAGCCCAACCTTGGCAACTTAGCAATTGATCAAGACTGTCCCAAAATAAAAAATAAAAAGGGCTGTGTGTATAGCTCTGTGTGAAGGGCACGCTTCAATTCCCAGTACCTGTCCCCGCCCCCCAAAAAAACAAACCTGGGGAAATAGCTTGATGAGGAGAGAGGGTTTAGGGTGGGCACGTGGGGTGGGATGGATGCTGGGGGCTGACATTGAACTTCCTCCAGAGGAGAGCATTTAGGGCAGGGTACCTCAGCTGCAGAGCTGGCTGGGCTGCACGGTGTGGAATGCTGGTCTGTGTCATTTATACGGAAAAGAAAGGCTCTGAGAAATCGCCAGCAATGCCAGCGCTCCCCCGGGGAGCAGCAGTTCTGTTTCCCTGTGTGTGGGTTTTCCTGTCTTTCTTCCAAGCCTCCTACATCGTGCAGCGATCGATCTCGTAATTAGAAAAACAAATAAATTCTCTTAAGGCTCCAGGAAGCCAGGAAAACTGTGGGTCAGAGAAGGACATACAGAAAGCTGGGATTCTGGGTCCATCAGGATCCCCCCGGCCCCATCATAGGCTTCTAGGGTGGAATCTTGGGGTGGGAAGTAGGGGGCCCCAGTACCTCTGCCTCTTTGCCCCTGGCCCCAGGCCATCGTGCAGTTGGTCTCCTAGATTTATGGCTCCTCCAGGTGCCCGGCTCAGCAAGCAGATCTTGGGGCCCGTGAAGAAATCTGCAGGAACTGCTGGAGTTCAACTGAGCCTGGAGCCTGCCAGCCAGGCCTGAGCCCCAGGACTGTGTTAGCCACGCTCCTTGGGGTCTGCATGCCTGCTTGCTCCCTTCCACCCCATTTCTGGACACCTCTGACCTCTCTTCCCCTCTGGGCAGGGATGCCTCTGGGTCATCACATCCTACCTTGAGTTCAGGGTAAACTGAGCTCACAATGGATTCAGAAAGCGCTGGATAATGTACCTAGGGCTAGGGGGACAGTGCCGACCTCATCTCTGTCATTTCCACAACAATCCTGCTGATGTGGATACCTATTGCCATCCCATTTCACAGATGGGTAAATTGAGGCTGGGAAAGTGAAGCCACTTACTAAGGGAGCTCAGGCCCACAGCTGATAACTGAGTGGCAAAATCAGGGCTCAAAGTAGGGCACAATCACAGCAGAGCCCCCCTACACCAGCTCCTTCCGCCCTTGCTGCAGTCCACATGCACATCTGGGGGTCTCATAGCAGCAGGAGAGAGCCGAATTGCCAATCAGAAAAGTGGAGGGGCCTGGGCTGGCCTCCCAAAGACGGAGGCTCAGAGGGCACACTTTTTGAAGAAACCCCCAAGACCAGGTCCAGAAGGTACCGTATTCAATACAGCATCATTCTCAAACTTGTCAGAACTTGCCGAATGAAGTGCAAAATAAAGCTCTGAATGACAGAATAATGAGGAATTCATTTGAAATGTAAAATAAATAGGTAGCTCTCTGGTGAGAAGGCAGAATAAATGGCATTTGGATGACATTTGGTGATTAAATTAAATAGTAATGAACCCACGGATAATGTACCCAGGGAGGCAAGGAAGGCGCGCTTCTCCCCAAAGCTCTGGCCTCAGAGCCCCAGCTGTTGGCAGCTGTCCTGGGTTGGAGCCTCACCGTGGACTCCATGGTTAGAGCAGGAAAGCTGGCCTACTGGCTCAGACGCCTGGGCTAGAGAGGAGGGTTGGCCTTGGGCTCCAGGAGCCAAGCCATGGTCTGGCAGTGCTGGGAATCCTCGTGACAATCTGGCCCTGTCCTCTCATGCTGTACCTTGGGAGGCGGAGACCTAGGAAGACCAAGAAACGTGCCCAAAGGTATCAATGCTAGGCAGAACAGTCTGTCTCCTACGCCGTGCTCCTCCTTGCCCCTGGGGTGGTCTCTGGAGATGTCCCTCCTGAACCTGCCTCCTGACACCCACACGCTCGTGCGGTCCCCTCCCCTTGTTGGGGGTCCCCGTGACATAACATTGATCAACAGAATGTACCAGAAGCAGTGCCACTGGCCGTTCCAGGCCAGGTCACAGAAACCTGGCATCTTGTATGTAGGCGTCTGGGCTCATTGCCCTGGGAAAGCCTAGCATCCTTTGAGCTGTGCGGAGGCCCTGGGCAGCCACGCAGCAGGCTGCGGGAAGGGACAGCCAGCCGGACAGCCCCAGCTGTCCTCTATCTCCAGTGAAGGGCCAGATGTGTGTAGGAAGAAGTTTTCCTGGCACCGGTGACTCTTTCAGAGGGCCGAGAGAGACCACGCGCTGAGCTCATCGCCCACAGCCACCCGAGAATGCACAGCAGATTGCTTCTGTAAGCAGGGAAGCCTTGGAGTGGTCTATTACGCGGCAATCAATGATCAGAATACAAGCGGCTTTCAGAGGCAGGACCGATTGTCAGGCAGCTACAGCAGCTGGCTGCCAGGATTTCCAGGCCCGTCCTTCCAAATTTAATGTGAGTTAAACCTGAACTCCAGGTCTTGCGTGAGAACTAACACTCCAGGTCCAAGGGAGCGTGTTAGAAGGCCTGGAGAAATTAACCCTTTATGTATTCATTTATTCAACAAATACAGACTTCTGCTAAGGGCACAGTTAAGGCACGATGTTGAGAAAAATAGCCGCTGACTTTGATTCCTGACTCCCGATCCCACTGAGGCAGAAAGACAGCCAGGCAGTCTCCTCGAGGGTCAGTTACAGAGAACTGAGGACAGGACAGGACCCTCCCATGCCCCTGCCCAGCCCTCGTGCCTGGAAGGAGGTGGCTCCTGGGGAGACCCCATATGCCTCACCGATGGCCTTTTGGGGGGTGATGGGATTAAATAAGAAAGGATATTTATAAAGAGCTCACTGCAAGTGGTTCCTCAGTAGAAGGCATCTGTTGTTTTTACATTTATTTTTAGCATTATCACTAATAAAAGCTGAGAGGCTTTAAAGCCTTTTTCTATTTGTTTGCAACTCCAAAGAGAATCTAAGGAGCATTTCTCACTGCCTGTTTTGCGACCTGGCTACAATGTGATGAGACCAAGCTCTCAAAACTTAGGGCTGGGGATGTAGCTCAGCCGCATAGCACCTGCCTGGCAAGCTCAAGGCCCTGAGTTCGATTCCTGGTATCAATAAGGAAAATAGTAAAAAAAAAAAAAAGACCAAGCTCTCAAAACTTAATGTCTCTGACCCCCACCCACCTCCTCCTCCTAGCTCCATCCTTGGTTTAAGGAACAGATCATGCCTTAGGGGACAGAATGGGCTCAGAGAAGGGACTTGGCTGGGAATTCCTGGGACAGCTGGGGAGGAGGTTTCAGTTCAAGCCAGGAAGGGCTGGGTACCCTGCATTCCCAGCCCTTCTGGCTCCTGAGCACCCACATTCTCTCTCCCCCTTTACACTGCACACATTGAAAATGGGATGCCCTAGGCATCTCCCCGCCACCCCCAAATGCACACAAAAAGTTGCACGTTTTTAAAGATATAGTAGCTCCCTTATCAACAGGTGATACCCAAGCTACCCAGGGGTTCAGTCCATGGTGCATAACTTCGCCTCAAGAAAG
Organism: Chinchilla lanigera; assembly: GCF_000276665.1. Taxonomy (NCBI): domain Eukaryota; kingdom Metazoa; phylum Chordata; class Mammalia; order Rodentia; family Chinchillidae; genus Chinchilla; species Chinchilla lanigera. Next base: position 2,258,219 of record NW_004955486.1, on the reverse strand, counting down.
ACTGAGCAACTTCAGGGTGGACAATGGCAGGTTCAGGGGTGGGCCGGGCACTATGGGTGCTGTTCAGAGAAAGATGAAGGATGATATTTGGAGGTGACCATCATGACATGTGGAGCCCCAGAGAATGGAGGTCTTTGCTCTGTGAAGTGCTGGGGCCTTCACCTCAAGCTAATAGGTCCAGGAGGTGAACACAGCCTGCACCGCCAACTGGATTCTGAGTGTCTGTAAAGTCACACTGACAAAGGTACTGATTCCTGCAAAGAATTTCTCCCTCCTTGATTGAAGAGAAACCATCCTTCTAGTCTTCCCATCCACCACCCATTCTTAACATGTTATGTACAAAGGCCTCAGGGTGAGGGTTGAGTGTTTCTGGACCGACAATGAAACCAAGAGTTTCTGGGATAATTCCAGCGGTCCCACCATAGACAGCACCCTCCTTTTCCTTCTCTTCCCCTTCACATGCTTCCCTCTGTCTTGGTTGCCCGTAAAAATTCATGTTTCATGAGGAATCACTGGTGAATTCCCATGTCTGAGGATACAGTGGTCCTGAGACCTCCACTGTCAGGCAAGAAGTCTGAGGCTGAGTCCTGTGGGCACATTGTAATTTAAGGAAGATAAACCCTTCAGGATAAAAATGGGATAACCACACTGAATGCATAAATTTGTTTATTAAATTTAATTTTAAATAAGTGCTATGTAACCAGCATAAAATAATTCCTAGGTAGGCACTCTAAAACATTAACCAAAATGTCTACTATTAAAATAGAACAATGTAGCAGTATACTGTGATAACATTGCTAGCATCACTATTTGTTATGGCTTGTATCTAGATTTTCCCCCCAAAGCCTCATGTGGTCATAGGTGAGGAGTTTCGAAGGTGGCTGGATTAGGGTGTGTGAATGTGGATTACGGGAGAGATACTGGGATTAGGGGTGTGGATAATGGAACCCTCACCCTGGATATAAGTGGCACCAATCACTAGGCTTGTAGCCTGGATGGGATATGAAGGGACAGAAAGAAGGCAACTTTCTGCTACTGCTGCTGCTGCTGCTGCTGCTGCATCACTGTCTCCTGCTGCCTGCCATGGACTATTTCTCCTCTGCCATGCCCCTCTGCCCTTCCACCTTGCCTTGGAGATAGCCAACTGTAGACTGAAACCTGTAAAAAGTGTGAGCTAAAAAACCCCTTCCTCCCTTAACTTACAGGTGTCAGGCATTTTCTCCTAGCAACAACAAGACACTATTCTGGTGCTTTGGGTCCAACATTAAGTAAAATGACACCTTACCCACATGTGGAGGGGGTGTTAACCTAACCAAGACCACTGTCCTTTCTGCTGTACCCCAGAGGGGAAATGGCTAGATTGGTCACCAGCACTCCATGTAATCCAGGAGGACCAGGATTACAGTCCTGGCTCTCCCCTGAGCTGCTGGGCACAGACCTTGGGCGCCTCGCCTGTCTTCCCAGGCGGGCTGTGGGCATCACCTCCCTTCTAGACTGGGAGAAAGTACTGAGAATTGAGACCACCTAGGGTCAGCAGCAGGGGGCTCTGCTCCGACCTCCTAGGCAGAGGGTGAGCCTCTTAAGGGTCTGAGGAGGCAAGAGGGAGGTGCAGACAGAGGGCAGATCCCTGAGGGGCTCCCCACACCCCATAGATGCCTGAAACCCCACTTCTTTCCCTGCCCAGCACCGGCATGCAGAATGTGCCTCCCTCCTCCACCGTGGCTTCTGGGCAAGGATTGTGCGTGGGATCAGTTGCTTCCAGCAAGCAGTGGGAGGGAGGCAGCCCCAGGGGCTCTGCACCTGGCCTTGCTGCCATGCTACAGGCGAGGTCCTTGCCCAGCCAGGCCCTGTCAGAATAGCCACAGCCTAAGGCAGCCTAAGAAGAGGCAACAGCCAGAGCCCCAAGGAGGGAGCGGGCCAGGCGCATGGACACAGAGCCCGCAGTGTGGTCACCCGGGTGAAGGTTCGAGTCCCTCCTCGGCCTCTTCCCACACGGTGGCTTCAGCCAGTCCTCCGGCCTCTGCAGGCTGGTTTCCCGCCCTGTCAAGGGGTTAGTGGTTCGCTTGCAACAGGGGCTGCTTTGTTACCGCATCACAGGCATGAGAAACGGGGGACCTTTACTTCCGGAAGCCAGAGCCCTTGTCCTTCTCCCCTCCCGCGACGGTACACATTTCTCCTGTCCCTCGGCCAGGCCCCAGCCACCCCAGCTGCAGGATCTCGGCCTGGGGCTGAGGTGTGTGAGGGCCACCGCGCCGGCCTTTCCACTGAGACGCGAAGCCAGTGGTGACGTCAGCGTTCCCCGTGGTTGCTAGGGAAGGAGACGCCGGTATTGGGGCGTGGGGCTTGGAAGCCTGAAACCTGGGGTGTGTTTCCACCCGGAAGTCAGGGCCACCCTCGTGGGGCTGAAGTAGCGCGATCCGGGCTAAAGCTTTCTGCGGCGGAAGCGCGGGGCCCGGAAGGCAGGAGCTCTTCCCTGATGATGGATGATAAGCTCTCCGCGGCCTTGCGCTGTCCACAGCGTGATTATCAAGGCACTGGTCCCACGCCTTCCCTACAGCGACAGCGTGGGGCGGCTGATCTGCCCCGCCCCGGGGATCTGATCTCGCCTTTTGTCTTTCCCCAAAAGAGCCTCTCTGCTGGGAGGTTGCTGGAATGCAGAAATTCCCGAAAAGGAAACCAGGGCTTCTGCTAGCAGGTTTCCAAGCCTCCCTGTCAAGCCGCGGAGTTGGGGGGATGCAGCTGCCCAGGTGTGGAATCAGGAAGATCCTGGTCCCCCCGCCACCAGCCTGCATGCCTGTCCCTCCCCACTTCCCTGATGACACACGTTTCTCCTCCTGTCCCTTCCCTCCAGACCCGGATCCCCTCCTCCGTGCAGGATGAGACATCTGTGCTGGCCTCAGGGCCTCTGCTCATGCCGTTCCTTCCACCTACCTGCTGTCCCGGAACAGCCCAAGCCTCCTCCGCTCACCTCTGTACTCTGATGCCCCCTCTCAGAGGCTCCCACCTCCCTGGTAGAGCATTCCCAGCCCTCCAGCGCCTCATCTGACTTCGTTTCCTGTCGCCATGGCTCCGCATTTGCTCAGTTCTGGGCCACGTCACCCCTTGAAGTCCAAGTTGCAGGAACTCAGTCTCACTCACATCTGCGAGAACAGAACAGACTAAGTGCCTAGCAGAAAAAAATAATTTTTTTGGCTTCTCATTTATCCATTCTTATTTTATAACCAGCGCATATTTAAATGAATAAGTCCCACAGGTATTTGAGCTTGTGTTTGCTTCTCCATGAGGTCAGAAAAGGTCTCCTTCTACCTGCTGACTCCTCTGGCTTCGTCCCATATAACACCCACCTCCCCACCCTCCCCTGGCTTGGCTTTCCTGCTGTTTCTGTCCCAGGACCTTTGCACCTGCCACTTCTCTGCCCAGAAAACCTTCCTCAGCTCCTTGCAAAACCCGCTCTGTCCCCTTGCTCAGCTCTTGGGTCAAGTGTCATTTTCTCAGAAAGGCCTCCCCTGGCTGCTAGACAGGTCCCACCCACTCAGTCATCCTAGCACCCCCGGCTCCCTACGTCACCCTGAACCATCTGCAGCCCTCCTGTCCACCTCTGTGCGTGTAAAATGTGTGCTGTGTCTCTGCATTCACCACGATGGGAAAGGATCAGGAGTTAAGAACCTGGGGCAGAGGAAACCACACGCTGGGGAAGTGTGTGGGGGATGAGGGTGAGTGGCCAGTGGCTGTGCTCTGGGCACCTGAGGGCCCAGGGGTGTCCTCCTGCAGACACCCAAAGTGCAGGAGGCTTGTGGGTTTGGAACCCCACAGTGTTCAGGGCCCCACGGGGGAATTGGCTAAGCTCCCTGGGAATGGGGTAAAGGGAGAGAAGAGATCGATTAACCCAAGAGGTAGCTGGGAGCCACAGCAGGTTCTGGAGCTACGGCAGGAGGCAGGGAAACCGAGAAGGGTCTAATGGCCAGTGGCAGATGGAGGCTGCCCTAGTGTTCTTCACCACTTTCTGGAGCAGCTCTGCAAGTCCTCCTTCATGAGTGTCTTTACCACGGGTGATAAAAATACAGTGATGCTGCTGTCAAATACCATCCAATAGAAGGGCAGAGTGGTAAAAACAGTGCGTCCTCCTCCCGCTTCTGGCACCGTGCACCTTCCATCCCGCCCTCCACGTCAAAATGACCGCAAAAGGTAAACATTTGGAATCAGTTCTGGACATAGAGGCAGGCAGGAGAGCACAACAAAAGACACTCACAAAAGAGGACTTCAAACTGCTTCAGAGCCAGGTGTGGTATGCATGCTTGTAATCCTAGCACTCAGGAGGCTGAGGCAGGAGGATCACTTGAGTTTGGGACCAGCCTGAATTACAGAGTGAGACCTTGTCTCAAAAATAAAACAAAACAGGCCGGGCATGGTGGCACATGCTTGTAATCCCAGCACTCAGGAGGCTGAGGCAGGAGGATTGTTGGGAGCTCGAGACCAGCCTGGGCTACAAAGTGAGCTCACAGCGGGACTGAACTGCACAGTAAGACCCTGTCTCAAAAAGACAAAAAAAAGAAAAAAAAGAAAAAGAAAAAGAAAAACTGCTTAATGGCAAGAACCAGGGGGGGCTTAGCCTCTGTCCCACCCTATATCTCCCTGTGACCCCAGACAGATGCCTTCCCCAGGAGCCTCACTCTTTCCAGCTGCAAAATGGGAGGTTTCCTCAACAGACCTCTTCTTCCACTCTCTGAAGGATGCTGCGGCCCTCACAGTGTCAGAGAAGGACCCAAGACACGGAGAGGGAGAGGGCTTCACCCAGATCGAACATCACTTTTCCCTAGCCCATGGCTTTACCCACAGCAGGACTCGGGCCACGGGCTTGCAGATGATTCCAAGACTCCAAGGAGCTTTTCCTAGTGGGGAGACGGCAGCCAGCCCTGCAGAGGGACCTCGGTGACCGAGACGGGACAGACGGCTCCTTCCCATCTGCGGAGTCACCGAGGGCAAAGGTGTCAGCTGCACACATGCCGGGCTCAGAGACCCAAGAGCACTACAGCCCCACACTGGGGCCCAGCGCACCCGGCACCCCTTCACCGGACACCGGTGCCAACCGTGGTTTAAAGGGTTTTTCTAACTTTGCTCTCGGAGTTGCCTGGCTCCCGGGCCCTGAGCTAATCGGAGAGTGGTTGCGGCTGCCCCCCTGTCCCCTCGCCTGCTCTGGAATTCTCACCAAGTTAGAACTCCGGGCTGACAAATTGCTTTCGCGTGGAATGACACATTTATGAATACCAAATGTAGTAATTAGCGCAGTTGACCTAACGTTCCATTTTTGTAGACATTTAACATTTATTAATTTCGATTTCACAGTTTTCTTTCCCCATTTGGTAGCCAATAAATATTTTAAGGCCTTGGATATTGCTCCAGGATCCTTAAAAGCTCAGACACCCGAAGTCTTACTGTGACCTCGAAGAAGGGGGGGGAAGCTCTCTGGGCCTCAGTTCCCCATCCTGCTCTCTAGCCCTGGGTGAACCCACAGGGTTGACCCACCCCAGCAGGGACATTGGAACCCACACAGCTCAAGCCAAGGCCAAGGGCGGCCGGGTCTGCCAGCCACGTCCACAGGGAGAGGTGCTCAGAGCCCAAGACCCCTCGAACCCTTGAAGAGCAAAGCAGTGAAAACCATTGCATTGCCGGTGGGTTGAATTTCACCCCTGTGGGTCAGGGTGTGTCTTCTAGTTAATGCACCGGCCACAGCTACGACCTGGCTTTTTAATTCAGTGGGAACAAAGGGGCAAGAGCAAAGGGGGAGGTGGTCATGCTGCGGAGACAGCGGCAGGGACAGCGGAAGGGCCTGAGGGTGTGGTCAGGCCAGAAAAGCAGGGTGGTTGTGCATGCGCTCTGCATCAGGCAGCATAGAAAGTCCTCAGCACCCGGCGCTGGTCCCAGGGAACCGAAGGGCCCCTCCCAACCCAACACCACCCCTGGGTTCTGCATGTAGAAGTAGCTCTGTTGCCGCCGTACTCAGCTGGGTAGGCCTAGAGGACACTGTGAGAAGCACCCTCTGCTTAAGTAGGTTTGGGAGAAAAGGCCAGGGAGGAGGAGAGGGAGCCAAGCCCCACCCATCTGGGGGCCAGTGCTTGGGTCCTGATGCACCCATTCATTTCCTCCCCACCCCCACCCCCACCCCACCCCGCCCCAGCCCAGGTCATGGGGGCACGCCTGAGGCAGGAGGACCTCAAATTCCAGCCCAGCCTGTGCAAATTAGCAAGGCTCTGTCTTAAAATAAAAAGTTGAGAAAAGGGCTGAAGATAGAGCTCAATGCAAGGCCCTAGGTTCAAACCCCAGTACCAGAGAGAGACAGAAAGAGAGAACAGATGACATTAAGACTTAAGAGACACAATTGCAATGTTCCAACTACCCCAAACAATTAAAAGGTGGATAAACAAGGGCTGCAGGAGGAGAGGTTCACTTTGGCACCCACCCTAGACAGAAAACATTTTAAATCAAGAATGCATTCCAGCCAGGCATGATGGCATATGCCTGTAATCCCAGCACTCGGAAGGCTGAGGCAGGAGGATTGTTGTGTGTTTGAGACTAGCCTGGGCTGCAAAGTGAGCTCAAGAGCAGCCTGAACTGCATGGTGAGACCCTGTCTCAAAAAGACAAAAAAAAAATGCATTCAAGACACCAAACCCACCTCTCATCACAGCTTAGCCCCAGCTCCCTTATACATTTATATTAGTTGGGCACACACACAAAAAAAAACACCTAACACAAAGCCCATGTTATAATAAAATGTCAAATATCACATGTAATTTATTGACTACCTGGATCCCCCCAATGAAAAAAAGCCACAGCACAGAACAGGCATCGCTGGTGATTTGACCTAGTGTCCGTGAGACCTGGAAGGAGAGAGAGGATATGGTCGGTTTAGGGAGAAAATGCCCCCCAGCTGTCATACATGTGCAAAAGGGAGTGCTACAGCTGACTGCAGCTAGAAAGTTGGGCTTGGTTGGGCCTGGGTCACTGAGCTGTAACCTGGAAGAGTGTGTTCTGGTTTTGTTTTTTGAGATAGGGTCTCCCTATGCCGTTCAGGCTAGTCTTAAACTCACTGTGTGGCCCAGGCTGGTCTCAAACTTGCAGCAATCCTCCTGCCTCAGCCTCCTGAATGCTGGGATTACAGACGTGCACCACCAAACCTAGCATGGGAGAGTGTATTCTAGTCGCTGGCTCCTTCTCCCTCTCTCTTTCTGCTTCCTGACTGCTGCGGCTTGAGCACATTTTCCTCCACCAAGTCCCTCTGCCATTGTGTTTCTGCCTTGGAGCCAGCCGTGAGCCAAAATAAATCCTTCCTCCTTTCAACTATGGCTGTCAGGTATTTTGTCCTAGCAGCAAGACAGGATCAGACCACATATCCCTAGCCCAGGGTAAGGTTCACATTCAAAGTCCAAAATTCAAAGTACAGTTTTCTGCGAATGTGTATCCTTTGCAAACCATTGTGAAGTCCAAACCTTGTGGTCAAGCCATCAAAAGGCAGGGACAGTGGGTCCCACAAGTGAGTCACTGCAGAAAACCAGGCTGGCGACACAGAGCTGAACCCCGGAGAAGGAGCTACCGGCCTGCAGGGAGACGGAATCAGGAAGAGAGTGACAGGACAGGCGACAACACACCTTTTTAAAACTTGAATTGAGCCGAGCGTGGTGGCTCGCGCCTTTAATCCCAGCACTCAGGAGGCTGAGGCAGGGGGATCGTTGTGAGTTCGAGACCAGCCTGGGCTATAAAGTGAGCTCAAGGCCAGTCTGAACTGCACGGAGAGACCTTGTCTCAAAAAGACCAAAAAAAAAAAAAGACTTGAAATAAATGTGTATTCTCAAAGAAAGCAGGACGGATGGGTAGAAGCCATAATCAAGGTTGAAATTAAAAGAAAAAACCACCAACCCTAAATTAAGAAACTACCTGCCTCTGGAGATAGGCTGGAACCCAGGGTGTTCCAAATAAAAATTCAATAAAAATAAATTGAAACATTACCATTAAAAAACAAAAAATGAGCCAAGAGGAGGAACTGGAACACCGAGTCGATGCTGGTGATCTTGAGGGAGTAGAGGTTATTCGTTAGGTACGATAGCAGCACAGCGGTTATGTTTTACAGAAGACTGATCTCTTTTAGAGATCGTGCTAAAATATCTACCGATTAAATGACAAGATGTCCGGGTTTTGTTTCACAATAATGCGGTGGGGGAAGCGTGTGGGGCTATAAATAAAGCAGGATTGATTGGCCGCGAGGTAAGAATTGTTGGGCTGCTTGATGGCAGAGAGCTGACTCATTATTATATTGTCTTTTCTATGGAATCTCTTTGAAAGTTTTCTATAATAAAAAGTGAAAAGCAAAATAGGATTTGGATGAGGATTTCTGGGCCAAAGCATCAGCCTGTGGAAACTTCCCAAGGCTGGGAAAGTTGGGCTGGTTTTGGGGGTGGAAGGCAGGAAGGCCAAGGAGGTCGGAGGCCCAGGGAGGCCGAGGATATGCAGAGCGCCAGGCCCAGGGATGAGGCCAGTGTTTATGCTGACTGTCCGAGGAGCCCTCAGAGAGTTGTGGGCCAGAGCAAGTTCAGATCCAATCCTGCCTTTACAGATGGCTGTGATGTTAGGTGAAATAAAGCAGGCACACAAGTTTCAATATCACATGGCTTCTCTTTGCAAATAATTAAAGGGCAAGACGAAAGATAATAGGAAACAGGGAGATAGAGCTTTTGCAAATGGAAGGGGACCAAGAATTGGAGGGAGGGGAAAAGAAGGGGGTGGGAAGGAGATTTGAAAAGAATTAAGATGTGTTACGTACACACACCAACTTTCCACAGTGCACGTCATCTTTAGGCACTGCAAACATGGATTAATAAAAATAATTCTTTAATGTACTAACTGGGCTGTTACTATAACAAAATACTCAAGGCTGTTCATGAGAAAGAAGGTTGCTTTTTTTTTTTTTTTTTTTCAAGAATAGGAAATTTTGCTGGAGAAAAGCAACGGGGAATGGGAGTAGCTCTGGAGAGGCAGGAGGGATCCTGAATGGGTTGCCCAGGAGGTTGATTTAGCTCACGGTTTGGGAGGCTGGAAGTCCAAATGGCCTGGCACAGGCTCTAGTCAGGGCTTTACAGGTGGCAATGGCTGGGGCAGCAGGAAAAGAACAAGCCAGGATGCCAGAAGCTCCACCTTCAGATCTTCCAAGAGGCCAGGTTCCACCTTCAGAATGACCCCTGGGAAAGCTAACTGGGTCCATGAAAAAGACCTTCATCCCATCCAAGGACTGGCTCCCTGCCCCCTGACACACACACAGCTTTCTCCACAGGGAAGGAGCAGCATGGGAGACCTAGTTTTGGGCCACCACAGGGCCACCCCCCAGCTCATGACTTGGGGACTCTATCTTATCCCTGGCCCCTTTCCTTTGACACTGTCCCCTAATCTGCTTCCCAGCCACCATGAACTAAGCTTTGCTCCGCCAGGTGCCTCCAGCATGAAGATTCTGCCTTGGAGCCAGCTGACCATGGACTGAGCTCCCTAAAACCCAGAGCCAGATTAAACCTGATTCCGTATGTCATAAGTGTGGGCCCTGTGTCTCAGCAGTGGAATAGCTGACTATATAAACAAGAATGGAAACCCAGGAAGAAGTCGGCTTGGCCCAGCCTGGACCTCTGGGCTTCTTATGCAAGCATTGGGGTGCAGGATAAAGAGCTTCCCTAAGGCTAAAGGAATGACAAGGGGGTCTCTGAACCGGAGAAGAAGGGAAGGGGACAGGATGGATACAGACAACATGGATATGTCTAGGTTCCCAGAGGTGGCTGGGCAAGTGGCCACAGAGGAGAGGAGGGGATGGAGGGAGAAGGCTTCAAGGAAAGGAAGTCAGGGGGCCCCAGACACACACAGCTGCCACGTGGCAGCCACCCCGTTTGTGTGGGGCCGATCCCACTCTCTCCCAGTAGCCGTTGCCACAAGGTCATCCCATGCCCCTTATCATGGTGATTGGTTTCAATACACAAGATCTCAGCTGGGAAGGGTGGCCAAGACCTGGGATCTCAGCACTCTGGGAGGCAGAGGCAAGAGGATCTCAAGCGCAAGACCAGACTGGGCAACTTAATAACGTAGTAAGATCCTGCCTCAAAATTAAGACAAAACAAATTTTTAAAGGAATTAGGATACAGCTTAGTAAGAAGACCATGGGTTCAATTCCCAGTATAAACAAACAAACTAGGTCTGAGCTGATTTGTTCCCATCCTTCCTATGGTCACAGGCATCAGCTCTGAAGTGGGCCACCTCAGGGTCAAAGACTTTGGCTAGGATTCTGGAGACAGAGACATGTCTGTCCTTTTGGGTTTTTCTGTTTGTTTGTTTTGTCTTTTTGAGACAGGGCCTCACTATGCAGTTCAGGCTGAGCTTGAGCTCACTTTGTAGCCCAGGCTGGCCTCGAGCTCGCAACGATCCTCCCGCCTCAGCCTCCCAAGTGCTAGGATTACAGGCGTGCACCACCACACCTGGCTATGTCTGTCCTTTTGGATTAGGAGATGTGGCTGGAACTGTGCAGCCCTTTTGTCATCATGAGGGAAACCATCCCCCCGCATTGACATTAATATCAGGAATAGAAAAAAGTAGAGAAACGGAGAAATAATTGGGGCCTTGGTGGCATTCACGAGCTGCTGAGTCAAATAGCCCCGGAGGCTAACTTACTGCCAGACTCACAGAGCTGCGTGCTGATAAATCCGCTTCATGGTGAAGCCACTTTGAGCGGAGTTTTCCTATTACATTTCTTCAGGGACAGCAGAAAAGCTGAGGAAAATGGAGAGCAGCTCTCACCTGCTCCTCCGGCCAGCTCCTGCCAATGGCTCCCCTGGCTGAGGGGGTCTGTGGGAGCCAGGCTATGCAGAGAACAGGGGAGACAGCTGCGCAGGCACAAAGAGACACAGCCTGATTTAAGGAACCACTTTACTCAAAATTGGCAGATGTAAATGTTCATCTCATCCCAAATCAACCTTGCAGAAAAATCCACAATATTATGCAGCTGCATGGCTGAGCGCCCCACCCAGCCATGCTGACGTAAAATTTACAAACACAAGGGTTGCGGGGGCCTCTTGTTCAGTCTCCAAGGACAGACAGAGAGACAGAGGTCCTGAGAGGCCTGGAGGTCCGCCCAGGCTCACACGGTCCCTTGGCTCGTGCTGTGAATTCTGGGGACGCCAGGGGACAGAGGAGACCAGCTGGAAGCAGATGTGGCTGGTGTGGAATTTGCATGTCGTTTATGCATCATTCCCCAGCCTGCAAAATATCCAGAAATTCTGCGCCACACCCTCCCCACGCCATCCCCCCAGCCTGCCAGTGCCCCTGCGGCCTCCTAGCCTTGGCTTCGTCCACCTAGAAAGACGTGAGGGAGTGAGGCCTGCTCCCCAAGGCCGCTCACCTGAGGTGGGGATGCCAGTTCAGCACACCCCGCCTCTCCCCGGCCGGATGCCCACGCCTGGCACGCACTGCCTTGCCCGCATGGGGCTGCTCCCGGGTGGCACACATTTTTTATTTTAATAGTCATGTATTCATGTTTATGCTGCTTTGAATTTATGACTAGGGATGCTTGTTTCCCATTTATGGCTGTAATAGAAAGTTTCCCTTTAAAGTAAATTTCAGGGTGTTCTTTTCCTTTTTTTTTTTTAGTGAGTCAGTGGAAATAAAAGTAGTAAGTAATAGGCAGGTGTCAATATGGCTCAGACAGGAATAAAAGGAGGAGATGTTTGGGAATGCTGCTCTAATTGAAAGTTCTCCAGCCACTGGGTCACCCCAGCTCCACTAGGCCTGCAGTCAATCGAGGTGAAGTGCAAGGAACATCTTGCACTCCTGTCTGTGTTGGGCTGGCTTTCTTGCTTGCTTTTGGGGCTGGGTAGGCAGGGGCACAGGGTCTTACTATGTAGTTCAGGCTGGCCTCGAACTCATGGTGATCTTCCTGCCTCAGCCTCCCAAGTGCTGGGACTACAGGTGTGTGCCACCACACCTGGCTTGGCTGGCTTTCTTTCTTTTCTTTCTTTCTTTTCTTTCTTTCTTTCTTTCTTTCTTTCTTTCTTTCTTTCTTTCTTCACTTTGACTTTTTGAGAAAGAGTCTCACTATGTAGTCCAGGCTGGTCTTGAACTCATATGTACCCCAAACTGGCCTTGAACTTGCAGTAATCCTCCTGCCTCAGCCTCCTGGGTGCTGGGATTTTAGGTGGGCACCACTATACCCAGTTCTTTTTTTTTTTTTACTTAGTGTATGTTTGCAAAACAAAATCGTGATGCTCATCTTAGGGAGTTGGTACATGAAAACAGCAGATCTTGATCAATTTTTATCTCTTTATATCCTTTCCCTTGCCTTCCCCCTCCTCTATCTACAAATCCCTTCCCTGTCTACAAAAATCTGCCTTCTTGTTTCCTACCATCTCTCCTTCATTTCATTCATTCATTTATTTCTATTTTAGATTTACCATATAAGAGAAACCATACAATATTTAACTTTCTGTGTTTGACTTATTCCACTTAACATTATGGTCTAAAGTTCTATCCATTTTCCTGTAAGTGACATGAGTTCATTCTTTTTTGTGGCTGAGTAATATTCCACTGTGTAGCTAGCCCATATTTTCTTCATCTGTTGATGAAGGCATGTAGGCTATTTCCAGAGCTTAGCCATTGTGGATGGTGCTGCTGGGAAACCAAATATCCATGCATCACTGTAGCCTGATGTCTTTAACTATTTCAGGAGTGTATCCAGGAGAGCTACACTAGCATTTCTATTTTTGGTTTCCTGAGGAGTGTCCATGCTGATTTCCATAGGAGTAACATGGAAGGTTCCCTCTCCCAAGGTCCTTGCCAGGACATTCTGGCTGGGGCAAGCGGACATCTCAGAGCTGTTTAGAATCCCGCTTGCCTCATGGCTAAAGATGATGAACACGTTTTAGTGTATTTCTGTGCTATTTGTACTTCTTTTTTTTGAGAAGCGTCTGCTCAGCTCACTTGCCCGTGCTTTGATTGGGGGATCTGTTTTGGGGGGTTTCTTTGGAGGGCTTCTTCCTACATTCCCAATGTTAGTCCTCCCGCAAAAGAGTTGCAGTCAGACCTTCCTCCCCATTCCACAGCGGGGTCTGCGCTCTGCTGAGCCGAAGCTCTTTAATTTGCTGCGGTCCCATTTGATGTGCTCGGTTGCCATTCTACCCAGGAAATCCTAGTGGTTTCAGGCGCTTTCTCTATGTTACCTTCCTGCACTTTCAACGCTGCTGTTTTTATATCCAGCTCTTTGATTAGTTTTGATTCTAGCTTTCTTTTTGACACATAGTAGCTGCACATATCTACCGGGTACAACGTGACAATTTGACACATGTATACACTTTGCAATGATCCAACGGGGCAATTTCCAGCGCTGTCATTTTGTACACGAATCACTTCTTCGTGGTGATGGCATTGGACGCACTGGCCTGAGTCCCAGGGTCCTGCGTGCCCCCCCCCCGCCCCACGTCTGCGCATGTAGCGTCCCGTGGGGACCCACTTTCTCCCAGGTCTGCCAGGGGACCCGTGTCTGCCGCCAGACCACCACCAGCACGGCAATGCAGAAGGCGGCGAGGTAATTAATATCCCGCCATTTAGCTCGCCGTTAATAAGCTGGCTAAGAGCTCCTCTTGAAATTAATAACTTCACATGACCCCAGAGCCCTGGCTTCATACCTTCTTCCTTTTTTTAAGAAACAAAACACACATACACACACTCGCAGAATTTAAATAGAAGAGCAATTTGCATTTATGAGCCGGTATCACTGTTCACGACTGGAGAACTGTAGGGAGTAAAAGCCCTTTCCACTTAATGAGAGCAGCGAGCGGCACGGGAGAAGGCGGAGGCCGGGGAGCTGGCAGCGCGAACGGAAAGGAAAATCCCTCCGGTGTCGCTGTGGGTCTCCACGGCCACGCCTGGGACCGGACCGGACCGGTGTGTGCGCATCCGCGCCAACGACAGACTCCGCGCTTGCAGTCACATGGGGCGAAGGCTCCGCGGATGCCAGGGCGTCACAGCCGTGCCCTCGGGACAGAGCAAGGGAGTCTGGTCTTGAACTACAAAGCAGGCGAAGGCAGCAGCGGCTGAGGGGGAACCGGGACTCAGGGCAGAGGAGGACGGGAGGACAGGAGGCCCCAGGGACGGAAGAGAGAACCGCAGGCCAGCACGGGTAGGATCCTCTCCTTCTGAGCCGCATGTTGACAGCCTGCGAGAGTCCCAGGAAGCCGCGTTTTGGTACAGGTGAGAGACGGAGCTCAGAGAGGTTGAGGTACTTTGTTTGGATGGCCCAGCAGTGAGTGACAGAGTCCAGAAGCAAATGCGGGCCCCCTATTGGTGGGCAAGTCTGCCGCGAAGGCCGCCAGCCTTTCCCCAGGCACAGCTGGCTCTTCAGGCTCACACCTCCTCTCTCTCTCCCTCCAGGCCTGGGGCTCGAACCCTGGTCTTCGCACTGAGCTACATCCCCACCCGCCTTTTATATTTTCTATTTTCAGACAGGGTCTTGCTAAGTGACTAAACTGTCCAGGCTGGATTTGAATTTGTGATCCTCCTGCCTCAGCCTCCCAGATTACTGGAATTGTAGACATGTACCACCAAACCCAGCTCGGCCTCCGTTTTAAACCTCTCAGCATCCTGGTAAAGTAGACTCATCTTCACACTTCACACGTGTGGAAACGGGCTCAGACCAGCCAATGTCCTGCCTAGGGCTGGGCAGGGACTTGAACTCAGGACTTGGACCCCAAGGCCAGTGCTCGTGTCACTGCAGGCCACAAACATTCCAGAAGCTGAGGGTCGAAGCAAAACCACGCGTTCAGCAGAGCTCCGGGGCAGTGTCTGCATGTGGGGCCCTGGAACCCCCAGTAGGCTACAATCCTGTCCTACTGCTGCCTGAGGGTCCCAAACGCAGGTCCCCTCTGTGAGTCACAACACACGCAGTGACACTGACTCTTTCAGGGTGCCCCACAGGTGGACGCAGGGCTAAGCCCTTTGCCAGGCTCACCCTCATAAAGTAAATCTTGGCCTCCTCCTTTCAGAATGGGAGAAAGAGCTGGGTGTGGTGGTGTGCATCTGTAATCCCAGCATTCTGGGAGGCTGAGGCAGGAAGATCACGACTTTAAACACTATATGGACAATTTAACAATTTGGTTAGATCCTGTCTCAAAATTTTTAAAAGGGGCTGGGGATGTAGCTCCGTGCTAGAGCACACCTGGGTTCAATCCTCAGTACTGCAAAAAAATAAAAATGCAAGAATCTGAGGCACAGGGAAATCGGACAGCAGGGGAATAATGGCTCAGCCCAGTAGCCCTGCTCATAACCGCCAGTGTCACCTGCCCACACACTGAGGCTGGTCCCGGCCACAGGAGCAGGATTTAAGTGTCACTTACCAGAGTTCTCACCCTTTATGAGTCACATGGGGCCCCCAGGAGGTGCCATTAACATCCTGCCATTTGTAGGGGAGAAAATGGCACAGAGAGGTCGAGGGCCTTGCCCACAGTCACACAGCAGACCTGCCCAGGGCCATCTGCAGCTACCACTCCCTGCTAGGCCCAAGCTGCCTGCTTCCCCTCCTCCCAGTGCCGCCCCAAGCGGGCACCCGCGTCTTTCCCACATGCTGGCATGGAACGAGGCTTCTGCCAATACCAGGGAAACTTCCTAGTTCTAAGACGCTGCCCCAGCCGGCAGGACTAGAGCCCACGAGAACACAGGACAGTTGCCACCCGGAGGCTCGGGGTCCAGTCTGGACTCAGCAGCTGGTCTGGTGCCAGCCACACCCCAGACATGCCCTGTTAGCTTCAGGCTGGCAGAAGAGGCTGGCCCTGAATCCACAAACAGGAAGCCAGGCCTGCCCCTTGGAGGGACCAGATCTGTGAGCTGGTGGTCACGATTGCTTCTTGAAAGATCAGCCTCCTGGCTCTGTGTGACCCTGCAGGTGGAGGACAGGGCCAGGAATCAGCACCTTCAAACACCCGGTCCCCACCGGGTCACTGGCAAGCGGGCTCCGAGCACTTCACCCACAGAGGGTCAGGTCGGCATTGGCATGGTTTGGGGCTTATTTGCAAGGAGAACAACAGAACACAGGACACATATTTTATAAGATTATCTATAATAATCACCCAAAGAATCATATACAAAGAGTGTAGGGAATCTGTCCACACACTAAAGACCAAGAATCCCGCTGAGGGCCTGGATCCCACAATAATGTCCTGCGTGAGTCCAGCTGAAGACCTGGAGCCCATAACAATGCCTCCCATGAGTCCATCTGGAGGCCCAGAGCTGGGGATATAGCTCAGTGGCACAAGCGCCTGCCTGGCAAGTGCAAGGTCCTGAGTTCGAGTCCCGGTACCGAAGAAAAAACAACTGGAAGCTCAGTGCCCACAACAACGTCTCATGCAGGCCTGTTTCACAGATCTGCACTGTGAGGGCGCAAATGTCAGTGCTGGAATCTAGGAAGTCTGTGCCAGGGGGATGAAGGATCTGTGCTAGCAGGCTGAGGGATCTGCACTGGAGCCAGGAAGCGATGCTCAAAGCAAGAACCAGAGCTGCCCCGAAAGGTACCACAGCCATCCTCAGCAACAGTGAGGTCCCGAGCTCTTCTGATGACCAGGACAGCCGAGTTCCCATCAGAGAAGCCAATGTAACAAGCTTCTCTGGGAGACTTGAGCAGTGCACCTTCTTCCCCTCCGGAGCCAGGAAGCGATGCTCAGAGTGAGGACCAGGGCTCCCCCAAAGTGAACCAAAGCCATTCTCAGTGACAACAAGGTCCTGAGCTCCTCGGAGGATGAAAACAGCCGAGTTCATCAGGAAAGCCAGCACGACAAGCTCCTCCAAGAGAACCAACAGCTCCTTGCAGCTTTTCTCGGCTCCCAACAGCTTCTACCATCTCCCAGGAGCCTCATCTCAGCTCCCAACAGCCTTTTCTCCGCTCCCAACAGCCTAACTTCTTCTCCAGTTCTGCCTCTTATGCTGCTGGCAACAATCCTCAGGTGGGCCTCCCACACCCAGCACCAAGCTTACTCAGCTCAGTTGGGTGTTATAAATTGACCACCAGTTATCAATCTACCATAGGCATCTTAGTGATCTTCTCACCCAGCCTGCCCATTGTACAGAAGGGAACACTGAGGCCCATGGGGCTCATCTTGGCCACAAGATGACTCTGTGACAGTCCTACGACCCACACCCAGAGTATCCAGGTCCTGACTAAAATGTTTGCTCTCTGTGATGCCACCTAAAAAGACAGTGGGGGCGGGGGGCATACAGTGAGAAGGTCCCTGGCCAGGGCAGGAAGCCGGGCTTGACACAGAGCAAGATCTTCCCAGGGCACAGCTAGATGGGGAGGAGGGACACTGTTCTGAGGACAGGTGCAGTTCTTTCTGCCAGACCCTGCGATGCCTGCCCAGTGCACCCACAGGATCACACGTGGGCACACACGTACTGGGCAGGCTGCGACAGCTCCAGGGGCCCCTAGCCTTGACCCCCGATCGCACCAGCTCAGGCACAAATGCCCGAGCCCAGAGGCCCAGCCAGCCTCCCGGAAGCGCGGCGTCTGGCCCTGGGCAGGAGGATCATTCCTCTGCAGCAGCGACACTCAGGGGCTGACCTGCGCCCCTTGCCTGACACTGATGGAAACAGTGCTGCAGAGGACTGTGTCCCCAAAGCCCCGTGTCGGGAGCAGGTTCCTCCCCGCGCCGCAGCGAGGGAGGCAGGAGTTCTACCAGGTGATTGGGTCCCCAGGGCCCACGCTGTCGCAGAACTGGGCGGTTATCTTGGGAGTGAGCACCGTTTTCTCTCCCGAGCATGTGCCAGCGTTCCTGCCCGCTCCTGCCCGCTCCTGCCTGCTCCTGCCCTCGCCCTGCTGCCGTGGCCAGCACAGCGAGGAGGTCTTGCCAGCCACCAGCCTCCAGCCTCGGGCCGCAGGCTTCCAGCCTGCACAACTGCAGGAGAGAAATCTCGGTTCTTTATAAACAACCCAGTCTTACGTATCCTGTTACATCAGCATATGAGGGGCTGAGACACAGACCCAAGAGATGAAGAACGCAGGTGCTACTGACAGTGGCTGCCAGACCCCTGGACTTAACCTTGCCGGCAGCCAGACAAAATCCTGAACACCCAATAAATTCATTTTACGGCTTAAACTACTTTAAAATGGGTATCTTTCACTCAACCAAAAGAGTGCTGCCTAGCTGGGCATGGTGGCACACCCCTGTAATTCCAGCACTCTGGGAGATGAGGCAATTTTTTTCTTTCTTTCTTTTTTTTTTTTTTTTTTGAGACAGGATCTCGCTATGCAGTCCAGGCAGACCTTGAGCTCACTTTGTAGCGCAGGCTGGTCTCGAACTCGAAACGATCCTCCTGCCTCAGCCTCCTGAGTGCTGGGATTACAGGTGCGCCATCACACCCGGTTCAGCCTGAGCAATTTAGCAATGTAGCAAGATGCTGCCTGAAACTAAATTTAAAAGCGTGGCATGTGGGGTTGGGAAGGTAGCTCCATGCAAAGGGCCTGCGTGCAATTTCTAGTACTGTGAGAAGAGATAGAAAAAAAATAGGGAAAGACAGGGAAGAGGGGGAGAGAGAGAATAAATACAGAGGCACAGAGGGGAACAGACCTTTTTGGAAGCAGAAAATAGAAAACACGGGACCTTGGGAAAAGCCACCTGAAGCCAAACGAGCCTCAGAGTGGGTGAGCATCACCACACCGGGATTCTCGCCGTCCCTGTATGACTTCGACTACTCGACTCGCCCCTCGGTGTCTCTCACTGTCTGTCCGAAGCTCTGCCGCGGGGGCTCTGTGGACCCTGGGGCGCTGATTATTCCTAGAGAAAAGAAACAGACTGCCGGGGTGCAAACCAAACAGTCCAGAGCCTACTCCCAAACCCTCTCCACCTCCGGCATCCGCACTCACACGCCAGGCCCAGCCGCTGCCCCACCCTACCCTGCCCCTGGGCAGCCCCTGTGCTCCAGATCCAACCTGCAGTTCAAGCCTGCTGACCCAGCCTCACTTGCTCGCTCCTTTGAGGGAGCCAGTGTGCAACCCCATGGCGTGGCCTGGTCCCTTTTCTTGGGATCCAACAAACCAGTTGTCTCCTGATCCAGTGGCCTTGCCAAATATCATAGCAGACCTATTTTGAAACACTCTGAGAGCCGGGCGTGGTGGTGCACGCCTGTAATCCCAGCACTCGGGAGGCTGAGGCAGGAGGATCGTTGCGAGTTCCAGACCAGCCTGGGCTACAAAGTGAGCTCAAGGCCAGCCTGAACTGCATAGCGAGACCCTGTCTCAAAAAGAAAGAAAGAAACATTCTGAGAGCCTCCGCACCTCCTTTTATAACAAAGGATGCAACCCCCACCTCCTCAAGGGGTCTTGGCAGGAGCCGGATGTGACCACCTGGTGAAAACCCTTGGAACTCTGAGGCTCAGAGGGTGAGACAGACATGGTCACGCCCCCAGAGTCCTTCTCGGACACCTCCCTCAGACTGCCTTTGGAGCAGGAGGGCCAGAGTGACCATCCCGCTCTCCAGAAGGATAAACTGAGGCATGGTTGGGTGTCCAAAGATCCAGTCCTGGAAATCAAGAAAAGGGAGAAAGCATAGTCCAGGCTCCCTGTGGTTAAGCAAGGAGAGGCTCTGAAGCGACAGGAGCAGTGCGGCACGTTCCCATGCCACCCGCGTGCAACCCGCACAGCGGCACTGCTCCTGCCCCCGCCAGCCACACGGCCCCATCTCCCGAGATTTTCAGTCTCGCAGCCCAGCGAAGCCTGACGGAGCCTCCCGCCAGCGCCGCCCCAAATGAAATCAAAACCCCTAAGAAGCGATTCCAGGTGACGCAAAGCTCTCGGCAGCGTTTCCAGCGTCCGCCTTCTCCCTGATCGAAAGCGCTTTCCCGGCTGCAGCAACCGTTCAGGCCACATCTGGGCGTCAGGGTTACTGGAGAGCCGGGGAGGGGGGCCACTGCTCCAAAGAGCCCGGACATCCAGACCCCCATGACGAGACGGCAGCCCCGGACGGCAGGGAAGGACGACGTCGGGGCTCTCGTAGGCGGGTGGAGAATGACCAGAGAAACGGCTGCTCCTTCGAGTGCCACCAGGCTGCCACGTCCCCACCACTCCCTACGGCTGCACCTGTCCCCTGGCCCAGTGACGTCACCCCCGTGCTGCTGCAGCTGTCGGAGTTTTCAGACCCCCCACCCCCGCTCTTGTCTGGATCTTAAGGAGAGGACCTGGCGCCTCCAGATCGGCAGAGCCCCCGTCTCCCCGTTTCCTCAGACCGATCAGGTCTTCCCCGCTGGCCCCCGCTCTGCGAGGATTCTCCGTAGCGGCAAGTTCTCCTCACCGCGCTCTCCCACCCCCAAGATGCTGCTCCCTACTTGGGCCCTTGCCTTGCGGTTACCTCACCCAGGCCACCAATGCTGTCTCTGTTACTGCTCCTGCCTGCAAGGGAAGCCGGGCTGCTGTGGTCCTTGGGCCCATTTTACAGAGGGAGCAACTGAGGCAAGACGTTGGGTCTCTTTCCAGTTTCAAGGCAGCTTCATTTCCGGGATCTGTCTGACCACAAGCTCAGCTCTCTCCCCTCCCGGAACCTTGACTCTCCCCCTTAGTCCCCAAGCCCCTCACCCTTGCCTGGTGCTGCCCACTGAGCATCCCTACCCAGTCTCCAGGCCTTTGTCCTCCTCCCTCCCACATTCACCGCAGCCACATGCTCCTTCCAGGGCTTGAGGGGGCCTGGGGCCCCAAGTCTGCAGCTGGAGGAGCACCCCAAGAGGCTAAAAGGGACCAGGGACTCCTACTGTGTGTTTTGTTCGCCATTCTGCCAAGACGGGACTGGGCACCACCCCTGTGACCGCACCCTGGGCTTGGGACCTCCCCGGCCTGGGGGACACCCTCTGCCCCAGGGCAGGTGGACAAGTCTGGACCCCTTCCCAAGTGAGACATTTTCTCAGCTCCGCCCTGGCGGGTCCCCAAGCTCCCCTCCCGCTACTCTCCCAGGGCCCTGTGATCTCAAGACCCCGCCCTCCCAGGCCTGCTGCACAGCTGCGCAGGTTGTGCACTGCTCAGTCAGCACGGCCGCACACTGCAGTCTAACTGTCACACGCTAAGCGTCGCCACGCATCCCGCAGGAGCCGCTGCAACGGCGGGGAGTCTGGCAGCACTCGCGCCTCCCGCAGCAGCCTGCTCCTGCCCTTCCACTACAGACCCCCAGGGCCACCACAGGCCCTCAGGTACCCAGGGAGGAGCCCCTGGGTGGCAGGAAAGGCCCCCTGGGCAGGGGAACCTCCGCTTGACCGTAATTAAACTCCACTGTGGCTCAGGCTGCAGTCAAATGGGAACCCATAATGGGACTAGAATTGTCATAAATTAAAGTCATAAATTCAGTAAGTGCCTTATCGGCCTCCCTCTGGCAACGCCGGCCCACAGCAGCTGCTTCGATAGACAGCATGGATGGGCTGTGGGAGGACAGCGGTGCCACCAGGTGGCTGCGAGTTCAGCTGGGGCCCAAGCTGACCAGGCCCAGGTCAGGAGACCCTTCCCCTAGAGCACTGTCACAGGGCAGACCATGACTGCTGGTGGCGCTCCAGAACCAGCTGTGGCTCCCTATTGCCCTGTGATTTAATCCAGCCTAGCTTTTCACCAACTTCTTGCTTTGGAATTTACTGATGCACAGTTGCCCACCCACTCCCTTGGCACTCACTGAAGAGCTTCTGGCCTCAAACACATGGCTGGCCGGAGGTGATATTTGCCAGGGGAAAGTTCCAGGTTAGAATCCCCGTCCCAGCACATGACCTTGCACAGGAATCTGCCTTCAAGTGCGACCCCTCCCTCCCGTTCTACATGCACTTATTGAGTGCCAACTGTATACTGGATTGTGCACTGATCACGTTAGGCAGCAGCAGGCAGAAAGTCAGGCAGAGCCATGGAGGTGACAGAGCTGCCGCCCAGGGTGGGGGTTGGGAGACAGGCGTTGCTGAGGGGCACACAGGAGAGGTCCAGGGGCCCAGCCACAGGGTGCGGAAAGCTTGTGACAGGGAAGGCCTTTGTGAAGAACCAAGCCCAAGCTGAGTGCTAAAGGGGGCGCCAAGTGGGAGGGGTGCAAGGGCGCTGGGGTGCAGAGAGGCCCCTAGTTCAGGGGGACCTGAATTTATACAACTCAGGTGGGGAGAGGGGAGAGAGGCAAAAAGCGTGAAAGTGGGTATTTGACCAGGCGTGGTGGCACATGCCTGTAATCCCAGCACTTGGGAGGCTGAGGCAGGAGAATCGTTGCTAGTTCGAGACCAGTCTAGGCTACGTAAGGGAGCTCAAGGTCAGCCTGAACTGCATAGCTAGACCCTGTCTCAAAAAGACAAAAAAAAAAAAGTTGGTATTCATTGAGAATAAAACAAATTGTACCACAAGCATCACAAAATACAGAGAAACTATTTGTATTAACTGCCTGACTCACTTTTTGAACTCAGGGAACAGGGAGTTATATTCCCGGATCAACAAATCTCTCTATCTCTCTCTCTATCTATCATCTATCTATCTATTACCCTCTATCTGACTTTGAGACAGGGTGTCTCACTAAGTTGTCCAGGCTGGCCTCAGACTTGCAATCCTCCTGCTTCAGCCTTCCAAGTAGCTAGGATGACAGATGCGCACCACCATGCCCACTTCACACTTGTGTGATTTTGTCTAATTACACGTCTGGCCGCATACTCTTGGATGCCTGCTTTCAATGTCAAGGTTTTGTAACTTCATTCTCTAGAAAGATAATTGCTCCAGCAGGATTGAATGCAATAAGCCCACATGCACTAACACACATCCACGCAGGGGTCTGCACACGTCTACAACAAATGCATTGTGTTACCTGGGAGGCGCGGACAAGCCTGTTTTGTACAGTGCTGCTATGGGTTTGTGCCTCACTGTGGTCCCAAGATCACAGCGCCCTCAGATGTCCACACACCGATTCCCAGGACCTAGGAGAAGCCGAGCTTCCATGGCCACTGGGAATTAAGCCTGGGAACCCAGTGTCCATAAAACAGGGAGATTCTCCCTAACGCCAGAGAGGGGGAGACAGGAAAGCCAGGTGGGTGGCAGCCTGAGGACTCATCCCAGCTCGGAGGAGCCAGGTGTGCAAAGGCCCTCCAGGCTGGGGAGGCGAGGGGAGGTGGTGTTCCCTCACACCTCTGGGCAGTCACTGCAACCGTGGCTCCAAGAGGGCCACTTTGGACTGCTGACCTCACAGCTGTAAGTTCATAATTTGAAGTTTGAGTGGATATGGTAGCGCATGCCTGCAATCCCAGCACTTGGGAGGCTGAGGCAGGATGATCGGAGTAAGCTCAAGTCCTTGAACATGCTATATAGTGAGATCTTGCTATATAGTGAGATCATGCTATATAGTGAGATCTCAAAAAAGTTTGCACTGTGTAAGGTGCCGTGTTTGTGGGGAATCCATCCCAACAGCACTCCTCCCATCCGCACACCACACACGCTGGGCGGTGCCACAGGTCGCGCACACCTTAGTGTCACCCCCTGTTTGCATCTCCACTTCCTGACTGGGGTGAATCCGTGACCCACACACCTGCCTCCCTCCGCCTGCTGTGGCTGCTGCAGCGTCAGGGCCCCAAGCTCTAGGGGGACCCCAGGTCTGGGAGCAGAGAGAAGGCGTCTGGGTGGGTGGACTGCGGTTAGCACCCTCTGTGTGTGCAAAATGCACACACTCCTCCCTGTGCCCTCCTCCCTAGGGCCCCTCGCCGCGGTTCAGAAGGGGCCTGGGCAGATTGGCTCCACCTCAGCCCAGGGCACCCAGAGCCTGAGGAGTGCTGGGGACACAGCTGGACCTTGTCCAAGCCCAGCAGTGGGCTGGACAGGGCAGGGGCGGCTGCTGCGAGGCGGGGAGGCGCAAGGGAACAAGGCGTGGTCCGGGCTGGCCGTGCAGGAGCCCAGGAGGCCCTGGCCAGGGCATCATGGGCGGGGCCGCCAGACCAGGTGAGAGGCTGGAGGCGGGGCTTGGGAAGGGCCGACCCCAGGGGTGGGACTGGGGGAACTCGATGGAGTCCGCGGGAGATGCCAAGAAAAAGAGGACCCCGCGTGCCCACCCCGCTAGCCCGCTGGACAAAGGATCGCAGGTCCCTCCCCACACACACCCCCGCAGCCGGCAGTGGGGGTGTCCCGCCGCCCCAGGACAACCCCGGACCATGAAGACGCCCAAGGTCACCGGGAGCAAATGCCCAGCCTCGCAGAGTCCCGCAGACCTGATTCCTTGCAGCCCTCGGGAGCTCTCGATCCCCCCACCCCCAGCCCTCTGGGGGTCCCCGCCAGCCCCCAGGCCCAAGGCAAGCCCAGAATCCTTGCAGCACTTATTAAGCCACTAATTAATTGAATTTTTCCCCCTCATTGCATGCTGTTAATTAGTTTCTTGTAGTAACAGAGACTATTATTCTTGGAAGTAATAACTTGGTCCGGGAGGTAGTTTTAATGCTACTTGTAATTACTTCGGGAGGCGGGGTTGGGGCGCAGGTGGGCGGGGCCAGCTCAGGAAGGAAAGAGACTGCAGTCAGCATCTGTAAGGTGAAGCTGGGGGCCTGGGAGGGAAAGGGAAGGGCGCCGAGAGGACGGGTAAGTTCGGTAAGAGCGTGTAAAGGGAAGGGTGGGTAGAGTCAGAGCGCATTGTATGCACATCCGGAAATGCCACCATGAAAACCGTTATTTTGCACAATATATATGAGCTAATAATTATGATTTTAAAAGCAAAGGAAAGATAACTTGTATGTCTGTCTTACTATCCTTCTGCATTTTCTATTTCCTCAAATGAAAATCATTTATTTTGCACACACTTATAATCCCAGCTCTCGGAAGGCTGAGGCAGGAGGATCTCTGTGAGTTTGAGGCCAGCCTGGGCTACAAAGTGAGTTCAAGGCCAGCCTGAACTGCATGGTGAAACCTTATCTGAAAAAGACAAAAAGAAAAGAAAAGAAAAGAAAATCCTTCTTTTTCTTGAGCATGGTAGCACACAGCTGTAATCCCAGCACTTGGGAGGCTGAGGCAGGAGGGCTGCAGTGAGTTCAAAGACATTCTGAGCTAGGGAGTGAGACCCTGCCTCAAAAAAACCACGTTATTTTTATAATATCAAAGGTAATTTTTTTCAAGGCAGGGAAGGTCTTGGAGCGTGTAGGAAAATTGTCCTTGGAGAACAGAGCTACAGGATGCTGGGCCGGGGGCCAGTGGGGAGGAGATTCTATTTTATCAACCACTTCTGCTCCGGCTGTCCATTCTGTCCTTGTGGCCTGCAGCTAGCAAGCACCAAAAGCAGGGTGCAAAATCTAGTGTCTGAGTCCAAGCCCAGGGGCCTGACCCTGACCTATTACCACCTCATCCTAGCACTTGGATGGGAACTGTGCTTGAGGACAAACAGCTGAGGTCGGATAGTCTTCCCCAAATCAGAGATTGGCTTAGCCTGTCTTCCACTGCTATGACAAAAGAACCCATGACTCCCTTTGGCCTCACCTCTAGAGCCCTCCGCCCACTGCAACAGAGGCTGGGCTGCTGGCACTTGAACCTTGGGGAGAACCTCAAAGCACATCCAAGCCACGGCAGGGGTCAGGAGGCCACGGGAAAGGACAAGAAGCTCCAGAAACTGCGAAGCGCTAGGCAGGTGTGGTGGTGCATGCCTATAATCTCAGCACCCTGGGAGGCTGAGGCAGGAGGGTTATACGTTTGAGCCCGGCCTGAACAACTGAGAGTGTCTTTCAAAATCATATCTCTGTCTCCAGGGATACAGTTCAGTGTGAAGGCCGTGGGCTCAATCCCCTATACGGAGAAAAGAAAAAAAGACAAGAAAAAAAGAAAAGAAAAAGAAGACAAAATCTGGGGTATGGCTGAGTGGTAGAGCACTTGCCTAGCATGTGGGAGGCCCTGGGTTCCAGCCCTGATACTGCAAAGAAAACAGAAAATGAGATTTTGCCAGGCAGGGTGGCGCATGCATGTAATCCCAGCACGAGGAGGCTGAGGCAGGAGTTCAAGGCCAGCCTCAACTGCATAGTGAGCCCCTGTCTCAAAAAAAAAAAAATTACAAATTGCTAAGCCTTCATGGAGCTTGCAGTCTAATGACAGAAACAGAGAAAGAAAGAAATCAGAAAACAAAGGGAAAGAGAAAATGGTGGGGACATACTTAGCAGATGGGATGGTGAGGGTGAGGGACCCTTTGCAAGGCAACATTTAAACTGAAACCAAAAGAAGCCGCATCCTGCAGAGTGTGTTCCGGAAACTATGTCCGTGTCCACTCCCCCGAGGCTTCTGGCTCCGCTCAGCCACATCCTCGCCTCCTCCTCCCGCCCTGCACAAAGCTGTCACTCACACCAATAAAAGCCATGTTAACCTTGCGGGGGACCTCGGTCTGCAGCAAGGTCCCGGCCCCCTCATTAACCTGGTGCGGGAGGGGAGGCGTGAGAGCCTCTTCTCAGTCTTCCAACCACTGTGACCCTGACAAGTGGCCGGGCCAGGCTGCAAACGCCTGGCGCCTGCATGGGAGTCCATCCTCCTTCCGGCACGGGGCAGGGCGTCCTTAGCTGCCCAAGGCTGGCGTCCAGAGGCGAGGGCTTCCAGCCTCTGCCCAAGGAAAGCCGAGGTCCAGGACCCAGCTGGGAAGCAGAGCACTGTAGGACTGAACCATCCGGGCAGGGGCGGGAGAGAGGGCCAGGACAGAGACCTGGGAATCTGTTTCCACTCCCAGCCACTGCTCAGAACAGTGTGGCCTGCAGGTGGCCACAGAGGGTGGAGAGGGGACACTGTGTGAGCTCCCATGGACAAGGGCCAAGCTGGGCTGGCTCACCCCTAGACCCAGCCCCCAGCCCAGGAAGCAGCCAGTGCCCAGTGGATGTTTGCCAGAGAAATCAATGAAAGAATGACTGAATCCAGGCAAGCCCACGGCACATGCCTATAATCTCAGCGCTGGGGAGGGTGAGGCGAGAGGATTGCTTCGAGTTCGAGTTCAAGGCCAGCCTGGGCTACATAGCGAGTGCAAGGCCAGCCTGGACGACCCCTCCCCTCTCTCATTGTCCCCAGTGCAGGGGGAGAAATGTCCTGCTTGTCAGGGACCAGCAGCATGAATTATGAGCTGAGCTCAGGAACACATCACCAGGCAAGCTGGCCCAGGGACCTGGAAATGCATCTTGGGGCCTGCGGACTTTGAGAGTGCAGGTTAGAGACAGCCCTGTGATTCATGGTCGCAAATGCCGGGGAAATAAATATCACACTGCCCCGGCCCTTCCCATCCCAGCCTCTAATATCCTTTCCGGGGAAGAGGCCTTATTATTCAGCGCCCGTGGAGACAGCCAACGAGTAAATCAGCGGCCTGGAGATTGCTCCCTGGGGAAATTGGATGTGGCTTCTGGGGAGGGCTGTTCGGCCTCGCTGTGTGGGAGGAGTAAAGGTCTCAAGGGGTAGGAGTGGGGGAAGCGGAGGGCAGAAATCCCTGCTTATCTTCCTGCTTCCTGCCAAGGTGCCCCACTTGATGAGGTGCCCCGCTCCGTGCAGTGCGGCCACCGTGAAGGGGAGGTTCCACTCCCAGCCCCAGCCATGGCTTCCTGGGACAGTAGAAGCAGCAGCCCCAGGGCAACTCCCAGAGGAACAATTCACAGGAGGCATCCCGGCATAATGGCACATGCCTGGAACCCCGCACTCCAGAGGCTGAGGCGGGAGGATCACTGCTAGTTTGAGGCCAGCCCTGGCTACACAGTGAGTGCAAGCCCAGCCTGCACTGTGTAGCAAGGCATTGAGAGTTCTCTCCGGAAGACTTCCTACACATCCATAATATCTTGCACACCCTCATCCTGCACGCCACCCCTTAGGTCTCAGATCTACTCTCCTACACCA
The DNA here is from genome assembly GCF_000276665.1 of Chinchilla lanigera. Lineage (NCBI taxonomy): Eukaryota > Metazoa > Chordata > Mammalia > Rodentia > Chinchillidae > Chinchilla > Chinchilla lanigera. The sequence continues at coordinate 2,230,361 of NW_004955486.1, read as the reverse complement.
GGATGGGTAGAGGAGCCAAATCCACCCATAATAACCATAATAGATCACATCTGTTCTCTTAATATTAGCACCTAATTCTTTCCTATTTGCCTGGCACATAATAGCCCCTCAGTAAATATTTGTTGAATGAACAGAAGAATAAATAACGGCTGGGAGAAATGGCTACGGAAGAGAGCGGGCAGGGCAAGCATTTGTCATCTTCTCCGCCTCGTTATGTTCCTAATCTCTCCAAGGATGCACCACCACTTCTCACCACGGCAGCGATATCACTCACCGGGTCACACTAATTTCTTGTCGCCTGCTTCAAGCCCTGCTTAGTTTTTTCTTGCTTTCCTCCCACTGTCAAAACGACACTAGTCTGAAGTTCTCTTCCCTGCTCCAGATGGTAGCATCGCAAACAAGGTGACCCCTGTGGCCACTGCCCTCCAGGACAGCGGAATGTCCTCTATGTCCTTGCACATCCCAGCGGGGTCCTGGGATAGCACATGGTTAGGATTCTAGGTGCCACCCAGGCAGGAGATGCTGGGGGTGCGAGGGCTTCGCCGTTGCCTGGAAATGGCAAAGGCGTGAGGAGGAGGGGCCGGCGGAGGAGGAGTCAGGTCCTGGGCACCATATCTACGGGGGCTTTGCAGGAGATGGGAGCTGTGGACTTGGCCAGAGATAAAGTTCCAGCCCCAAACTCTCCCCAAGGTCAGCAGATACAGCATAGCCAACCCGCTGTCTTCCACAGCAGCAAACCTTTCTCCTAATTATATCTGAATTATGCAAATCAATACTGATGTCGATATACGATTTCCTCTAACAAGTCAGGAACCTGCAGGAAGTGAGGAGCTGGGGAGATGGAGACCCACCTAATTAGGAGCGAGTTTCTCTGGTTTTCCCCCAGCTGAGGGAATAAATGATTGTGTGACAAAGCAGAAGGTGGATGGAACACAAGGTGCGGAGTGGGTCAGAGGTCATGACAGGTGCTGCGCCCGATGCAGAAAAGACTGACCCTCGAGGTCTTCTTGACACAGCTCAGGCTGGAATGTGGGGACACAGGAATCAGAGCAGGCACGGCCTCTTACCCCGCTGTGCGCTAAGGAGGCAAGAATGAATGAATGAATGAATATTAGGGCTCCCCTCAACTGAGCCTTTGCCAAGCTCTGTATTTCCAGGTCTCCTTGACCCCCACACACACTCCGCGTGAGGCACTACTACAGACACTGCGCTTTTGGACATGGAACATCCCGGCCCGAGACCTCACAGCTCTGATCAGCAACCTCCCTGTGCTCCTGTGCATTACTAAATGCAGCTGGGGGTGCTAGGCAGAGAGCTGTTGGGGGATGTACGGAAAGGGGACAGGGACCCCTCTTGAAGCTCTGAAGGCCTTGGGACCGCCCCCTTTTTTACAAGCAATTGTTACTTAGTGTTTTTCATAATCATAATAAGCTTAGCTTTGCAATCCTGGCAGGCTTGGAGGAGCACGAGGACAACAGGGAACCGAAAGCACCTCAGGGAGAGCCCAGAGATTACAGGACATTGGGGGGATCCTGAGCTGCGGAAGGAACGGCTGGTGCCAACACACGCACAGGCAGAGGTGCCCGAGATGCCCATGGAAGGGCCCACCTTCCTCTTGCTGGCATTGCCATTCCTGGACCCAGTGCATTCTATGGCTTCTCCAAAGCCCACACCCTGTGTCACCTTCCCAGGGGTCACACATGTGCCACCCGGCCACTCTGTCCCGGACACGCAGAAGAAACAGGGAAACATCGTGGCCGGTCCTGCATTTACCATGGACAAGGTGCCACTTCCTGTGTGCCTCCGGATAAAGTCCCCATCACCACATTTCTCCCTGGAGATGGACTGGCTGCTGATGTCATGATCACCCCCCTGGCCCAAATCCTCTCTCTCCAGTGCTCAGGATGCGGAAGTTTTCTGCTGGCTTTGGAACTTTTTCTGCAGACAGCTCTGCCCAGGAGATTCTCATCAGTGGCGATGTCAAAGAACATAATGGGGGCGCTGGGGGTTTAGCTCAGCGGCACAGCGCCTGCCTGACAAGCGCGAGGTTGTGAGTTCGATTCCTGGTACCGGAAAAAAAAAACCCACAATGGGCTTGACCATGCCTGGGGGTGGAGCGCCTCTTGAGATTTCTTCCTGCAAGAAGGACGTGCCGGGACGGGGGATCCTAGAGCAGGAAATTTCTTGGGGGCCAGTTTAACCTCCTGTGCAGTTGATGTCAATTGCTTTGCTCTGGCGTCTCCCCTCCAGGTGGGACCAGAACACAGTTGAGAAGATGAGCCCAGTTGCTAGAGCCTGGCCTCCAGAGGCCCACTGCCTCCCGCAAGTCCAGCGGGCCACTGGCCCCTCTATTGCTTATGACAAGTTACTCTGCATGCTTCAGTCTTCTCATCTGTAAAATGGGCCATTCACCGTGCCTGATATCTAGCAGATGCCCAACGGATGTTAGCTGCTGGGGTTGCCCAGGGCACAGCACTGGGTCTCAAGAAGAACAAGTGCCATGACTGTACTTGAGGAGCCCGTGCATAGGACAGTAAGGAGCAGAGTGTGCCCTGGTAAGTCTGCTGCGGAGGTGAGCAAAGGGCCATGGAAGACCAGGAAGGAAGCACTAAACCTGGCCTGGCTCAGTGATCTGAGGAGGCATGAGGCACTCAGGGAAGGCTTCCTGGAGGCGGTGGCACTGGGGCTGAGTCCTAAATGATAAACGATGCTCACCCAAAGGGCCCCAAACAGCTGGACAGAGAGGCAGGGCCCTGAGTGCTAAGCTAAGAGGTTAGGATTTCAGCCCAGAAGTGCCGGGGGGCCAGGGGTTGGAGCAGAGGTGTGCGGGGGCAAGGCAGAAGGCTGAATCCCGGAGCCCAAACCCAAGCTCCCAGCCGCCAGCTCTTCTCTCCTCGGGGCTGCGGCAGGAGCTGGGACTCAGTGGCTCCGGGGAAGTTATTACCCGCTCCACAAGCCGCAGGCCATGGTCCATTTGCTGCTTTCCCTGGTCTGTTTTGAAACTGTGAAATGAGCCTAAGTCTTCAATGCAGCGGTAATAACCATCCCGGTTCTGACATTTAAATTACAGATGGCATTTTCAATTAAACAGGCGCTCTCAGCAGGTTTAATTTAGCTATCAGTTCTGGTCTGTTCTTTAAGTGCTTAAGGGATTGAAGAAAAAAAAAAAAGGCAAAGCAGTGGATTGTAGGTCTCCTTCCAGGAGCAGGGCGGGTCTCTGAGATGCATAGTCATCTCCACTTCCTGTAAACAGTCACACTCCTGCCTTCACACACACACCCCCATGCAGAGCCAGGGGTCACCACTGTCACAGGGGGAGATGCCTGTGCCTCGGATCTGATTAGAGAAAAGCGAGCCAGAGAAAGCTGGATCCAGGCAAACTCCAGTTACCAACTAGCTGTGGGACCGAGACAACCTGGTCAACCTGGTTGAGCCTAGCTGTAAAGCGAGAAGACAGGTGAGGTAGGAAGGGACAGTGTGTGACCGTCCCGGCTGACTGAGTGTGGGCAGACCTTGTGCCTTCCCCTCTCCTTCCTCAGGGCAGGGACTGTCACAGCTGTCCACGCGGCGCTCTCCGGAGCCAAAGGACAGCTGCTGGGATTCTGCAGGGCATTTTCTGAGCTTTGGTTGGGCCAGGTTGGTCCTGGTCTTCCTTTGGGTTCTGCACCCAAGACTCAGCCACCATGTGCGTTTGGAGAAGCCTCCCGCGGGCCCTTAGGGCAGATCTGCCAGGCCACCTTCCTCTCACGTCGAAGGCCAAGAGAAGAAGGCAGAGATTATCGCCCCCACATTACAGGGCCACAAAGGATAAGAGAAAACCGGAAACCCACCCTGTGACTAGGATTAGGTCCACTCCAGTCTCTCCCAGGCTGGCGGGCTGGATGAATGTTCTCCCAAAGTCTTTAGACATTGGGAGACGGAGCCAGGGGTGGTAGAGGATGCCTGTAATCCCAGCACTCCAGGCTGAGGCAGGAGGATTGCAAGTTCAAGCTCAGTCTGGGCAACTTAGTGAGCTCCTGTCTCAAAATAAAGTAAATAAATTAGGGCTGGAGATCCGTTTAGCGCAAAGACCCTACTGGGTTCAATCCTCGGGGTAGCAGGAGTGGGCGGGGATCTGAATTGAGACTCGGAGAGATAAATGGCTTACCCAAAGCCTCACAGCTTGCTAGTGCTGGAGGCTCAAGTCTGCCCTTTTTCCAACCATTACCATGGCTGCCCGACTGCCCCCAGATTGATGGTGGCTTCAAGGTAGAAGTGCACAGGGGCTGGGGATTTAGCTCAGCAGCACAGCGCCTGCCTGGCAAGCGTGAGGTCATGAGTTCGATTCCCGGTACCGGAAGAAAACAAACAAACACAAAAAAAGGTAGAAGTGCACAGAGAGGGCAGAGGGAACCCTGAAAGGCTCCCTGGAGGGGGCACGTTCCTAATTCCCTCGGCCAGGGCCTCCTCCGCCTGCACCAAGACTGCAGATGCCCGTGATGAATCTTCCACCTCCCATGAGCCTCCCCTGCGGCTGCTGCTGCTGCTGCTGCTGGTAATGAGCAGGTTGGGGACAGGCAGGAGGGGCCAGAGCAGAGGCTGCCGGGGAGGTCAGGGCCAGGAGCTGGGACACGGGCTGCTGGGGAGAGTGGATCACACGCCCTTGGGATGGGGCCGTCATACCAAGGCCGCCAAGACCACTACAGCGCTGTAACATGACTGCATACTGGGGAGCAATAAAACGACTCCCACGATTTAACACCACACTAGAGAGAACAGAGCTGGCAAGGTCGTCCTGACCTGGGAGAGGGTTCTTCCCCAGGGCAGGTCAGACCTCCGCGCGTGGGAAGAGGGTGCACAGCCCCCATCAACCCCTCCCCAGACGGCTCCTGGGCCCTGGCCAGACCTTCAGCCCTGCAGACAGGGAGCCTTGACCACTCATCAGCCCGGAAGGCAGCTCAAACTCAGAGGAGACATCTCCTGGGGGCCCCTTCCTAGGGCTTGGCCAGGGGAATGAATAAGCTGATGTGGGGGCAGATGGAGGAGACCGGGGCCCACAGAGAGCCCCTCCCCCCTCAGGAGGTCCCTGCACGCCTCAGTGAAGACTAGCCTGGTTCCTGCCAGCAGAGCCCTGGGTGGCGAGCTAGCCCACAGAGTCTGTGAGGACAGTGGGGGGCTTTTAGGTAGTATCTTGACCCAGCACCCCACTCTCTTCCTCCAGCCCCGCCCCCGGCCCAAGCCCAGCCCCTCTCACCCCCGGCACTGGTTGGAGGTGTGAGCATGTGGACCCCCTGCCCTAATGCTGGACAGACCCGGGGTGCCCCCACCCTGTCTGGAGTGAGCCCACCTTGAGTGAAGCCTCATGGGACCCAGAGTCAGAGAGAAACCTGAGTTCTCAGTACTCCCTTGGAGTCTCTGGATCCAGCCGTACCTGAAAGAAAACTACTGGGGATCTTCATTACATGAACCCCAAAATGTGCTTTGCTAAGCTATTCCCAGTTACATTTTTGTCCTTTGGAGCTGACTGAGTGGCGGTCAGTCCCTGTGAGTAATTAACCTCACTTTTTGGATCAGGAAAGGAGCCAGAGAGGTTCAACTACCCGCCGCAGGTCACAAAGCTGTAGATGGGCAGAGCCGGAGCTCCAGAATGGAAAGCCCCTAACCCCAACTTGCTCAAGCGGAGATTACTGGGAAGGGTGAAGACAGGGGAGCAGCGTCGGCAAGGACAGGAAGGTAACAGGTTGCCGTGGCTACCAGCTCACTGCGTGGCTTCAGACAGGTGGCCTGGCCTCTCTGAGCCGCCTTGGGCTGGGAACAAATCCTCCCACCCCTGCAGAAGTTAGGGGGCCCCTGGGGCAGGCAGAGTGGCTCCCTCCGCCCCCACCCCGAGGACTGCGCCAGGGCTTCCCCGGCCCCCTCACAGGAGCCCCCGTGGCTGCCAGGCCCCCACCCCACGCACACCTGGCTCCAAGACCAAATTCAATTTGGAAGAACTCTGCCGGCTCTGCTCTACGGTGCAGCATGCGGTGGGAGGAGCCTGCTTCTCGGGGAATAATTCATTTTCCCAGTGTCTGTGTCGGAGAGGAGAGTAATTGATCTGAGGGCTGCTCACCCGCCCTCCCCCTCCCCCTCGCCCTCCCCCGCCCTCTCCCCCTCTTGAATAGCCTCTCCCCCTCCCTGGCAGGGTCTGATTCCCATGCAGCCCGGAGACTGCTGGGTCAAAGACGTAGCAATAAACAGGAGCGGGGGGGGGGGGGGGGTGTGTGTTTGCCTCTGCCTTAGTAGATCAGATTATTCCACTCGGCGTTGACGAAAAACAAGATTTCATTCCCCGAAAAACGCCAGCCAAGAAAATCACTTTCTCTGTCTGCTTCCCCGTTCTTTTTTCTTTTCCTTTTTCGTTTCTTCTCTCAGACACCTTTGTCTTGATGCAGCTTTGAGAGGGCCTCTCCACACCCTACCCCAATCACCCCACACTGCACACTGTTAGGGGTCTGTTCCCCGTGCCTGATCTGGGTGCCTCAGGACTGAAATTTCTATTCAAATCCAGATGCCATGTTGTGCGTGTGTCTAGGAGAGACCCGAGGGTGTGGGGGTGGCCCTGAGGGTTGGCTAGAAAGCCCTCCACCCTCTGCCTTCCCACGGGTATTTTTTTTTTTTTTTTTCGGTTTTTCTCCGGTACCGGGAACCCACGGGTATTAATTCACCTGTTCTTCATCAGGATCCTAAGAGATGCTACGGATTTACAGATAAAGAAACAGAGGCAGTGACTGGGGAAGTGACGGGTTAGGTCAGAACGCACAGGAGGCTGGAGCAGGGAGCCCTGGTCGTCTCCACCTTTGGTATGTGTGCCCCTGAGCACAGGCATGATGGTGGCTCACCGATGTGTCTGATCCTGAGGCCCAGCATAGGATGATCTGCGGGACACAGAAGCCCCCGCTGTCTCCAACCGAGCTCACCAAGCCCACGAGGGTCCCATGGCCTGGAGAGGCCCGAGTCACGCACCTCAGCGGGGTCCTGCCTTTGTAAAGCCCTGGCTAAGGGATACAGTGTCACCTCAGCCTCTAAAACAGGAATGAAGCAGGGTCTGATGGCGCATGCCTATAAGGCCGGCCCTCGGGAGGCTGAGGCAGGAACACTGCTTTGAGTTTAAGGACAGCCTGAACTTGTCTCAACAAAAAAACGGGAATGAAAGAGTACGTAGGGGAGCTCAGGGGACATGTAACAGCACACGTGACCATGCCACACACAGCTGTGATTGTAACAGTGGATATTTCTGGGGTACTCGAAAAATAACCAAATGGTACGGGCCCAGGTAAATGAAGCAGGTTGAGACCCGGCTGGCACAGTGGTTTTCTGAAAAGTAATAAGATAGAAGAGTTGCCAAGAATTACCAAGGAGAGCTGCACATGTCATCCGCCATCCGTTCCAGTCCGGGAGTTGCTGAGTAGTGGAGTCTGAAACGGACTTCCTGGACCGGAAGTAGCGCTAGGCGAGGGTTTCATTCCTTCAACAACCAAGTACTGACATCTTCCACGTGCAATGTAGAGGCAGAAAAGGGCGAGGCTTTGGGGACCCGTTGGACCCTGCCCCAGCCAGCTCTGCAAGCGACAGCCTGGGGTCTCAGGCCCCGCCTCTGGGAGCCTCGGCCTGGCGTTTAATGACCCCGGAAGACAAAAGGCGCCCTGCCTGGGAGGCTCTGGCGGAGATGAACAGTGTGACATCCACCGGCTGCCCCCAGGGGCACACAGCAGCACCGGCCCCTTCCGCTCCGAGAACCTTGGGGACTCAGAGGCCGGTGGGGATCTCTGCAGACGAAGACCGGGCTGAGGCCCGCTGAGGCCCGCTGAGCCCCAAGCGTTCCTGTTGGCACATCTGTGAGGGTTTTGCTTGTGTTTGCTTGTGTTTGTTCCCTCTGGGTTTTTGCTGTTGCTATTGTTATTGTTCTTGTCCTGGAGATTGAACACAGGGTCTCACCAAGGCCCTACATTGCCCAGGCTGGCCTTCAATTTGCAACCCTCCTGCCCCAGTCTCCCAGAGCGCTGGGGTTACAGGCGTGCACCACCACACCCGGTTTGCAAATCCGTGCCCTTGAGCCTGGATGGGGACCCCCTGATTCCTGGGGGAGGAAAAGGGGATGCAGTGTGGGGAAGAGGATGGAGACCCTAAGTGCAGCTTTGCTTATAAAAGGTGACCCAGACCCTGGCTGCGGCCCCGGAAAGACAGGGGAGGGCCCCAGGTGGTCTGAGATAGACAGCGTCGGGTGGTCCAGGACTTCTGGAAGCCCGTGCCGGGTGTGTGTGTGCAGGCCTCTGGCAGCCTGCATGGGCCTCCCTCCGTGACTGACCGACATCACCGGCCTGGGCACCTCCACTCTCCCCACATCCCCTTTGGGGCGGTTCGTCCCCACATGTAACTGAGATCTCTCCTGCTGCATCAGCCCCAGACCCTCGCTGAGGCCCCAGAAGCATCCCCAGCCCTGCCCTCCTCGGTGCAGAGCTGATAGCGGCTCTGGCTCAGGGCGATAATCCTGCTGACAATTAATTGGCTTTTGTTGGAGGAGAATGAATCCCATCTCATCTTAATCTTCTTCATTATTCTCCTTGTTCAGCAGAGTCAACACAAGATTAGGTTTAATTTACGGGGGAAAAAATAGCAGAGTCATTACTCACCGGGAGATCAGCCGTGGATCTGCCCCGGTGTTCTGTGTTCACTGCAGGGGGGGCATGGGGGAGCCACACCCCCGATGACCACTAGCCCTGCCTCAACCTGTAGGACTCAGGCCTGGGAGACCCCAGGCTCCTAAATGTCCCGCAGGGCCCCTGCGGGAAGAGGATCTGCAAAGCCCAGCCCCTGAGGACCAGGACTCAGCCCCGAGGAATGGAGCGGGATTGGGCTTTGGATTCAAATCCGCACTCAGCAGCGCCCAGCCCATTGGGACTGGCTTGACAATGCTGACACCTAGTGGTGCTTTTAGGAACTAGCTCTTTCCCTCCCTCTATATCCACGCCTGAACAGACTAGGACGCAAAAATCCACATTTTACGAGGCAATAAATCAGAAGAGGGAGAGGAACATTTTCCACTATTAAGCTGTACAGAGAAGCATGCACCAATAAATCTAATAGGAAATTCATTATACTTCCCAGACCCCCTAACCAAAATGGCCCAGATACCCCAGCACCCCTCCCTCCGCCACGGGTGACACCTCGCACAGACAGACACCTGCAGCAGGGTCTTTGGCCTCTCCTGCTCACCCTGGAGCCAGGCCCCTCCTGTGCCCCTCTCTGATCCTGTTTTTTTTTAGGGTCTTGCTATGTAGTTCAGGCTGCCCTTGAGCTCACTTTGTAGCCCAGGCTGGTCTCAAACTCACAATGATCCTCCTGCCTCAGCCTCCCGAGTGCTAGGATTACAGGCCTGCACCACCATGCCTGGCCCCTCTCTGATCCTGTACCTTGGTGACCCGGTTCATCACTCACCATGTAACCCTTTGAACACCAGCCCCTTGGCCTGGGGAGTGAGGGCGTGTGTGTGCCAGGGTGGGCCACCACGCAGCCTGACTGATACTTCGGTTTGGCACAGGAGCTGGTGCCCGGAAGTCCCCAGCAAACCCTGTGCTCACTGCTGTCACCAGCACCATCACCATCGTCTTCATCCTGTTCGTCCTGCGACTCTGGGAAACAGTTTCATCACTGAAGCTGGAAGCTGCTGATGTCTAATGCCCACCCCCAGCTCTGCAGGCTGAGCAATGCCTTGCCTCTTTCTGGAGGGTTCACAGCCCACAGGGCAGAGCACACAGTGGGCTCCCTGCCCATCTCCAAGCTCACGTTACTTCCCTGCTTGATCACTGTCCCGGCCACACTGGCTGCCTGTTGATCCATAAATAAGCTCATTTCCCATCCCAGGGCCTTTGCACTTGCTGCTCTTGTAATGCTCCTCCTTCACCACCACCAAACCTGCATGCTGAGTCCTCTCCATCATTCAGTCCCAATGCCATTTCTTCCCCTTAGCAGAGCAACACGACCACCCTCACGCTCGGCTTTGTTTACTGTACTATAGAGGTCAAGCATCTAAGTGGGTGAGTCGATTTCTACCTCCACCACTGACTAGCTATGTGGAGTCTGGGAAGTTGCTCAATCTCTCTGTGCTTCAATGTTTTCATCAGTAAGAAAAAAATAGAAATAATAGTTTCCAATTCACAAGGTTATTATGATAAATCAATACCTATAAAGCTCTTAGAGCAGTGGACTGAGTGCTAGATCATGTTGGTAAGGATTTTGTTCTTGTACTTAGTGCTTATACAAGGGGCAATCAAAAGATACGGTGAGTGTTTAACTTTTTTAAACTTATTACAGTGCAAGACACATTGCCAAGAATGACGGTGTGCATTCAAAGCAAGGGGAGGTATTCTGAGATTCATGGTTATGTCTTCTACTGGAATAATTTTTTATTTAAATATTTGTAGCCGGGTGTGGTGGCGCATGCCTGTAATCCCAGCACTCGGGAGGCTGAGGCAGGAGGATCATGGCAAGTTCGAGACCAGCCTGGGGACAAGTGAGCTCAAGGCCAGCCTGAGCTGCATAGCGAGACCCTGTCTCAAAAAAAAAAAAAAAAAATGTGCCGTAGTTTTCATTGTACCTTGTTTATCAAATGTTCACAGCAATGTCTGTCAAGTAAAAACATTACAGTGTGTCCTCATCCACCTTATTCACCTGGTCTGGCACCGTGTCACTTCTGGCTCTTCCCCAAAGTGAAAATGACAATGAAAGGGAAATGTTGTGAATCCACTCAAGACCTTGAGGTAGCCGCAAGAGCGAAAGTAGAAACACTCAAGGAAGAGGACTTCCAGAACTGCTGCGGGAAGCAGCAAGGATGACGGGATAAGTGTATTCAGCTGAGGGGGAGGAATTTGAGGGAGATTATAGCAATATGTGTGGTTTTTTTTTTTTGAGACAGGGTCTCGCTCTGCAGTTCAGGCTGGCCTTGAGCTCACTTTGTAGCCCAGGCTGGCCTCGAACTCACAGCGATCCTCCTGCCTCAGCCTTCCAAGTGCTGGGATTACAGGTGTGCGCCACCACGCCCAGCAATGTGTGTCTTACTGTAATCATTTTCAAATTTAAACATTCACTGTATTTTATGACCTTGCCTCATAGTTACGCTTCTCCATCTAGAGTGTATATTCCAGGACAACCAGGACTTTGTTTTATTCCTGCCTGACCCATAGTAGGTGCTCAACAAATACTGATTAGGTGGAAGAGAACTTGGGTGGTACACAGGCCCTGTCTGCTGTCTCTGGCTTCAACTGTCCCCACTGCCCAGAGAAAGCCCAGGATGCCCCCTGCTGGCCCTGCACACCCACGGGGGTGTCTGTTCCACCCTCGGGAGCCAATGCAGGGGGCTGGGCACACGGAGCCGATGCACCTGGGCGGGAGCTCGTGCTTCTCCTCTGTGTCACTTGCCAGACTGCCTCGTGTAGAAAAGAAACGATGACCACTGCCCCTGTCCCCACGTCTGACTTGGCAGGACGTGCCCGTGTCTATCCAGCTACCCCAGAGGTAGCCATCCCATCTCCCTAAGCGAAAACCACTAAGGGATCCAACGCCCCTTCCCCGTGACAACACTGACGCGGGTCTAGGACACCCCAACCCCAAGCCTCTCGGGTCCCTCCTGTGCGCTCCAGCCCGAGAGGGGAATGTGGCCTCTGAGCTTCTGGCTCCCTCCCCTGAGCCAGGCCGCTGCTGGACGTGGCCTTGCTGGGTGGCACGCCCCGTCCACCCCTGCCCACCCTGCCTCCCTGCACACTTGCTCCTGCACTCCCGGTGCCCTCGGCTTTGGTCACCGGCCACAGAACCCCAGCCACAGCCCAACCCGCAAGGGCCTCTCTCTTGAATGGCCCTGGCCCCCCAAACTCAGGGAGCCCCCACTTGCAGCACCTCCCCCATTCCTGCCGGCCGCCTGTCTCTGTCTGCCCTCTTCCAGTGACCCAGTGCAGGCTCTGGAACTCCCTACACGTCCACCCCAGCCCTCACCCCGACACTGACCGCCTACCACACACTCACTCCACCTCGGGGGCTCACGGGGTGCCCCTTCCTTGCTCCTCAGCACAGCGGGCAAGGCACGTGACCCTGGTGGTCACAGCGTCGTGTGGGTGCATTGTGCCTCCCCTTCAGACTGAGACCCCCTAGAAAGGCCCGCGGTACCCCTGGGGCTGGAGCAGAGCCTTCTCCTTTACACCAGATGCTCCCTACGGGCATCTCCGCCCTCCGGCTAAGGCTGCCCCCAAGCAGTGACCAAGCACCCCCATCAGACCCGAGGGCCCCAGGGTCTAATCCACCCTCCATGTGACCTGGCCAAGGATTCTCCCTGGGACAGTTTCCCTCCAGAGCCCCCACCCAGCGCCTGGCCCACGCTGGGTTCCAGAACTGAGCAAATCAGTGAGCTAAAAAAGGAGGCTGGACAGCAGCCGGCACCCCAGCTTCAACTGTGGGATCCCGTCTGAGTCCTCGCAGCGCTGGGGGTCTTGGTGATGTTCCTGGGCTGCACATCTGGAGAGGAGAGGTTTACACACGCACACACACACACACACACACTCCTGCCTCAGAACCAGGGGAGGGCTTGGAAAACGACCCTCAAGACCAGAAGCCAATGGCTCCTGTCCAGTCCAGAACCAGACCGGGCGGGTAGCATGAAGTAGGCAGGTGTGAGAGGGTCCTGCGCCCAGCCGCTTCCTCCCCAGCCACTCCGGGGCCCAGAACTGGTCCCTAGACCTGGTGCAGCCACCACCACCATCCTGCCTCCGAAAAGAGAGGGGTAAGGGTACAGCGCGGCCTAGGATCATCAGGAGGCCAACAGAGGCCGGCGGACAGCCACCACCCCCAGCCCTGTGCCGGCCTCCGGCAGCTTGGGTGTCGGCCGGCGCCAGGCCCAGCCCTGGTCTCCTCTGCCTCATAATCCCAGCCTTTGTCTGCCTGGTGGCCCGGCCAGGCTGGCTCCACACGGGCCAAAGGGCCTGGAAACCGGAGCAGCTGGAGCACAACCAAGTATTTTTCCACGCTGGGCCCAGGGCCCTCGGGAGACGCGAGGGCCAGGGAGGGAGAGGTGTTCATTCATCCGCTGTGCATCCATTCTGTCCCTGGATAAGTAACATTTATTGCGCGCCCGCTGGGTGGCAGGCCCTGCCTAGGAAGGGGCGGGGTCGGCACAACCCGGGCCCTCGAGCGGGCATTCTACAAGCGGTGCCCACGCGCGCAGGACGCAGGCGAGGCATGGGCGGGCAAGGCGAGGGTGCTACCAACTATGCTAAGGCCTGTCCACTGCGGCCGGGGAGGGGAGGACGGGCCGCTCAGGGCTCCACCCACACGCCACTGTTGGTCACTCGGGCCCCGAACCAGCCCTTCCAGTAGACGGCGTCCTGCCCGCCGTGCTCGAACCGAACGAAGCGCACGCCTGGCCCGTAGTCGGTGAAGGTGTGGGAGATCTAGGGAGCGGAGAGGGAATAAGTCAGCGTGGGGCTCTTAAGGCTTCCTTTGCTACCGCTCTCCAACGCAGGGACCTGTCTCCATACCGGGTTCAGATTTTGCGCAGTGCACGCTCCCAGCCCCTGTCTCGACCCAGCCTTGCCCCACCCTCCTGCCTGAGCATCAGCCAATCTCCATGCGCTCCGCCCCCTCCGCCTGGCCCCGCCCCTCTTAGGCCCCGCCCCCAGGCTTACTTCAGTCCAGCCGCCTTCCTCGCTGTCCGGGGACACTGGCACCTGCCCGGTGTTGAACTCAGCCAGCACATCCTCGTGCTCGGACAGCAGCTTCACGCTGAGCTCATACAGACAGCCGGCGTCGGAGCGGCCCGAGTACCTGACGGAGGGAGACGGGCTGGGACCCGGCTTCTGCCCAAGCCGCTCCTGCCTTACCCTTGTCCCCATTTCACAGATGCAAACAGCGAGGCCAGGGACAGTAAACCTCAGGTCGGCCAGACTCAAGTTTGGAGCCAAAGCTGCCCACAGAGGCACGGGTTTTGTTGTTTTGTTTTGCTGTGGGATGGACCCACCGTCTTCACCCTCAGCTACTTCCCCAGCCCCTTTTTTACTATTTTCAGACAATGTCTCACTAAGTCGCTAAGTTGCCCAGTCACTAAGTTGCGATCCTCCTGCCTCAGCCTCCCAGAGGGCTGGGATTACAGGTGTGCACAACCACGTGTGGCCACAGACAGGTTTTGTCCAGAGGGGTCCAGACACTGGTCACGCATACCTTTCAAACTCAGGAGAAGAGACAGGTGGTGAAGGCCTGGAAGCCCTCGGCTCAGGTGCCACTGTGCTAATGGGTCCCTGTTGTCCCCTGGCTTCCCCCCAGCCCGCCTGGCCCCGGCCCTCACCAGTCCTTCGCCACGATGGCCGGCTGGGTGGTGTCCAGCAGCTCCTCCCAGTAGCCCTCGGCCTGCAGGTCAATGACCTGCGCCTTGCGACACCACCTGGGAGGGGGGAGTTAAAAGGGGGTGGCGCCCCTCCCTCCTCCTCCCTCCCTCCCCCACACCTCTCCTCCTTACTCGAAGGAGGAGGCGAAGTACTTCCTGACGCTGTCATCCTGCGGGAATTCCACCCCGCTGTCTCCCGGCAGCTCCTCCACCCTCCAGCCGTCCCCACCGTGCTCCACGTCGCACCAGCCCTCCAGGTCCTCTGTAGGGACAGGGACAGCCTCGTTCTGGTCACCCAGTCCTTGCTGAGGCTGCAGGAGGGCTTTTCTTTTTTCTTCTGGTACTGGAGACTAAACCCAAGGCCTTCCCCTGGGCTACATCGCCAACCCTTTTTATGTTTTATATTGAAACAAGGTCTTGTTAAATTGCCCGGGCTGGGCTCCAACTTGCGATCCTTCTGCCTCATCCTCCCAGAGTGGTGGGATGACAGGCGAGTGTCACCACGGCCAGCTAGGGCTGGCTCAGTAGGGGGACGGGGCAGACGGCGGTGGGCTGCAGTGACCACTTCCTGCCTCTCCTCCTGGGCGACTGCAGCCCAGGCTCACTGAGGCCGGACGCCAGGAAAAGGACCCCGGACAGCAGGCGGCAGCCAGACGGCGGCAGAAGTGCCAGGGGGGCTCCAGGCCGGGGCCTGGCCTGCCCTACCCTCCTGCAGCCCAGCGGGCCTGGCCTCACCTTCCCCGCACGGGTTGCGCAGCAGGTTGCGCCTCCGCTTGCTGAGGAAGTAGAACTGCTGCCAGTGGTCGCGCTCTTCCTCTTCGCCGCCGCCCTCGGGCACCAGCCCTTCCTGCTGGCACTTGAGCAGCCACAGGGGGGCGCCGTCCACCAGCTCCTTCCAGCGCAGGCACACTAGGCGGCAGGCCTGCACCAGCTCAGCGGCGGGCAGCTGGGCCAGCACGCGCAGGAGCAGCGCCTCCGGCAGCTCCGCCAGGTACGCGGCCTCCTCCGGCTCCTCCTGGTCCTCCCCGGGCCGCTCTCCCTCGGTGCAGGCCTCCTCTGGGCTCGCCTCCTCCTCCTCCTCCGGCTGGCCCACGCTCTCTGCAGAGAGAGACAGGGGAGTGGGAGGCTGTGAGCTGCCCCCCTCCGCGCCCATTTGCCCCCTTCCCCGGGACAACCGCAGTCGCCACGAGAGTCGGCGACTCCACATGGGTGCCCAGGGAGGAGGGTGAGCCACCGACGGGCCCGAGAACTGCTTGGGCATCCTGTGCCCCCTGCAGGGCCCGTAAACCCCAGCCCTGGGCTGACCCCGGTAAGATCTGCCACCTGCAGCATGGACCCGCGCTTCACACGGAACAGTTAACCCTTCCCTCACCTCCTCAGGAAGCCATCCTGGATTTCCCTCACTGTACCCCGGCCGGCCCAAATTCCAGACCTTCCTAGAATTTGTCCTGGGATGTGATCAGCTTTTTTTGTTGCTGTGTTGTTTGCTTTGCTTTGCTTTGCTTTGCTTTGCTTTGTTTTTGTTGGGACAGGGTCTCCATATGTAGTTCAGGCTGGCCTTGAACTCTCAGCAATCCTCCTGCCTCAGCCTCCAGAGTGAAGGGATTACAGACATGTGCCACAATGCCTAGCTATAGTGACTGGCCTTTTTCTTCAGCAGACTGACCTCATGAAGCCCAAAACCAGGTGCCTGGCACCATCCTGTCTGGAGCGCCTATGTATTGGCCACTTAGCAAGTTCCGGGCCTGTTCTAAGTGTGCAGTTGCTCATCAGAGCCCTACACCACCTCTTCGAGGTTACGGCTCTTTATTTCAATGATGAGGAAACTGAAGCACAGGCAGAAGCAATGGCCAGGGTCATGCGGCTCATAAGTAACTGGAGCCTGGGCCTGTACCCAGAGTCTGGTTCCAGAGTCGCCAGGTCATTGAAAAAGAATGGGCTGAATTTGTAGACGTGGAGGTGATTTTGAGTTTGCAGAAGAACACGCTCAGGCCCAGAGATGCAATGTGACTTTGCCAAAAGCCACACTAGAGGCTTAGGGTAGGGGACCTGGGGATCTGGGGACCTGGGGCTGGAGACCCAGCTGTCCCCCACCAGCCACTGAAGTGTGACTCAGAGGTGGAAAGCAGTCTGCTATCAAACAGGGAGGTGGGCTAGGTGTGTATTTTCCAGTCCCTGGGCCTCAGTTTCCTCATCTGTGAAATGGGGTGACCGTCATGCCTGGCCGTCTAACAGTGCTGAGGTTCAGATCCCCTGAGGAGAGATGAGGACATCAGGAGTTAGAAGGCAACCGGCAGATGTCACTTGGATCCCAGCTCTCTTCACCGGGCCACTTAACTTAAGTAAGCAGATACCAAGAGCCCAGTGTCTCTGGAGGGGACACAGGAGTGGGGAGGAGACAGGGCCACTCTGGGTGTGGGGAGGTCACCGCTCAAAGAGCCAGGACGGGGCTTCCTGGCCCCTGGGCCCTGGGGTGGTAGAAAGAGGCCTGGCAGTGGGGAGGGACAGGTGGCAGGGCCTAGGACCAGAGTTTGGGCCCGAACCTGCTCACACGCTCACACACACACCCCTACACACACACACACACACACACACATGCACACACATGCACACGGCCAGGTACTCCCCTGAACGGGGCGTGACCACTTCCCCGAGCCCAGGTACCCAGGGCACCCCCAGCAAAGCTTAGTGAATCTCAACAAACCGGCGCTTTCCCTTCCTTATGGGCGTCGTGTGACAACATGTGACTGATGTAGGGCTTACCCCTCCCTATGGGCAAAGAGGAAACTGAGGCCTAGAGACACGCGTGAGCTTCTCTCGGGTCACCCCGCACGCCGTGGGGAAGGCAGAGAGGAGAATAAATGCCCGTCCATCCTGCTGCCCGCAGGTCTCTGGGGAGCCTGGCCGGTGTCTTCCCCTCTCCACACCCCGCCCCGCCCTGGCCCCAGCGGACACCTGATGCTCCCCCGAAGGTGCCCTCGAAGCCCAGTCCCCTCTCCTGGCCCCCAGGCCTGGCGCTGAGGCCCCAGATCCGATTACGCCCCCCCTCTGCGGACACAACTCCCCACATTGTTGCTGTGGAAAGTTATCTGGCCCCTGGAAGCCGCCTCCTGGCTGATTCACTCACCTGAGTTGGGCCCCGGAGTCCAGGGAATAGCTGGGCCCCGGGGAAAATTGGGAACGGATTCTGGGGCCCTGTCAAGGGTGTGGATGGGGGTGCCACAGGTTGGGAGCAGGGGCTCCGGAATCCAGGGGCTCAGGGCTGTAGGGGGAGCGTCCTGGCTACTTGAGTTTCCCACCAGCGTCCCCCAGCTCTGCCCGCCCGGAGCTGGGCCAGGAGAGCGGGGGACAAGCGCTGTGCAGGCAGGTCTTGTCCCCACCCTGACTCAGCAGGCCACCCCACAGGAAGCCGGAGGGATGGGGGGGTCTTCGGTGCCAGAAGAGATGACAGAGCAGTCCCAGAGGGCCCTGGGAAGGGCGGCCCCAACTCTTCTCCCCGGGGGGGGGGGGGAGGAGGCGCCCCCTGAAGTGCAGCCCCTCGGGAGGAAGGCGGGATGCGTGGGGACAGGGCCCTCACCCCAAGGACCCCGCGGGCCAGGGCGGACCAACGCAGCAGTGGACGCAGGCGAAGGCTGCACCACCTCGCCGCTGCCCCCAGCCCCACCGGGTCCATCTTGGGAATCGGGGGTCCCCCTTCCTGCTTGTCACCTCTCCAGGCCTCCCAGCCACCTGAGACAGCAGACAGAAAGAGGAAACTGTGCTCCGCTGAGACCGTCCCAAGGGCTCTGCTCGGGGAAAAGTTTACGCGCGGCTCTCGGGGGCCCCTCGCCGTCCGAGGAGCCCTCCGGCCCGGCGCTCTGCCCGCCTCCGCGTGCTGCATCCCGTGCGTCCGCGCAGCTGCTACCTGGGTCCCCGTCCCCGTCCATCGCTGCGGAGCGCGGTCGCGGGAGGTGGCGGAGGAGGAGCCGGGTCCTTGCA
>NW_004955486.1:2188583-2210604 GCF_000276665.1 Chinchilla lanigera | reverse complement strand
GGGACCTCATCGACCTGGTGACGCTCTGGAAGCGCAAGTGCCTGCGGGAGGGCTTCATCCCCAAGGACTGGGACCAGCCTGTGGCCGACTGGAAGGTCTTCTACTTCCTGTGCAGCCTGCGCAGGAACCTCCTGCACAACCCCTGTGCTGAAGGTGGGATGTGGTGGGGTCTGGTGCACCCCAGCACAAAACACCAGCTCTTGTTTATTGAGCATTTACTATGAGCCATGTCCTTTGGGTGGTTTAATGCCTTCAACCCTCTCACAACAACCCTTTGAGGTAGGGACTACCGGTATACCCATGGTCCAGATGGGCAGACTGAGACCAAGGGTAGAATTTTTTATTCCACTGCTAAGATTATTTCTCCAGTGACCTTTCCTAGGAAAGGGACTGGTGACTGCCTGGAAAATTTTGTGCCTGAGACACAAATCACAGCCATGGTTTGTTGGCTTTGTTCCCAGACTCCAGAGCTGAGCCTTACTGTGACTGTTCCAGAAGACAGGCGGGGTGGGGGCAGGGGCTGTGCTTGTGGAAGAAAGGGAGATCTGGTCTTCTTTCCAGAGGAAAGCAGCGCCAGGCATGGTGGCGCACCCCTGTAATCCCAGCACTCGGGAGGCTGAGGCAGGAGGATCGCTGCAAGTTCCAGACCAGCCTGGGCTACAAAGTGAGCTCAAGGCCAGCCTGAACTGCATAGTGAGACCCTGTCTCAAAAAGACAAAAAATAAATAAATAAATAAATAAAACAGAGGAAAGCAGCAATGGGCAAAATAAGGCTCCTGTGTCACCCGGAACCCAGCTTCCCGAGGATCCATCAGATTTCATCACTGGGACAAAACGCCTGGCACCAATTTAAAAGAGAGGCTTGTTTGGCTTATGGTTGCAGAGGCTTCAGTCCATGGTCAGCTGGCACCAAGGCAGGAACATCATGGCGGGAGGGTGTGGTGGAGGAAAACAGCTCACTTCATGCTGACCAGGAAGCAGAGCATAGGGGAAGAGGGCCACAAAGGAAGTGAGGGACAGAGAGAGTCCCCAGGGGCATGGAATCAAGACCCACCCAGACACACTGGGAAGTGTGCTTTCCTAACCCCGTAGGGGGCTCTGGAGTAAATCAAGTTGACATCAAGATGAACCCTCATAGCTCATTATATTGTCACTTGCCAGGGGGACGCTGGAGTGGGACAAGGACATTGTCTTCTGTTGTGTAGTCAGATTCTGGAGCTCAGTGAAGGTAAAAGGCCCCCACGAGGTGTCAGGTGCTGCTTCCTTTAAGGCCTGGACAGTCTCACTCTTGACTCGCATTTGGCAAGCTGTAGGCCACAAGCCAAAACTGGACAAGGAGTTGAGAATATCGTTTTGTTTTGTTTTCTCTGTCTGGATGTGTGTGGACCTGTGTTTTCTTTGTTTCTGTGTTTTCTTTGTTTTGTTTTGAGATAGGTTTTTGTTTTGTTTTGTTTTGTTTGTCTTTTTGAGACATTGTTTCACTATACAGTTCAGGCTGGCCTTGATCTCACTTTGTAGCCCAGGCTGCCCTCAAACTCACAGTGACCTCCTGCCTCAGCCTCCCAAGTGCTGGGATTACAGGTGAGTGCCACCATGTGACACTTTGAGATAGGATCTTGTTGTGTAGTCCAGGCTGGCCTTAAATTCACTGTGTAGGCAAGGACAGCCTCCAATTTATTATCCTCCCACTTTAGTCTTCCAAGTAGCTGGGACTACAGGCACGTGCCACCCGACCTGGCTTTTTTTTCCTGGTACAAGGAATTGAACTCAGGACCTTATGCCTGCCAGGCAGGCGCTATGTCGCTGAGCTATATCCCTGGCCCCACACCTGGCTTTTGTACCCTTTAAAAGCAACTATCCTTGGGGCTGGGGATTTAGCTCAGCGGCAAAAGCGCCTGCCTGGCAAGCGCAAGGTCTTGAGTTCAGTTCCTGGTACCGGAGGAAAAACCAAAAAAAAAAAAGCAGCTATCCTTGCTCAGCATGATGGCGCATGTCTGCAGTCCCGGGGAGATGGGGTGGGAAAGATCAAAAGTTTGGACATCTTAGCGACTTAATGAGACCCTGTCTCAAAAAGGAGTGCGGGGACTGGTGTGTGACATAGCTCAGTACGAAAGTTTGATCTGTAGGACCCACACATACACAAAAGAGTAGAAAAGAAACTAGAAACAATGTGGTAGGGACAAGGGACAGATGTGGCCCCACAAGAGTAAAATGACTGCAGCCCTTCACCCCAAGTTTCCCAGCTTGTTCTTGAGTGCAGTTCCAGAGAAGACCAAGGCTCAGAGAGGGAAAGCAACTTATCAAAGGTCACACAGCCCAGGATTGGCAGAGCTAGTATAAGACCAAAGTCTGTCTGGCCTATGACAGAGCTTTCTCCATCACAGAAGGGTTGTTTGATCACGTCATCTTTTCTCCAAAATTCTCAGTGGAAATCACCTATGGCTGGGACACAGGAAGCACTGAACATGAGGTAGACACCCCTGATCTGCAGCGACCTCAGCCCTGGATGAAGTCAGCTGCTGGGTTCAGGGAGGGCGGGGCAGGTAGAGAGGTGACCACTGAGGGCTCCCGCCACCCACCAAGCGCTCTGCTTTCCCACCAGAGGGGTTTGAGTTCTGGAGCCTCGACGTGAACGGTGGCGATGAGTGGAAAGTGGAGGACCTGTCCCGGGAGCAGAGGAAGGAGTTTCCCAATGACCAGGTCAAGAAATACTTCGTGACTTCTTATTAGTAAGATCGGGGGTCTCGGGGCGGGGGGAAGCCCAAGTCCCTGCCCGCTCGGGAGGGACGGTCAGAGGCGCTGGGTCCTGGCAGTGACCCCAGCCCCCCCTCCGCCCACCCCCAGCACCTGCCTCAAGTCCCAGGTGGTGGACCTTAAGGCTGAAGGGTACTGGGAGGAGCTCATGGACACCACGCGGCCGGACATTGAAGTCAAGGACTGGTGAGTGCTGGGGGCGGCTGCCACTCAGACCTCCCACTCCTACTTTGCCCCCCATCTCCGAGGCCCTGACTGGGCCCCCCACCCCCACAGGTTTGCAGCCAGGCCGGACTGTGGGTCAAAGTACCAGCTGTGCGTCCAGCTGCTGTCTTCTGCACACGCCCCGCTGGGGACCTTCCAGCCAGACCCAGCGACAATCCAGCAGAAGAGTGATGCCAAGTGGCGAGAGGTTCGTGGCCTCGGAGGGGCAGGGGCAGCATCCCCAGGGTGAGACACCACTCAGGCTGGGCTGGGATCCGCTCCAAGCCCTGCCACTTCTCCCAGGGGCTTCCCCCGTGCAATGGGAATAAACATGCTTCCCGTGCAGCGTGCAGTGCCAGATCCAAAACACATTCAGGAAGTAGGGGCCGGCCAAGGCTCAGTGCTTGAGCACCCACCTTGAATGTGCAAGGCCCTGGGTTCTGTCCCCAGCACCACACACACACACACACACACACACACACACACACACACACACAAAGGTTGAGTTTTACTAGTTACTAATATTGATTACTACCACAGAGGGTGCCCAACCTACAATAACTTTACTTACTATTTTCGGACTTTACAACGGATTTATCAGGTATGATCCCATCTTACAGGAGCATCTGGACTTGCAAGAGTTTCACTTAGGATTTTGCAAAAGTCAGATCTGGTTATCAGGGCACTGAATGCACTGCCACTTACAGCGTTT
Source organism: Chinchilla lanigera (assembly GCF_000276665.1). Taxonomy (NCBI): domain Eukaryota; kingdom Metazoa; phylum Chordata; class Mammalia; order Rodentia; family Chinchillidae; genus Chinchilla; species Chinchilla lanigera. The sequence continues at coordinate 2,206,934 of NW_004955486.1, read as the reverse complement.
TCACCGTCTGAGGGGTTGATCCGCACACCTTTCCACTGTGATTTGAGGAACATCTGTGTTCACCAAACTGGGGTCACCAATATTGTCTTTTAAGACTAGATATAGAAATCTAAGGGTTTGCGGGCTGTCCTATCTCTGTCCCAGCTACTCGGCCTTCACCTCTGCTATGAGAGCAGCTTTCATCAGTGTGCAAACCAGTGCCCATGGCTATGTTGCAATAAAACTTTATTTATTAGCCAGGCATGGTGGCGCACGCCTGTAATCCCAGCACTCGGGGGAGGCTGAGGCAGGAGGATCGTTGTGAGTTCGAGACCAGCCTGGGCTACAAAATGAGCTCAAGGCCAGCCTGAACTGCATAGTGAGACCCTGTCTCAAAAAGAAAAAAAAAAAAACAAAAAACAACTTTATTTATAAAAACAGTCAGTGGGCCTGTTAGGTAGTTTGCCGAACTCTGACCTGGACCAGCACCATCTCATAGAACTTTCTGCAGTGACAGAAAGGGCCTGAGTCTGTTGTGTCCAGTTGGTAGCCAATAGCCACCACCGGAGAGCACTGAATGCTTGGTAAGAGCCAGTTCCTAGGGCAGCTATATGAAGGAACTTTCTATTTCATCTAGTTTTAATTAAGGGTATCTTAAATAGCCACATGCGCCTGGTGTTGACTATACTGGACATCCTTTGCCAGTTTCAGTCCCTTTCAGCACCATAGTAGCTCTGTGGAGTGGGCCAGGCAGGATTTCGCTCCTTAGAACGGATGTGGAAACTGAGGCACACAGAGGGCGGGTGGTTGGGCCCTCAGAACGCACTGCCCCCCTGCTCCCCGGCCCCGCTCTGGCAGCGCCACCCTCACGGTCAGCCCCCTTGACTTCTCGCTGCCCTCTCCTGCCCCCAGGTCTCCCACACGTTCTCCAACTACCCGCCTGGCGTCCGCTACATCTGGTTCCAGCACGGCGGCGTGGACACTCACTACTGGGCCGGCTGGTACGGCCCAAGGGTCACCAACAGCAGCATCACCATCGGGCCGGCGCTGCCCTGACGCCCCCTGGACCCCCAGCCACAGAACACGAGCGGGTAAACTGCTCTCAAAAAAGGGCTGGGCCAGGGCCGGGAAACGGCGTGCAAGCCAGGCGTGCCCAGACCTCGCCCCTAGCCGCCCCTTCCTCCGTGGCCGTGTAGCAGGGCAGCGCTTCACTGGTGCCGACCGGAAGGATCACATTGCAGGTCTGGGGGCCTCTAGAGATGGAGCATCGGAGGTTAGCAGAATGCAGGGGTTTCCCAGGCTCTGAGAGAGGGGCTCCAAGCTCGGACACCAGCCCAGATCTGTGCCTCTGCTTACACACACGCACACAGACTATTTGCCCTGTGTTCTCTGGGAGCCCTTGAGCAGGGTCAGGTGAGGCATCAGTGTGACCGCCTTTGACAGGGCAGATGTTGGGAGGTGGGCCTGCAACCAGGACAGATGTGGGAGGGAGAAGGAGGCTTCTCGGATGGTCCCACCCTCCATTCTGCCGCTCCTAAGTGCCCCCCGCTCCTGCCTGCCCAGAAGAGGCGGCCCTGGCCCAGAGCCTCAGGCCTGGTCTGCCACGGACAGGGCGGAGCAGGCAGTGGGCGGAGTCCAGAGGGGTGTGGCCTGTCCCAGAGCGGATGCGCAGCAGGTGGGGGCGGTGCTCTCCGAGAGACCAGGGAGCCCTGCACAGGGCATGCCAGGGAATCTGGGCCCAGGACCAGCCCCCGACTCTGAGGGCTGGGACGTGGGAACCCAGGGTGAAGAGGGTGAGCATTTTCCGGGGCCACCTGTCCACCTCCGTGCTCTGGCCAGACCCCGCCCCAGAAGCACCATTCCAGAGCTTCCTAGCCACCACCAAACCCTACAGCATGCAGTCAAATAAAGGTGTTCCCAGCCCTGCTCTCCCTGTGGCACCGGCAGGGGCCGGGCCTGTTGGCTACAAGGTGTGGCTTCTGTCCCCAGAGAGAGGCTAATAATGTTCAGGGGCCAGATCATCCCAGAGCCTGGTCACAGTGAGCCCCCTCAGCCAGGTACAAACACCTTGCTCTCCCCCAGCCCTCACTACATGTCCACCAGGACGCTGCTTCCCACGGTCACTCTCTGCCAAGAGCTTTACTGACCTTGGATGCGGCTGAAGCAGTTGGAATGGTCCCTTGCACACAGTAGGTGCTCAATAAATGCTCAAGTGTCATGATCTCAACCATGGGCTAGATTAGGGCCCAGTCAGGGTAGGCAGGGACCACCACCCACCAGCTGGAAAAAAAGCCAGTCTTGGTTTTTCTCCGGTACCGGGAACTGAACTCACGACCCTGCGCTTGCCAGGCAGGCGCTTTTGCCGCTGAGCTAAATCCCCAGCCCCTAAAAAGCCAGTCTTCCATGGAGAAGATGCAGCCCTGAATGTGACAGTGCTCAACCTGGACAACCCTTGCTGTTTGCCTGAACATGAAGCTTTAAAATTCTTTTTTTTTTTTTAATTTTAAAGAGAAAAAACAATGATACAAAATTTCAAAACAAGATAGTAGGAGAGTAACAGTGGTTAATACATTGCTTATTGTTATCTTCAAAATAGATTTCAAGCCAGGCTTGGTGGCGCACACCTATAATCCCAACACTTGGGAGGCTGAGGCAGGAGGATCATTGTGAGTTTGAGACCAGCCTGGGCTATAAAGTGAGCTCAAGGCCAGCCCCAACTGCACAGCGAGACTCTGTCTCAAAAAAAGACAAAAAAATATTAGATTTCAAGATATAGGCATAAAAAAATGATCAAACAATATAAGCACAGACCTTTGTTTTCAGCGAAGGAATAGCAACCAGCAGCATTAACCATCTCGATTATCTTGTACATATTGTAGAATGAAGGAATTCATGAACTGAGGTTTGACCAAACCCGGAAGAGGTTTTTAGCAGCTCTTTGGTCGCCTGGGGCTCTTAGAGAGGGGTCTGTGGGTGGTTCCAGAGCCGGGACGGCCCACCTTCGGCTGCGTGGGAGAGCAGATAAAAGGAGCACCGAGGCCAGGCTTGCTGGCTGGAGGAGGAGGCGGGAAGAGGTGGGTGCTGCGGCCGCGAGAGGCGCTGGTGGCCCGCTGCGCGTGACGCGGAAGGACCGGCGGGGCGGGGCGAGAGGGCACGACGACGTCGCAGCCGCCCGAGCACCGGGCACTGGAGCTGTGGCTGGGGCGCTCGCCAGTCCCTGTGCCCCGGTCTCGGCCCAGCAGGAACCGGCAGGGCAGGGCGCGCACAGAGCTGCGGACGCCGTCCCCGGGCGCATCCCCTGGCGGTCCCGCGGCTCGCAGGGCCTTGTCGCCCGGTAGGGGGGCCGGGGTCGGGGGGGAGTGGGACCTGCCAGCTCGGGACAGGCAAGGGACCAGTGACCCCACCGTGACCACCCCGCACGGCTTCCGCCCCTGCGCGGGTCGTGTCTCCGGGCCGGCCGGGTGGTGGAGGGGTGGGGGTGACAACACAGCGGGAAGCCATTTGTCCCCAAGCCCCCTCCGCCGCCGAACCCCGTGACTTAATTTGATCTGGTGTTTTCAGAGGTTGTTGGCATTTTTAAATTGCCTAATTTTTTCTTTCCGTACTGGAGATTGAACCCAGGGCCTTTGCACTGAGCTACATGCCCAGTTCTTTTTTATTTTATTTTTTTCCACATAGCGTCTAACTACGTAGCTCAGGCTGGCCTCAAACTAGTGATGATCTTCCTGTCTTAGCCTCTGAAGTGCTGGGATGATAGGCATGCGCCACCACGCCGCGTTTTCTTTTTTGTCTTTTTGAGACAGGGTCTTGCCATGCAGTTCAGGCTGATCTCGAACTCCAAACGCTCCTGCCTCAGCCTCCTGAGTGGTGGGATTACAGATGTGCGCCACCACACCCGGCAAGGTTTTATTTTATTCTATTTTTAAGGTTTTATTTTAGACAGATCGTCTGTCCACTAAATTGCCCAGGCTGGGTTGAACTTTGGATCCTCCTGCCTGGACCTCCAGGCACTGGGATTTCAGGCAGGCCCCAGCCCACCCGGATAGATCTCATGTTTTTAAAAAACTGCTTGTGCTCAGACCTAGCCACAGTGGGGGTTGGGGTGCGGGGTCGATTCCCATCCAGCCGTTTCCCACAGGCCACAGGTACCATTCTCTACTGAAAGCCAGTGTGCGCACCCACCCCACGTTTCCTGGGGCTCTCAGGAGACTGAACTGCTTTTGGGGCTGAATCTCAATGCAGAGCAGAAGAGACCATCGTTTCCTGTTACCCTGTGTGTCCCTAGGTGTGCGCAGAGAAGACCCCTCTGTGTGACAGCCCAGAGCCTGTCGGCCACCCCCACCACAAGGTCCCTTTATGCCACAGATTTTTCTTTTTTTCTTTTTTTGAGGCAGGGTCTCACTGTGCAGTTCAGGCTGCCCCGGACTGTGTAGCCCAAACTGGCCCAAAACTCAGTGACCCTCCTGTCTCAGTGCTGAGTTCACAGGCCTGCCCCACCACGCCCAGCACACTACAAATATCTGCCCCTCCCCTGCCGTGGGCTGTGGCCTCTTAGGTGGGGCACCTCATCTGGCTTCCTGGCCAGCAGGAGCGGCTAGGGGGCGGGAGGCTGTTTCCCAGCAGCAGGCCCTCTGCCAGAACCCAAAGGCAACCAGATTTGTATTCTAATGGCAAACTCAGAGCCCGGCATGGTGGCCCACGCTTGTAATCCCAGCACTCGGGAGGCTGAGGCAGGAGGATCGTTGCGAGTTCGAGACCAGCCTGGGCTACAAAGTGAGCTCAAGGCCAGCCTGAACTGCATAGCTAGACCCTGTCTCAAAAAGACCAAAAAAAAAAAAAAAAAAAAACCTCTAATGGCAAACTCACAGCCTTAAAAGAACAGGCCAGTCACCCAAACCTTCACAGAATCCAAAGGCAACAGCCTTGGCAAAATCTTACAGGTCACCTACCTGACTGGCTTCCAAATGAAGCAATGAGGGCGGGGCATGGTGGTACATTCCTGTAATACCTAGCATCGTGGGAGGTTGAAGCAGGAGGACTGCAAGGTTTTTTTTTGTTTGTTTTGTTTTATTTTTTGTCTTTTTGAGACAGAGTCTCACTATGCAGTTCAGGCTGGCCTTCAGCTCACTTTGTAGCTCAGGCTGGTCTTGAACTCCAACGATCCTCCTGCTTCAGCCTCCCAAGTGCTGGGATTACAGGTGTGCACCACCACACCCAGTAGGACTACAATTTTGAGCCCAGCCTGGCAATTTAGTAAGAACCTATCTCTAGATTTAAAATTTGAAAAGAGTTGGGGATATAGCTCAGGACAAAGACCCTGGGTTCAATCTCCAGTACTGAAGGAAAAAAAAAATGCAATTTTTTTTTTTTTTAATGGAAGGGGGGGCTTCAAAAAATTTTTGTGCCTAGTTTTTAACTTTTTTGTTTTTGTGATTGGGTACCAACTCTGCCTGCCTCAGCCTCTCAAGCAGCTGGGACTATAGGCACATGCCACACACTCAAGTGTCCCTAAAGACTAATATTTTTATTGCACTCTTCCAAATGTGCATGGCTTGGGACCATGCCTGCATCAGGGTCTTCAGAGATGCCCCCTCTCGCCTCAACTTCATAACAGAGGACCCAGGAGTAGAGGGGTCACTTCCTGGGGCCCTGCAAGGCTACCTCCCTGCCCGAGGCTCATCACCACTGTCCCCACACAGGCCTGTGCGCCCCGCCCCACTATGGCCCTGGTCAGCATCAACAAGCTACCGGAGAACATCCTGCTGGAGCTCTTCACGCACGTACCTGCCCGCCACCTGCTACTGCGATGTCGCCCGGTCTGCAGCCTCTGGCGGGACCTCATCGACCTGGTGACGCTCTGGAAGCGCAAGTGCCTGCGGGAGGGCTTCATCCCCAAGGACTGGGACCAGCCTGTGGCCGACTGGAAGGTCTTCTACTTCCTGTGCAGCCTGCGCAGGAACCTCCTGCACAACCCCTGTGCTGAAGGTGGGCTGGAGTGGGAGTGGTTGCTGCTGTAGCTGTTCCTTTCCTATCCTGGACCTCAGGGCCTTTGCACTTGCTGTTCCCACACTATGTTTTGTTCTCAGACCCTTAGTGCCCTCCACCTTCCCTCGCTTCTAAAGCACCTCTGGGGCCTATGCTCCTTGCATCTCCGGCTGCCATTAAGAGTCTTGTCTGTACACTCAGAGCCCTTGTATCATGGGTTTTCTCCTTGGCCTCGCTAGGATCCCAAGAGTCAGACAGACAATTAAGGTGTGCTGCATTTGCTTGGTGGGGTGCCTTGGTCCCTGAGATGCATGGCTTTCCCAGAGATCCTGACTGACATCTTTGAGGTCTAGGCCTGGCTGATGAAGCCTCAGGGCCTCTTGGAGGCCCCATACGTGACACCAGACACAATCTCCCCGCCTGTCCTAGTTTCTGTTCTGAAGCTGCCCAGCCAGGCCACTTCCAAAGCTAGTAGTCTGCACCCTGCCTGATGCCAGGCCCACAGCCAGCCATGGTTAGCCCAGGCTGCTCAGGCCCCTTCCTGGAATCCCCCAGAAGTAGGGGGAACAGCAGGCAGTACTGGAACAGGTCTCCCTGCAGTGGTTCTGGACAGCCGTGGCGGGGAGGCACAGTGGCCTTCCTAAGCCCTCAGAGCTTAGTCTGAAAGGGGGACCCATCTGATGGATGGCCTTCCATGGACATGGGCACCCCCCGCAAGATGCCTGTGCCACCACCTGGTACCCTGGCCCTGGGCACAGATGTGAGTCACATCTGAGCCAGGCGTGTTGGCGCACGCCTGTAATCCCAGCACTTGGGAGGCTGAGGCAGGAGGATCATTGCAAGTTCGAGACCAGCCTGGGCTACAAAGTGAGCTCAAGGGCAGTCTGAACTGCATAGCGAGACCCTGTCTCAAAAAGACAAAAAAAAAAAAAAATGAGTCATGTCTGAATAGCAGGCTCTCCAACCCACTGACAAACCCGCAGGGCAGGCCTCTGTCCCATCCCCAGGGTCTGGTCCTGTGGTTGGAAGAAATCCCAACGGCCCTCAGGGCAGCACTGTTGCAGGCCCTTTCCCATACACTTTAAGAACTGAAACCTGGGTGTTGGGAGCCCCACAACAAGAGGGATGTGAGGAAAGTGTTGGTTTAGCATTTCTGTTCTTGTAATACCCTCTTCAGGAGGCAAGCCAGCTGGGGACAGAGTGGGAGTCCCAGGCCAGAGCTGATACTGGGGAGGGAGCGTAGGGGGGCCCCAAGGCCCTTGGGCAAGCAGGGTGCTGACCTTGGCTGCACGGTGCCCTTCAGCAGGAACCAGCTGATGAACTTTCGTGTCTGCAGCCTCAGAAAGCTGAGCACAGCAAGCCCTGCCTCCAGAGAGTACGCGGGCAGCACCCCTTCCTCTTGGGCCGACACTTCAGATTTACAAAGGGGCTGGGGTACGGCTCAGTGGTGCTGCACTTGCCCAGCCCGTGTGAGGCCCTGCGTTTGATCCCCAATACCACAAAAAACAAGAACAACAAAAAAAACAACATCGATGGCAGGGATCTCACCTTGGCTTCCGCTTTTCCTAGAGGACATGGAATCGTGGACACTTGATGCTAATGAGGGGGACCACTGGAAGGTGGAGAGCATCCCTGGAGCACATGGTACAAACTTTCCTGACCCCAACGTCAAGAAGTACTTTGTCACATCCTATGGGTAAGAGGGCCGGAGCCAAGCAGGCCTGTGCTGAGGGAAGGGGCGGGGCACCTTTGCCAAATCTCCGGCCAGATGAGGGTCTCCAGAAGTTCAAGGGAGGCAGCTCCCAAACATGCTGAGGGTTCCCAGCTTCCTGGAAAGCGCACCAGGGAGTGGGCAGAGAGATGAGTTTCGGGAAGCGGGGACCGACCTCCCCTACCCTGGGCAGGGAAGTACGTCAGGGCGTGTCCCAGGCATCCCTAGTCTAGGATGAGGCATCGCAGCAAGGCCTCTGTGGTACCTCGGAGATGGGCCTTGGCACTGGGACCACATGCTGCCCAGCCACGAGGCCTGTGTGTCCCGTGGGTCTGCACCAGGACCCGCCAGTGCCTGTGCAGTGGCCCTCAGGGGGCGCCCCAGGGTCCCTTTGACCTCCCTGGGCCCTTGGAGGCTGCCAGAGTCACAGGGCCCTGCACAGCACTCCTGCAACACGGCCCCGCCCCCCCCCAGCCTGTGCCTCAAGTCCCAGCTGGTGGACCTCAAGGCCAAGGGCTACTGGGAAGAGCTGCTGGACACGTTTCGGCCTGACATCGTGGTGAAGGACTGGTGAGTACCCTGCACCCCCACACTCCGGGTCTTGCCCTCCTCTCGCCGCAGCTGCTGGCTCAGAACCCACAGCAGGCTCCCGCTCTGTGCTCAGCCTGCCCTGGAGCTGGGCGGGCCTGGCCCCGCCCTCCCTCCCTGAGGCACCAGCGCCTGTGAGGTCCCTGCCGCATACCCTGCCCCAGTGTGCAGATGCAGAGACTGAGGCCTAGCAGGCCGCTACCCCTCACGGGAACAGAGTACCCCAGGCCTCTCTGGACTTCGAGGAGACCCATGCACCTTCTTATCCGAGTCTCCCCTGCCCCACCCAGGTCGTTCCGCTTTGCAGTGACGGGGATTGAACCCAGGGCCCTGAGTATACAGAGCACCCACTCTGCCAGAGCCACCCCCTAGGCACAGCTTTCTCGAGCCACTACTCTGGGCACAGAACCAGCTGTGAGAAGCCGGACCCCGCGCCAGCCAGGCCCCAGGCAGCACTCAAGAGAAAAGGGGTGCACCCTCACCAGAGGTCCCCAACCTGAATGGCCCAAGCACTGTCGTACGCAGGTCACACGGCTGGGACAGACAGGGCCTTGTGTTCTTCACAGTAACCTCGTTAGGAGAATTCACCAAACGATGCCCCTGCAGGCCCGCATGGAGAAATGGCCTTCCCCGGGGCACAGCAGGGCGGCCGAGGGAGCAAGCTCAGGAAATGAAGCGGCCCTGGTGCGCGGGCCTGCTGCCCGTGTCCGTCCCCAGGGCCAGCCTGCGGGCTCAGCACACAGCTCCCACCACCTCCCCCAGGTTCGCGGCCAGAAGAGACTGCGGCTGCACCTACCAGATCCGAGTCCAGCTGGTCTCGGCCGACTACATCATTCTGGCCTCCTTCGAGCCCCCGCCTGTGACCATCGAGCAGTGGAACGATGCCACGTGGACAGAGGTAAGACCACCTGCCTTCCTGCTGCCAGCCTCTCGCGGCCTCCTGTGTCGGTGCTCACGGCTCCGCCTCCCCCCAGGTCTCCCACACCTTCTCGGACTACCCTCCAGGCGTGCGCCACATCCTCTTCCAGCACGGGGGCCAGGACACCCAGTACTGGGCAGGCTGGTACGGGCCCCGGGTCACCAACAGCAGCATAGTTATTAGCAACAAGATGACCAGGAAGCTGGCCCCGTCCACCCCTCAGTCTGACAACGTAGGGGCGGAGGAAGCTGCCCAGTCACCCACCCACTTGTCTTCACCGACCTGAGGAGAGTAACCTGGCCACCATGCATCCGTCCGCTATCCAGCCCAGCCAGAGGTCCCTCCTGGCAAGAGCTGGGCCAGCAGCAGGCAGTGACTTCCCAGCAGACGCTGAGAATGTATGGTCACCCTGGCTCTGGCATTTTGTCATAATAAATGTTAAATGTTTTCTGTGAAACCAGCCTGGGGTTGGGTGTGTGGATGGTGACGGGGTGGGGGGGTGGGGTATGGTGTGTGTGTGTGTGACACACACCTCTGCTAGAGAAGCAGCCTTCCCAGGTTCACCCGGCTGCACCTGTCCCTTTCATTCTGGAGAGGGACACCCCAGCCAGCCCTTGGGGCACTTTATTGAAACAACTCACAGTATTTGAGACAGACAGTGTTAGCCGGCTGAGCCCCAAGAGATGAGAAATTGAGGTCCCAGCGTCTCTCACTGCCTTCCTGGGGACGCCTCCTCCACGAAGCCAGGCAGACCTAAGCAGCCCCAGATGGCGGGCAGGCGCCTGTGAGGAGCAGGAAGAGCACTTGGAGGTGGGGCCCGCGGCGCTGTCCGCAGCCGGGTCCCTGGTCAGACAGTCGTGGCATCATCGGTGGGTGCAGGCTCATCCTCAGCTGCTTTTATGAGCTCGCTCTTCAACATAGAGCTGCATCTAATAGAAAGAGAATAGGGCTGTGCGGGGACCTCCCAGGGCTCCTGGCAGCCAGACTGCGGCCAAAGGTGGGAGGAGCCTCACACTAGACATCCCTAGCCCTGTCCCCCAAGCCTTGAATGGCAAGCCTTCTGGCCAGGCCCACCTCTGGGCTCCTCCTCCTAAATAAAATTTCTTTGGTCCCCTGCAGCTTACCTTTAAAATGTCCGACGTCATGGTTTTCAGGGGTATCAGCCGGGGGTCATGCATGTGGACGTCCTGCTCGTCTGCTAGGATCCAAGGGAAGTCCTAGGGAGGGGACCACAGTGAGGGTGTGCTTGGCTATCTACCCACCTCCAGAGCCGGGGTCCTCAGAATCCCCAGAGAGCTGCCTACAATATAGATTCACAGGCTTCTCCACCACAGTGACCAGGAACCTAAGTGAGGTAACAACCCCCAGCACCAATCCAGAAGCCAATAGGCAAGGACCCCAACCTTGAGAACCCCACTTGGGAGGAGCCAGGATGACCTGGCAGCCCACGTGTAGCTCCACCTGGGCTCCTCACAGCTCTGGTAACCGGACAGAGCAGTGACCAAGTGTGTGTCCATGTGGCTGACTCCCAGAAGCTGCTCAGTACCAGGCACTACGGTAAGGAGCACACTCGAGCACTGGCCATGGGCAACACCCTGCCCACCTGGAACTGTGGCCCCCAACTATTTCCCTGGCCACCCCCAGGACAATCCCATCTTACCTTGATGACCTGGATCTTCTCCATGTTTCGAGTGGCAGCTTCTCTCGTGTGCACCAGGACGGTGAAAGTGCAGCCTGGAGAGGCAGGAGTGGGGTCAATCAAGGCCAGGCCGCCTCAGGCCTGCACTGGGCTGGCCTCTTCCCCTACCCTTACTGCCCTGGCAGCCCCACAGTCCAGCATCGTTCTAGCCAAGTGCTGAGAAAAGACACCGGCAGCGGGAGACTGACGGCAGAGGGACTCTAGGAGGCTTCCTAGAGGGGCAGGACTAGCTTGGCACAGCCCAAGGTAACCATAGGGAAAGGCAGGTGGGCATACCTGGTGGATTGTGGTCCAGGACGGCATCACACACACTGATCTTCAGGATGAAGGCTCGGAGCAGCTGCTCCACATGGGACAGCAAAGAGTCAGAGCTAGGGACAAGAAAATAAGAGCTTCATCTTACAGATGCCCCTGGCCACCAGCAGGCATCCCACCCTGCTGAAGCTGACCCGGCCCTAGGGCCCTGCAGTGCCTCTGAGGGTGCTGGCCAGCCGGCTCAGATACACAATGAAGATAGGCACAGCGGGCCTACGACATTCTATGTGCAGCCAGTAGAGAGAAGCAGGACACAGCCCAAGCCTCTTCACAGACCAAGAGGCCATACAGCCAGTGGAACAGGCCGGTGCCAGGTTCCAGTGCCCTGGCCTTCCAGCAAGTGCACAGCTGGCCAGCATGCATGGGTCAACTTCTAGCGCACCATGTGTGGAGGACCACCTGGACGACTCTCCTTGAAAGAGCAAGTATCTCCATTTTAGCTAAACCTGGCCCTATTTCCATGTATTGGTATGTACAGATATGTACAGGATATGTACATATACAGGTATGTATCGATACGTATTGATACGTATAAAAGTCCTGGCTAGGACTTTTCCTTATCCCTTCAATTGGCTCTGAGCAATGCACATCAGTCCAGCTGAGGTGCTGATGGGCAGTGTTTCCTCAGCCCCCGTAGCTCCCAAATAAAACATGTGAGCCGAGGCGGGGTGGAGAGCCTCCTATGTAGCCCAGCTCACAGTCACTCATCCTCAAGCCACGCCCTTCCTTAATTAATAAATTGATTCGCCATCATCGTAGCCAGACTCAGGACGCCCTTGGTTCCCCACCATTTTGGATATATTATTGTGTCTTTGTTTACACCATGCGTTACGCTGGGAGGGGTAGATTGGGATTAACTTGATAGGATTCCAATAACTTTTCCAGACCACGAGGAATAGAATCTTCCCAGACCACAACAAGGACAGGCAAGGGCTCTCTATACCATGGACTGGACACCTGTGCCCTGCTCTGCCACCACCAGGGTGGAGCTGGGTGGTATGTCATTCCTCTGGACCGTGGTTTCCCCATCTATATAAGGTGAAGCGGGGCTAGCACTCACCAATCCCAAGATGCTTCGCTGTGCCCAGGAAGCTCTCTGTGTCACCTGTGTGCCTCTACAGAAGCACGGCCAGCCAGGGCTCAGCCGCTAATGGCACAGCTGGTCATCTCCCCTCCCAGACCTTCACGCGGTGTCAGGGGCTGCCTTAAAGTTAGGCAGCAGGGGTCACTGCTAGAGGGCACACACACCAGCCAGGATGGCACAGGCCAGCTCACCTGATAGACAGCAAGGGAGGCTGAGTGATCTCAAAGACGAACTTCTCCACGGGTCGATGCTCTTTATCCAAAATCACCACCACCACTTTTTCCACATCGTTCTGCAAGGACAGGAGCCCCCTTTCCAGCCAGAGCTGCATGCCCCACAGCCCTACCCCACCCTTTGCGGCACTCAGCTGCGGGAGACTCAGAGAGTGGGCTGGAGAAGGCGGAGTAGGCACCCTTGGCCTGAGTAGTTCAGGTTGGGAGGACAGGACGGCTGGCCCCCAGCCGGGTCCCAGGAAGTCTCAAAGACCAGGACAGGGCAGCAAGGAAAACCCTGATGGCTCACTCAGGACAGAGCTCTAGATGGGGGCAGGCATGAGAAAATTCCAGAACCCTCTGGGCAGCCCCACGGAGAACCACCCCACTAACCTCACAGCACTCCCAAACATGGCCCACCTGAGGGCTGGGTTTGGTCTCCAGAGTGCAGGCTTCTGGGTGTTGGCACTAGGGGACCCAACACAGGTCCAGCATCCGAGGATGGACCCACAAACGCAGAGAAAAGGATTGGGGATGGCTGGAAGGCCCTGACGGCCCCTCACCTTCTCCAGGAGTGGCTTGACACAGTGCAGCGTGTCCTGGATGTACTGATTCAGCTCCGGATGGCAGGACATCTGTCACAACCACATGGCGTCCAGGCCAGAAGGGAAGACATCAGACAGGGAAGACAGACAGGGAAGACATCAACACCACCCAGCATCGCTTCCTTTGGACAGAAGCCCAGCAGCTCTACATAGGGCTTGCTGCCCGGGGAACCCTTCTCCAATCAGGGGGCTAAGAACGGTGAATTCATCCCCATGGCGGAGAGAAGTTCAAAGTCAAGATTTTAGCGTTTACAATAGTGTGAAGGGGCTCCTACTGTAGGGTCAATGAACTTCCCCAGGTCTGAGAAGTCCCACAATTGTACACAAAGTTGCGTGTATCGGATCCATGTGGGCTATTTTTCCAGAGAAAAGATCTCAGAAATTTAATCAGAGTTCAAAAATTAAGCACATAGGCATAGCTGTATAGACAGCTGTGTGGTCTCAGGCAGATTACTTAATCTTCTGAGCTTCAATTACTTCATCTGTGAAGCTCTCACAAAGAAAAGGATTAAATGAGATAAGTAAATAGTATAGGATAGATGTTCACTTGGGCTTTTCTTCGTTTTTTTTTGTTGTTGTTGTTGTTTGTTTGTTTTTAGTACTGGGAATCGTCTCAGGACCTTGCACTTGCCAGGCAGGCACTTACGCCACTGAGCTAGATCCCCAGCCCTTAGGATAGATGTTCAATAGATGTAAGTTCTTTTTTCCTTTTCCCTGGGTATCCTTTAAGCTTCTACCACCTTCCAGGATTCATTTATTCCAAAGTTTACTGAGTGCCTTCTAAGGATGCCTTCTAAGGGACCAGGGGTGGGAGAAGGAGATTCTTGTTCACTGCTTTGTACTAGTAAGCCCTCGTCTAGATCTGAAAAAGGGAGAGAAAGTACTGGAAGTTTGCAAGAATCTTCTTCCCGCCAACTAATTTCCAGGCAGCAGGAGCTCTTTTAAAATACAGCCTTGCCCCCGGGGCAAGGCTAGTCCTGGGTCTCTAACTACAGGTCGGGGATTCCCTTCTGTGGGTAAGTACGGGAGGCTGCCCAGCCCTCTGGTAGCTGCTGGGAAACGGGGTGGGGGTGGGCTGAAAGTAGAAAACAAATTTTAAAAATCCACCTTTTACCCATGCTGAGATTCTGCGGCGACCATTGGCCCCAGCCTGGCCCCCCGGACCCCACATAGCACTGGGCCAGGCGGGGCTCACCTGCACCGGTACGTTGTACTTCTTGCGCTTTTGGAAGATGCCCACCGGGTAGACCTCGCGCACGTACAGGATCAGGTGCACGGCCACCTCCAGGAACTCGCAGAGCACGTCGGCCACCACTGCGGGGGGCAGAGCCGGTGCTCGAGGAAGCCCGCGGCCCAGAGCCCCCAACACACACGCACCCCCGCCCTCAGCTGCAGCCCCCGCTACCTTGGCCAAAGTTGAGGTCCTGTCGCGTAAGCGTGGTCATCCTTCCTGCCGCGAGCTGGCGTCGCGGGTCAGGTGGTTCGCCTCGGTGTGGGGAGGCCGGGGCAGGGCGTCCCCTCTGCCCCGATCAGGACAGCTGCGGAGGACCCCCCACGTCGGTGTCACGGCCTGGGGGCAACGCCGCGCCCCGATCGGCCTCGTTCCACCGGGGCGGGGTGCAGGGAAAAACCCAGCTGTGCGCGCAAGCCGCGCCGGGCCGCGGACGCGGAGAAAAACACCTGGAGGCGCAGGGCCGGAGCGCAAAGCCGGACACGCGGAAAGCGCAGCCCGGCGGGGGGAAGTCCCGCCTCCTACCCGGCCGAGTCCCTCCCCTGAGGGAATCCCGCCCTTTCCGCCTCCCAGGTGTGGGCTCCGGCCTCCGTCCCCGCCTGGGTTCGGGTCGGAGCCCCAGCGCCGCGAGCCGCCGAACCGATCACTCCCGCCTCCCACTCAACCCGCGCGCCGCCTCGGCGCCGCTCGGTGACGTCCGCGGTGCCGGGCAGGTCCTACCGCCGCCGTTAGCCCCGCCCACTCCCTCCGCCTCGGTGGGCGGAGCCTAATGCTAGATGGGAAGGTGGCTGGGGCGCGGAGAGGCCGGGCCTTGGGGCGTGTCCGCGCCTGGCCGGCTGCGATCCCGAGGCTCCAAAATGGGCTGAGACCCCCGCTTCGACTTTAGACAGGGCAGCTGGGTGTCCACACCGCATCGCTACGTCTTTTCCCCTCCACCGCTTGTCTCTGGCTTTAGCAGGCTCTGGAAGGGGGTGGTAGGAGTCGTGGTGAGGACCAGGTGCAGGGCACTGCTGGAAACTCAGGCCGTTGACACCTGCTGACATCCTCAGACCCTCCCTCATCTGCTCAACCAAAAGGGAGCCCGATAGCTTGGGGGTTGAGGGGGAGGACGAGAGGTACCCTCAGGTCGCTCCCATCCCGACCCGGAACCAGGTATGACCTGCTTCGACCGCCCAAGAGAGTGAAACTTCCCTGGTTCAAATCGGGCGTGGTGCGCACGCCTGTAATCGTAGCACTCAAGGAGGCTGAGGCAAGAGAATCTTCCTGAGTTCAAGGCCAGCCTGAACTATGAATCGAAACCTGTTTTTAAAAACCAACCAAGGGCTGGAGATATAGCTCAGTGGCACAGTGCCTGCCTGGCAAGCACAAGGTTCTGAGTTGATTCCCGGTACCAAACAAAACGAAACAAAACCAAACCAAACAAAAAGCAAAACGAAACACTTTTCCTCTTCATAGTGCTCGGCGCTGGGCTGCGTCCGTGTAAGTGACGCAGTAAGTGAATCCTCAGGATAAGTCGCCGTGAAAGTGGCTACAATTGTCCCCCTTTGGAAAAAGAGCTAAATGAAGAGACCTAGTCTGTCCCCCAAGAAACCTACCTAGTCTGTCTACAAGAACCGGAAGCGGGGCTGGGGATTTAGCTCAGCGGCAAAGTGCCTGCCTGGCAAGCGGAAGGTCGTGAGTTCGGTTCCGGTACCGGAGAAAAACCAAAACCAAAACAATACAAAACAAAACAAAAAAAAGAACCGGAAGGGCCTGGAGTGGTGGCACCTGCCTGCACTGGGGGGATTGAGGCAAGAGGATCTTGGTGAGTTCCAGGCCAGCCTGGGCTACAAAGTGAGTTCAAGACCAGCTTGAACTGCAGAGTGAGACCCTATCTCAAAAAGACGAAGAAAAAAAAAAAAAAAAAGAGCCCCCCAGGTAATATTAAAATAATTACTACCCTGGATGACCGAACTCTGATTTCTTCCATTTCTTCATTAGCCTTAGGAACTAGGTATCCACTTTACAGCCCTGCTTTATAGATGGTAAAACAGACCCAGAGATGTTCCCACCTTCGCTGAAGTCACTCACATGGATACAAACCCAGCTCCTAGGCCTCCTCAGACCCTGGGGCTTGAGTTTATTCATAGCCCCCACTTTTGACAGATGGGAGATCTAAGATCAGAGGAGTGAGTGTGAAGTCCTGGCAGCAGGTCAGGACCAGCGGGCTTTGTCTCTGAGCTCCAGGGACAGAAGAAATCGTTAAGAGTCCTGTTCGGCTGTTGAACGCAGATGCAGCCAGGAATGCGGACCGTTTGCAGCTCATTATTGGCCCTGCAGCCTCCCTCCTCCCACATGCCTTCAAAACTACATCTACACACTTCTAATGGGAAGGGAATAAGTAGCCTGGCCAACAAAGCCAGGAATGTCCTGGACTGTTGCTCAAAAATGCAGGAAATCTGCATGGCCTCCCCAGGGAGCCCATTAACACGGGGCTGGCCCTACCTGATCAGAGTGCGCAGCAGGGCACTGGCCCTTTAACAAGCTCCCCAGGGACCTGGATGCCCAAGAAAGTATGGGAATCGCCGCAGCAGTTTGCATTTTGCAATATTGCCGTGCCAAGCCCGAAGGGAGGCTGGTTTTGTTTCAGAAATTGGTGGGATGGAAAGGTTGCTGGCAGCACATTTGGGGCACAACAGCCTTTCTCCAGACTTGGGGACCCTATCCAGATCATGCCACATAGGAGAGGCCCATTATCGTGCAGGGCCCAGCTGACAACTCGGCAGCTTGTAGGCTTGGGCTTCTAGGGACCTCCCTCTGAATGGCAGATTCCTGGTTACTGGGGAAAGTGAAAGTCCTTTGCCCCCTCTGGAGGCTGCTCAAGCAGTGGCAGACTGGGGTATGGGGCACGGGGCAGGGCGGCGGGGGGCAAATCCTTAGGGGAGGGGAAGTTCAAAGGCAGAGAGCCCATCAGCATGAGGCCAGAGAGGGGGCCTCTGCACACAGCTCTGCGACATCTGGTTTTTCATATCTTAATCGTATCAGTGTGATGGATGGCCATAAGACCTGGGTTCCATGATGGGGTTAATTTTTTATATAGTTCAATCCCCATTTCCAGGGAGGCTGTTTTTCAAAGTTATTTGCATGTCTCCACTGGACTGACAATATGTAGGAGCCTGGCTGAGCTAGAAGAATGCATGTGACTGGGAGAGAGCTGATTTGCCAATTGGAGCAGGTCCCTGAGGCCTGCAAGCGGGCCCGGAGGTAAGATCACTCCCCGGAGACACTGAAATGCAAGAGAGAGAAGGCGGCTGTGAGTGAGCGCCAGCCCAGCCCAGACATGGGGGGCTCTGGGCAAATCCACAGTGAGAGAACTGGGTAAAACAACAGGGGTGAAGGGGCCAGCCCCTTTCCCACCTAAGGCCCCCAGGACACCAAAACACACGGGGGGGGGGGGCCAGGGGGACCCAGATGGAGTGAGTCACACAGGCTGATGACAATCCCAGGAGACCTGGATGCTCAGGGCACCAGCCAGCTGGAATCCTCTAAACAGGGCCCCAGGTTCCTTCATTCTTTGAGTTTAGCTTCTTGACCGGTGTCTGGCCAAATTCAGGTGGTTGTGTCACATGGCTTATTGTCACCAGCCCAATTTGAACCCCATTGGTTCTGGGATGGAACAAAGACCTCCCTTTTCAGTGCCTGCACTGTAGGTGATGTTTTCAAAAGCAAATCAAGGGCCAGGGGTGGTGGTGCACCTGTAATCCCAGCACTCTGGGAGGCTGAGGCAGTAGGATCACTCTTTTGAGCCCAGCCTGGGCAATTTATAGACTTAACAAGGCCCTGACTCAAAAATAAATACATAAATAGAATTTCAAAGGGGTACAGGCCAGGTGTGGTGGCGCATGCCTGTAATCCCAGCACTTGGGAGGCTGAGGCAGGAGGATTGCTGTGAACTTGAGACTAGCCTGAGCTATAATGTGAGTTTATAGCCAGCCTGAAATGCATAGCAAGACCCTGTCTCAAAAAGACAAAAAAAAAAAAAAA
>NW_004955486.1:2184659-2188483 GCF_000276665.1 Chinchilla lanigera | reverse complement strand
GGAGGATTGCTGTGAACTTGAGACTAGCCTGAGCGACAATGTGACTTTATGGCCAGCGTGAGGTGCATAGCAAGACCCTGTCTCAAAAAGAAAAAAAAAAAAAAAAAAAAAAAGGGGGGGGTGCAGGGAGGAGAGATTTACCTCTGTCTGAAGGACCTGGGTTCACTCCCCAGTACCATTAGAAAAAAAGAAAATGCAAAGGCTATGAAATGGTCCCTGTGGAGCCCCACACCCACCAGTGCTGCTGCTTCTCTCCCCAGCATAGCTCTTTAAGCAGCTGTGAAGCTCTTCATTCAATGAACCTCAGTTTGCTCACCTGTACAATGGGATAATGGGTCCAATTTCATAGAGAGGAGTAAAGAGATCATCTTTGTGAAAACATAAAGTACATAAGGCCTGGCACATAAATGCTCCACTAATGGTTGCTTTGACAATGCTAGTGAGGTCTACATACGCTATTTAAGCAACCCCTCTGAGCAAGGCGCTGTGTCTTACAAATTGTATCCAAACCATCCTTAGCTGCAGCCCTTTCCCCACTCCCATTTGCCAAGGCAGCCCCAGGTGCCTTGGAAGAATGATGCACATCTTCGGAGGCCTAAGGAAGAAGCACAGTGCCCATCTTCCTCGCCTGGCCTCCTGGCATGAGCCCTGCACAACCGTCACCAGATCCTTGGGTCCACTGCTGATCTCAGCGGAACGCTGGCCTTAGGACACCAACATGGACTGTTCCCTTCTTGTGGTCCTGCTGGCCTCCCTGTATCGCTGACCCCTCATTCTCAATGGCCAGGGACCTTACAGCTCACCTATTCTTAAACTTTGGCCTCTACCAAGAGACACAAGGATGCTAAATATCTCACACGATTTCAGGAGTGCTCAGATCCTCTGGAGCCATGCTGGACCACAAGGACCTCTGACCCAGTTCAACTGCTACTTTCTTTCTCTGTTTTTTTGTTTTGTTTTGTTTTTGAGACAGGGTCTTCATGTGTAGTTCAGGGTGGTCTTGAACTCACTATGTAGCCCAGCCTGGCCTTGAACTCCTGGCAATCCTCCTGCCTCAGCCTCCTGAGTGCTGGGATTACAGGCTTGTGCCACCATGCCTGGCTTTTTGTTGTTGTTGTTGTTTGTTTGTTTTTGAGATAGGGTCTCACTTTGTAGTACAGGCTGCCCCCCAACCAGCAGGGATCCTCCTGCCTCAGCCATCCTGAGTGCTGGGATAATAGGCACCACCACACCAGCTTTCAATTGCCAATCTTTACAATAGCTTCTTTCCTGTTGCCGGTTGTGGTACATGCACACCTGTAATCTCTCTTTTTTTTTTTTTGTCTTTTTGAGACAGGGTCTTGCTATGCAGTTCAGGCCGGCCTTGAGCTCACTTTGTAGCCCCGGCTGGTCTTGAACTCACAACGATCCTCCTGCCTCAGCCTCCCAAGTACTAGGATTACAGGTGCACGCCACCACGCCCCGCTCCACACCTGTAATCTCACCAGGCCCTATCTTTGTTGTTGACAGGGAGAAGCACATCCCCTGCCCCACTGCCCCCTGTTATGATTTAGATCTAGGCTGTCCCAGAAACTCACTTGTTCAGAGGTTTAGGCCAATAGATAGTGAGTGACTCACCAGTGGGTTAGGATGTCGGGCCAGGTTGGAAGAGGTAGCTCCTGGGGTCCTGACGGGGAAGGGCCTGTCTCCCTCCCTGGCCCCTCCCTTCACCCCCTGCTTCTTGGGATGAGCAGCTGTCCTCCCCCACCCCTGCCCAGGGCCTTCCACCCTGCCACTTCTGCCTTGGAGCTTGCAATGGCGGACTGAAAATACGAGCGAGAATAACCCTCTTCTCCTGTAAGCTGTGGGTGTCCGGCATTCGGTTCTAGCAAGGGGAAAATGACTGGGACACCCCTGCCCAGGCCTAGGCCACGATCCCCTTTGTCCTGCCACAGTCCCTAACTGTCTCCCTGATTTTTTGTCTGGTCAATTTTTTTTTTTTTTTCCTGGGACTGTGAATCGAACTCACAACCTTGCACTTGCCCAGCAGGCCCTGTGCCGCTGAGCTAAATCCCCAGCCCTTCTTTTTTTGGCGGGGAGCCTGTTTGAGACAAGGTCTCACTATGCAGTTCAGGCTGGCCTTGAGCTCACTTTGTAGCCCAGGCTGGTCTTGAACTCGCAACAATCTTCCTGCTCAGTCTCCTGAGTGCTGGGATTACAGGTGTGTGCCACTACGCCTGGCATGATTTTTTTTTTTTTTTGTCTCAACTCCACCGCTACCTATTCTACAGCTCAGGAATCGGAGGGAATCTGTTTAAAACCCCAGTTGAATCTCTGTTCGGCTCATCGCCTTCCAGTAGCTCCCAGTCCAGACTAAAAACCCAGAGCCTTTCTCGCAGCCCTTGCAGCCAAAGGAGCTCCGTGCTCTATGCCAGCTCCTCTTCTGACTTTATCACACTCCCTTCCTGCCTCTCACACACCTAGCACTCTCCTGCCTCAGGACCTTTGCATGGGCTCTTCCCTTTAACTGCATCATTCTCCCCACAGGCATTACCATTAAAACAACAACAAAACCCTTCCTGTCACAGAGGCTGTGCGTCCGGAGGATCTTGGTCCTGAGGATCTCACAGAAAGCTGCATCTGTTCCCCTTGATGCTTTCTGTCCCGAATGTGCCTTATGTTCCTGCATAGCATTAATCACCTCCTGCCTTACATTTGTTAACCTGTTACCTTCGGTCTCCTTCACTGGAATTTAAGCTCCATAGAGCAGGGGTCCATGCTTTTTGCTCAGGCAGCACATGACAGGTGTTCAGTAGGGATCTATGCAGAGATCCAGGTTCTCCAGCGCATAAGCAGCTTCATCAAGCCATGCTGGTGCCCACCACGCTGATAATCGTGCAATGATATCGGCGGCTAACTTCTCTGGAGCGTTTCCTAGGGGGTAGGGACTTTGGGAACATCATCTCTGACAGGGTCACTGCTTTAATCCTAGGAGTGCAGGATTTGCAGTCAAACGTTCTACCACTGAGCTATAGTCCCTGAGTGCAGGATAATAAGCAGCTCAGAGAAGTCAAGCAACTTTCCCAAAGCGGCACAGGATAGACCGCACCAGAGGAGCAATTCAGGCCACTTGCCTGACTGCAGGGCAGCGCTCTTAAACCTCTAAGCCATGTGTCACAGAAAGAAAAACTACTCCAAATGCCAGCCACCCGGGGAGCTCTGGGCGCCAGGCGTGACCGCGGCCTCCCACGTGCCGGCGCCCCGCCCCACTGGGCTTTGATCTTGGCGGTGCCGTGGCCCCGCTGACCCGCTCGTGAGTTATGGGGGCCTCGGGATCCATAACCCAGCATTCCCGGACTCCCGGGGTCGTCAGGACGCGGCGCCCCGCGTGGTGATGGATGGCTTTGTCGCGATTGGGCTGAGGAGCTCTAGGCCGGCTTCGGACGGGGCGTGGCAACAGGCGGACTGAGTTGTGTGTGCGTGCGTGTGTGCGTGTGTGTGCGTGTGTGCGTGTGTGTGTTGGAGTTGTTGTCTTTCTTCCCAATGGGGGCCGGGAGGGGCTGCCGCAGGTGCGCTGTCGACGGCCAGGTGAGGTGGTGGCGCTTAGAAGGGCCCCCGCACCCCCACATCCAAGAGCGAATTCTCGGAGAACCACCCCCACTCCGCGCACTTTCGGAAGCTACAAAGGCCTGCCGGACGCTCCCCGCCCCGGGCATTTCTTCCGTCCCATTTGACAGCCTAGGCGGAATAATCCTTTTGGGGACCGGCCGGCCCCTGCCCGGCCAGACGCTGCAGCAGCTGAGCGCGCAGCCTCGATTCATTGTTGGGGTCCGCCAGGGACCCCC
>NW_004955486.1:2154109-2183929 GCF_000276665.1 Chinchilla lanigera | reverse complement strand
CCAGTCCTCCGACCCGGCCGTCCGTGCGTCCGTCCGCCAGTCCGCCCGCCGTCCTCGCTCCTCATCGCGTGTCCCCTCGCTTCTGGCTGTCTCCGGCCTCTCTGGCCCGCTGCCCCTGGACGCCCACTTTCCACGCTCGGACCCTCGGCCTCGCGCCCTCGCCCCCGTCTCCCAGCCCCGGACCTCGCCCCCTCTCCCCCTCGCCAGCAGCCTCCTCCCTTTGGGACCATGTATCTCTTTGTCTCTCGATCTCTGGGTGGTCTCAGGCCGGGGACCCCAGTCCGCCACCGATGGAAGAAGCTCTAAGACTCCCTGACCCGGGCGCCGCCCTGGCGGGGACGCACTCGGCCCTCTTCGAGGCCACCAAGGGGACCGGGTATGTCTGGGGAGCGTCGAGCGCGCCCCGCATCCTCCCACCCCGACGGCGCCGGGCTCTTTCCTCTGAACTCGGGCGTTCTCGGTCCCCATCGCCGGCTTCTCTGAATTGGCGTACCCGGGACTCGGGTGCCTTTGCGAAGCCAGGTGTGAGACCAGAGGGCGCCGGGTTTCCCGCCAAGTCTCCCTCGCCGACCTCCGAGGGGTGCTCCCCGGGCCTTCGCCTCCCTCGGGTGGTCGCCCTTGCGCGCTGCCCTCCTCTCCGCGGTCCAGCTCCAGCCCGGCCGCGTGCCGGCTGTGCGGACCGCAGGGGTAGCGTCCCCCGAGGGTCAGGCGCATAGCGTCTCTTGGACAAAGGAATGCATGTCTCTGAGCCTCAGTGTCCCCGTCATAAAACAGGGACAATAGGACCACCTATAGAGACGCGCGGGGGAACTATCAGAAAAGCCAGTCGGGAGCCTCTTGGTGCCGGTGGGGGAGGAGCGTCTACATCCTTGGGTGGGGCAGGGATGCGACTCCACCGAGACGCCCCAAATTCCGAGCCACCAACCTCAGTCCCCAACCCCGTCACACTGCCTGTCCCCCTCCTCCTGCTGCCCCTCCCGACAGCCACACTCTCCCAGGCCATCTCTCCCTCTCCCGCTTCGCTCCTCCTAAAATCAAGAGTTTAAAGACCAGGGGGAGCAGGGTCTCTGCTTGCTGGCTGAGGTCGGTGTGGCTTCGGTGTTGCTGTAGCTGGCTGTCCCTCAGGAGGCGTCCCTGTCACTCATTCGCGACGGTTCTGAGCCTTTCTGAGGGTGCTCGCTCGCAGGCACTTCCGTTCCCCCTGGGGCACTGTCTGTCTGCCCATCCTGGACCTGCTGTGTAGTTGCTCAAATGTCCTGACCCTCTTTGGTGTCATCAGGACAGGTGACACCGCCCCCCGGGAGGCTGCGGAGATGTGGGGTAAGTGACCCAATGAGAGCAGCTCAGGAGGAGGGGGAGGAGGGGGAGGAGGGGGACCTCGGAGCCGGCAGGTGCCAGGCCACCCGGCAGCTGAGTTTTTGTTTCAGCTACCACCAGGGCTGGCAACTGGAGCGTTTCTTTTTAGAGAGGCAGGAGTGCAGCTGGGGACCCCGCAACACACACACCCCACCCGGGCCCTTCCTGCCGCCGTGGCCCCCCATCCTAGGGCCGCAGAGCCTTCTGCAGAAAGCCTGCCCGGCAGCGGCTCCTGAACCCCAGGAGCTTGTCCACACCTTCCGTGCTGCCCTCCTCCCTCCCCTTTCAATCCGGCCCCTCTGCCCAGCCCCAGCCCCTCAGAGGCTCCCTGTGGCCTCTGAGTTAACCAGAGACCCCTGCACCCTGCCTGCCCTCCAACCCCCATCCGAATCCTCGGGTCATCTCCACCTCCACGCCCTGACTTCCGCTAGGGCTCTGCCCTCTATCTGAGGTGTCTCTCTGACTCTGTCCCAGTCAAGCCTCCCTTTCTTGCCAGCCAAGGCACTGTCCCCTCCTGTTGGCAGCACCCTGCTTTTCCCTCGCCCCGCTGTCCCTCTGGATCTGTCAGCGTGGTCCCATGACTCATCGTGGGAAGCTGCTGCACTTCCCTGGGGTGGGGGCTGGGTCTCCATCCCCTGAGGTCCCAGCGCCTGCCGAGGAGTAGGTGCTCTGTTCAAACTTAGCGTAAGCGGCATTCTTGGTCCAGGGGCAGGAATGAGTGGAAAACTGCAAGCCCCAGCTTTCCCGTGGCTTCCACTGGATCACGTTGGCCAGGCAGGGGGCAGAGCTGCTTGCAGTCCTGCCCTCGCATGGGCCAGGAGTGTGACAGAGCAGGCATGCGCACTCCAGCCTCCCAGACTGCAAAACCTGGGAAGACCAGGGGTTCACTCCAGACAGAGCAGGCGTGAGCGCATCCCTGTCCTGGCACACTGGGAGGAGACCTTCCCCGCTTCCCCTCCCTCTCTGCTTTGCTTCCTGGGGCGGGGGCGGGGCTGCTGCCTTGGGGCAGCAGGTCCTCCTGGGAAGGTTACTGAATGTTTACCACCAGCAGCCCTGCCTAGGTCCCAAACCCCAACACTGGTGTGGCATTGGCCACCTGGTACACACTCTTGATGGGGTGAGGGATGGTCTGATTGCAGGGCCCGTGGTCTTTGGCGTTTCTCTCCGTGTCAGGCTCTGGCTTAGGTCCTGGCACAGGTCACCAGCTGCAGCTGAACTGGGATGGCTTGCCAAATGGTAGCATCAGCAGTGGTCAGAGTCACATGAGATCGTTGGTTGTGGGTTTGAATCCCAGCTCTACCACTTGCGGTGCTGTGTGACTTGGATTCACCCCTCCCATTTTTGTCCTGCTATCTCTTTGTAGCCATTGTTGCTATTATTATCTGAAAAGTATTAAATGAAATAATGCATATGCAGCTCTAGGTTTGAAATCCAAGATGACTAATAAACGATGCGCAAGTAAAAATATTCCTTGCTCCCAGGTGGAACTGGAGCCCAGAGAGGTTAATTAACATGCCCAAGGTCCCACAGCTATTAAGTGCTGGAGGCAGGATCCACACCTCGGCTTGGCTGGTTCCAGGTGTCTTTCTGCTCCACACTGGCCTCTGCCAGAACCCGACAGCAGGCATTTTGTCACTTGAAGACCAAGTGATCCAGCTGACCAACTGCCAAGTGCTGTTATGTTGTCTGGACATCAAGATAGTGAAGTTTGGGGGTGCAGGGGGTGGAGTTGCCCCAGCGACCACCACACGTGAGTTGCTTGGGAGAAGGGGCTGCCAGGGACCTGTGATCTGGCAGGAGCTATGTAGAGCCCCGGACACCCCTAGGCAGGTTTCCCGAGGTTCTAGGGGAACCCTGACACCCCTACCCAGGTTTTCTGAGGTGGGAGGTCTTGCGGGGACAGGGTCCCAAGGTTCTGTTAGAACAATCAAAGCAGATGGGGAAGCCCTACAGGGAAGCCAAACCTCATTTGCCAAGACAATGGCCCCCTCCCGGCCAGCCTAGGCCTGTCCTGCCCCCATCGATCACCCTACTGAGGACAGAGGATGCGGCCACCTGCGCCTGCCCCCTGCACGCTGAGACCCAAACAAGTGCTTCCAGGGACCTCCCCACCCCCACCCACCATCCCCACCCCGCTCACGCCTTCTCCTGCCCCTGCCTTAGTAGCGGCGGCCACGGAGTCCCATCCTCATACACACCCTTGCCGGCCCTTCTCACACTCTGGGCATTTTACAAGAGAGGAAACTGAGGCTCAGGGAGCGGAGAGACTTTGTCCAAGTCATCAGCTCTTGGGGACTCACCAGGGGCTCAGTTTAATGGGTTTGGGTGACATCCATGTTTTCCCGGGTTTTTTGTGTTTTTGTTTGTTTATTTTGGTTTTTGAGGCAGGGTCTTGCTATGTAATTTAGGCTGGCCTTGAACTCATGGTGGAGCCCAGGCTGGTGTCATACTGGCAGTGATCCTCCTGCCTCAGCCTCCCTAGAGCTAGGATCATAGGTGTGTGTGATCAGCGTGCCTGGCTGACCTCCATGTGTTTTAATCTGTGTCACCACCTTCATTAGACCTGCAGGCTCTCTTTGGGGACTGTCTCCTCTGTCTGGGGAGGAAGACTGTATTTCTGGTAGCAGTTAGAAGCTCCGTGTTCTAGGACTTCCCGGGGCCACAACTGTGCTTCTCCTATCAACCTGGGAAGCCCCAGGGGATCCCCTGTGCCTCCACTATTAGAATGGAAGCTTCCTGGACAGGGGCTGCCTCTTCTGTGTGGCAGGGGCTGTGTCTCTCATCCGTCTAGGAGTCCTCTGAGGCATGACCTGGGTCTCTCTCTCGTCACAGCGGGTCAGGGCTGTGTCCCCATCAGACCAGAGTGGATTCCCTGCCTGAAAAAGGCCTGGAAGGAAGGGGAGCTAGGGCTTCCGCCTGAGGCCCGGGTGCTGCTGAGAGACCCCTTCCTGTGAGAAAGGAGGCACTTTGAGGGTGCAGAGCTACTGAGGAAGGCCAGTGGGCAGGGACGGGCCCAGGGCTGTCAAGGTGCAAATACAGAGCTGGGGATTTAGGTCAGCGGCACGGCGCCTGCCTGGCGAGTGCAAGGTCCTGAGTTCGATTCCCAGTACCGGAAAAAATAAACAAACAAACAAACAAACAAAATCAATTTTGGTGGGCTGGGGATTTAGCTCAGCAGCACAGCACCTGCCTGGCAAGGGCAACGTCATGAGTTCGATTCCTGGTACCATTCCTGGTACCGGTAGAAAAACAAAAACAACAAACTATTTGACAGGAAGGTGCAAATACAGCAGTAATCCCCCCAGTGCCCCCACCCAGGTTTTTTGCCTTCTCTGCCCTCCATCCTACTGGCACCGCTGGGCTCCACCCACCCTGACTCCTCTATCACTGCCCACCGTGTCCCCTGGAAGTGCTGACCTCCCAAGCCAGCAAATCTCAGGTCAGGTGACTGAGCCCATTTCACAGACAAGGAAATTAGGTCAGGCGACACCACGGGGCTGTAGCAGGGACTGGGAGAGAGGCCTCAGGGACAAGGCCAGCCCCAGATCACCTCGGAAAAAGCCCAACCCAGCACTTAATTAATTTATTTTTTGTTTTGTCTTTTTTTATTTTGTTTTTTTTGTTGTTGTTGTTTTTTTTTTTGGAGACAGGGTCTGGCTATGCAGTTCAGGCTGGCCTTGAGCTCACTTTGTAGCTCAGGTTGGCCTCAAACTGGAAACAATTCTCCTGCCTCAGCCTCCCTAGTGCTGGGATTACAGGTGTGTGCCACCATGCCCGGCTCCAGCACTTAATTTAGAAAACACCCCATCCCTCTCCGCTGTCCTGTAGGATATAAGTACTCACTGAACAAGCAAAAGTATCCACTTTCACGGCTGGGGGTATAGCTCAGTGGTATAAGCACCTGCCTGGCAAGCGCAAGGTCCTGAGTTTGATTCCCCATACCAAAAAAAAAAAAGTATCCACTTTCCAGCCTTGGGGCGTAAGCTACCCCGGAAGTCAAGAGTCTGCTTCCAGGGTGCTGGGAGCTTGAAGACCCACCAGCAGGAGCTCCAAGGTGGCAGAGCTGAGGCAGGTGGCATGTGGCCCTGATAGCAGCCAGGAGCTTGGGGACAGCTGCCTGCCACCTGCAAATCCAGCCGTTCCCAGAAGTGCCCACCTGGGCCGTACTGGTGAGGGCGGGAGTCAGGCGAATCACGAAGTTACAGCGTCCTGTGGTTTCCATGGAAGTAGGGGAACAAAACCAGAGATATTCCTGTCCCCAACACTGAGCCCCGGTTCTGGGGACCTGGTCGCTGTCCCCGGGGCTCCCGGCCTAGGAAAACCTTTCAGTGAGAATCGAGGGCAGAGGGGGAGCAGGAGAGAGCTCTGGGGAGGCGAGGATCTGCCACCCCCATAATCCAGTCATGAAAGACTTTGAGGGGACCTGTGAGATCTGAATCCCCCCGCTTTTTTTTTTTGGTACCGGTAATTGAACTCAGGACCTTGCACTTGCCAGACAGGCACTTATGCCACTGAGCTATATCCTCAGCTTTTTTTTTTTTTTTTTGAGATCTGAATCCTAAGAGCACCGAAGAGGCCCCAGAAGACAGAAGTCAGCCCCTAGTCCCAGGGTCCCTTTCCCAGGGGCAGGAGAGCCTACCTCCGGGCTCAGCCACACATGAGGCGATCTGTGGGATGAGCTCGCAGTCAGAGTCTCCCTGGAGCCATTTCTTGGCCTCTGGGACAGTCAGCGGCTCTTCCCGCCCAGGTTCAGTAGGGGGTGCTCCTTCCAAGTTCCTTATGGGCTGGAGAGGGTTAGCCTGCTCTGGTGGGGAGGGGAAGTCAGCAGCTGAGGGTGGCCAGGGCTCAGCCAGGACTGGAACCCCCCCATACAGCCCCCCATCCCCACCGGCTCGCCTTCCTTCCTAAAGAGCCCCTGACACACGGCGGCGGCATGCGCACACACACACATACACGCACACAAGAGGCCCTGTGCTGGTCCCAGCCTCCCCTCTACCCAGGGCTGGCCACTCTGGAGAGTGGACAGGGTGTCCCCAGGGGCTGGTGAGGGGCTGCTGGCTGGGGAGGGTTGTCTAGTTGTTGCATTTCTTCTTTCAGCAATAGCGGATATGTCCTCTGAGCCATGCTGGCTCAGTGCATGTCGCTAACCCCCGAGGGCTCCTCCGGAACCTTAGACCTGTAATCCTGACATCCTGGGAGGCTGAGGCAGGAGGATCACAAATTGGAGCCCAGCAGGGGGCAGTGAAGTGACTTAGCAAGACCCTGTCTCAAAATGCAAATTTTTTAAAAGGCTGGGGATGTAGCATGGTGTGAAGGTTGTGGGTTCAATCCCCAGTGCCACCAAAAACAAAAAAAAAAGACCAAGACAAAGACGCCTGTCACGGGCGTGATGGAGGGAGCAAAATGACATTGGCAGTGTTCCAAGAACTACGTTCCCTGCCCACGCTGGGCCAGGAAAACCTAGGCCTCGAGCGGTTTTGCTATGGGTCTGTGGCTTGGCCTCCCAGAGCTTCGGTTTCCTCATTGTAAAAGTATGGGAAGCCAGGTGTGGTAGTGCATGCCTGTGATCCTGGCACTCAGAAGGCTGAGGCAGGAGGATTGCTAGAAGTTTGAAGCCAGCTTAGGCAACATAGCAAGATTCTGTCTCAAAAAAAGGGTGAGGGGGATCCTGCCTGGGGAGGTGACTGTCCCTGTCTGGGACCCAGGCCCACAACACTGCAGCTTTGGAGCCAGCGGCAGGCAGGCCCGGGATGTGGGCAGGCAGGGCACACCTGCTGCTGCCTCTCCCTTGAATGCCTGGTGCTTTTGTGCCACAGCTCCTACTGGCTTCCAGAGTGACAGGGAGGATGATGGCCCGTCATCACCCGGGACCCTTGGAGCGGCTTCTGCGGCAGGCTGTGTTAGTTACCCAAGTGGCTCTTTGCCAGGCTGGCATCCTGGTGGCTGGGCTGTGCCAAGACCAGCCTGAAAATCCCATGGCTGGAAGACCGGGGACTTTGCAGGCTTCCTGGTCCCCGCTCCCACCCGGGGGAGCTGCCCTCGACCTGCACATAGTATCAGTGCCTGGCAGGCCCGGCCCTGGGTGTCCACAGGGGCAGAGCTAGGACTGGGGCTGCCCCTCCAGCTGGGGACCTAAAAACAGCCCATAGGCCCTGTCCCAAATGCATCCGAAGTCCTCCAGAGCTGGCTGGACCAGGCTGTGGGGCCCCAAGGGGGGGGCATACCGTTGGGGACTGAGCAAGGCTTTCTGGAGGGGGGGCGTTTGCTCAGCACCTGTCAGAGAGGTGGGGGTGGAGGGGAGGTTGTCCCAGGCAGAGGGAACAGCGCAGGGGGCATGGAGATAGACGGGAAAGATGCGTGTGTTTGGGGCCCAGGGAAGAGTTTATTGGCTCTGAAAGGAGAAAGCACAAGTTAGGGCTGCAAAGCCAGATTGGGGTCACATCATAAGAGATCTCAAGTGTGAAAGGGAGGAGTCCATGGCTAAATGGGAAGGCAGTAAGGAGCCACGGTCAGTTTTGAGCAGAACAAGTCCTGGTCAGTGGAACTGATGAGGCGTGGGGGGGCAGGCTGGTGTGCATACTGAGGTCTGAGCAGAGGGACGGCGCCTCATGGGTACGCTGGCACTGTGCACAGCTGCCCAGGCGGGGTGGCAGGCCAGCCATACCCCTCCCCCGCTTCCCCAGGATGAGAGCGGATCCCTGCGAACGGGGTGTCCTGTGGCTTCTCCCAAGCTGTCACCGGTGTCCCCGGCCAGGCCAGGGCTGCAGAGCGGCCCCGGAACTGCCACGGGCCTCAAACCCGGCTGGGTCCCTGCCAAAGCAGGACAGTGACAGTGCCTGGCTGAAGGCTTTCAGCGCCCTAGGGGCTGCTGGGAGCTCGGCCTCAGGGCTCTCGTTAGGGAGATGGGGGTGGCGCAGGAGCCTCTGGGCCAGGACTGCAGGGGCTAAGGTCCCAGGGAGGGTTGGATGTCTCAGGACAGGTCACCAGGGCCTGCACTGTGAATCTTCAGCTGGGCCAAGATAGGGGACAAGACGGAGCCCACTGTGTGTCCAGCCACCGGCTCCAGGGAGAGCACAGAGACAGGCAGCGGGTGGTGAGGGGGGACTGAGCCGGCGGCAGGGCAGGAGGGACGCTGGAAGTCAGGGACTCTTCGCAGGCTGGGCGGGCTTTTCTCAGGCCGGGGCAATGATCCAACCCCAAATCACAAAGAAACGCTGTCCAAAGCGCCTCGGAGAGCCCAGCAGGGCCCTGCGGAGGCCATAAAAATGCAGTCAGCCCCCTAACGTGGTGGGGAGCCTGGCCACAAACGGGGAGCGTCCCCAGCGTCCCACAGACAGGCTTCGCTCTGAACTCCTCGGCCCAGCTAGGGTGTCTGGAGAGGGGCGCTGAGTCTCCAGAAGGCTCCCTGCGGGGGTCAGAGCTGAGTCCTGTCCCCAAAGCCCTCAGGGCCACGGGGAGGGACAGCGGCAGAGCCTCAGGTGTTGGGGGGAGGAGGGTGCTACGTCCCAGGACCAGGACGGACACAGGGGCCGGGACGCCCGGATAAGAGTGACACACAGGCCGTGTGACTTACTCTCTGGCCTTTGGGGCAAAGGGGAAATGACAGTAGCCGTTTCAGGCAGGCGCTTGTGCTGCTGAGCTATATCTGTGGCCCTGGCAGGAGCCATTTCGGTGCACTATGGGAAGGACTATGGGCCATGAGCTCACACAAGGTCCTCACCATACCCAAGTAGCACGCGCTCCACCGCCATGACTTTGTTCCCTTGGCCACTGCAGTTGTACTCTGAACCCAGGGACGTAGAGGGGACTTCAGCTATGTGCCACAGCCTCGGCAAAGGGCAGAGGTTTGGGCACAGAGTGACTCCAGACCTGGACAGTGCTTCCACGATGTCAGCCAGGGCCCTTCACCCCGCCCTGCTGTCTGTCTGGAACCCTCCAATGCTGGCATGGGCCATGCGGGGCGTTAGCTGCACCTTGGCCTCTACCCATGGGGCGCCATGAGCAGGTTTGGGAGGTTTTGTTTGTTATTTCAGAACTGGCAGTGGAACCCTAGGGCACTCTTCTACTGAGCCACATCCTCACCCCTTTTCTGTTTTTATTTTGAGACAGGGTGTGGCTAAATTACCCAGTCTGGCCTCCAACTTGTGATCTCCTCCTAGGGTAGCCGGGATGGCAGGCAAGTGCCGCTACACCCAGCGTCACCCCCAGTTTTGTTTTTGCTTTGCTTTTTTGGGGGGGTTACCGGGAATCGAACTCAGGACCTTGCACTTGCCAGGCAGACGCTTATGCCACTGAGCTCTATCCCTGGCCCTGTTGTTTTGCTTTTTGAGACAGGGTCTCCATATGTAGTTCAGGGCTGGCCTTGAGCTCTCAGGAACCCTCCTGCCTCAGCTTCCAGTGTGCTGGGATGACAGGCGTGCGGCACCAAGCCCGGTAGCATCCCTGTTTTGAGAACGTTGCCAAATGGTGCCCTCTAGCACTGCTGGGGAAAACAGAGCGTGACCCGGATATGAGGGACGCGCGTGGGCTTGGGGTCCCCACTCAGCGCTGCCTCTTGCAGGAAGGACCATGGCCGGGCCCGCGCTGCGCAGCGCCCCCGTGCGGCTGCTCGTCCTCCTGGCGCTCCTGGAGCTGAGCTTGGCGGGCTCCCTTGCACCCGGATCGCCTCTGCGGACCCCGCCTGAGAACCACATCGACCCCCCGGGCCCCGCGCTGTGGACGCCCCAGGCCAGCCACCACCGCCGGCGGGCCCTGGCCAAGAAAGAGCGGGGCGCGGGTTTGCCGGGGGCTGTGACCACCGCCTCCAGGCTGCCCGGGCAGAGCCCTGCGGGCCTGCGGGACAAGGACCTGCTGCTGGGGCTGGCGCTGCCCTACCCTGAGAAGGAGCACCGGCCTCCGGGGTGGGAGAGGGCGAGGAGACGCGGCCGGGAGCACAAGAGGCGCAGGAACAGAGCGAAGCTGCACAGAGGTAGCTGGGGATGGGGGGCGGTGGAGGGCGCGTCCCAAAGGCGCAGGGGGCGGGGGGTGGGCGGCCTGGGTCCCTGGGAGGCTGCCAGAGGCAGCGGCAGTGGGCACCCGGCAGATGGAAAGCAGTCTCCCTGAAGTCCGAGGGGTCTGGTGAGGCAGTAGAGGCTGCGGTGCGCGGGCAGGGAAAGTGAGGGCCGGGTAGGCCCCGGGGCTCAGCCTTATCCATAGGTCAGGAGCTTCTACCCGGTGTCTGACCGAGTCTGTCCTACTGTAAATCCCAGTAGAGATGGCACAGTTCTGTAACCTAAGCACATCCGTTAATCTACTCTGAATCGGCGGAGTGGGGCCAAACTAGGCTCTGAACCGGCCAGCAGTGGCCCGCGGCCTGTCCCTGCGCCCCGCCCTGGCCTCACCGCCCCGGGACGCCTTGCAGGGTCGGTCTCACCAGCTCCCATTACTCGCTGCTACGTCCCTGGATGTCCCCAGCCAGCCCACCTGCACAGCGCCGTTTCCGGGAGCGCCCCTGAGTGCCCCCCAGCGCCGTGTGGAGCTCATGGCAGACGCTTCCCGCGCTGAGCTCCGCATCTCCAGCTCTCGGGGAGGGGCGGGGCGGGACGTCAGCCGAACCAAGGGCTTGCCACCCGGTCCCTGCTGTCCCTGGGTTTGGCTGTGTGCTATCACAGGTGGCAGCAGGTCCAGCCCAGAGTCCCCTCCCTCCCCCGCATCTCAGGCCGAGCGCTGGTCCGAGGCCCAAGCTCCCTGAGGAAAAAGGCGGAGCTCTCGGAGGACCTGCTGGTAGACGCCACCATGGAGGAGTCCTCCACCAGCCTGGCCCCCTCCCTGCTCTTCCTCACCACCTTGGAGGCAGCCCCCGCCACGGAGGAGTCCCTGGTCCTTCCTGTCACTTCCTTGCAGCCCCAGGTAAGGCGCCCAAAGCAGCCCCAGGGCTGGGAGGGTTATGTACCCGCCCAGTAGTGGCGACAGGAGAAGGGCAGTGGAAGCTGCCCTGCCTACATACAAAGGCTCCTGTCCGGGAGAAAGGGGCCTGCGGTCACCCAGGAACAGCCAAGGACGCGGAAGATGGCTCAGCGCGCAGGTCTGGGCCCGCACAGCTTTGAGGCCCTGGAAAAAGAGCTTGCAGTCCAGGAGGGGACGGAGAGTAGTCACAGTAACTGTAGAAGCCACGTCTCTGTGAGCCAGCACTAACCAGCGTTAGTTAATGCTTTGACCTCCCCATTCTGGATCTTTGAAAAAGATGCACCTAGCCGGGCGTTGTGGTACATGCCTGTAATCCCAGCACTCGGGAGGCTGAGGCAGGAGGATCGTTGCAAGTTGAAGTCCAGCCTGGGCTACAAAGTGAGCTCAAGGCCAACCTGAGCTGCATATGGAGACCCTGTCTCAAAAAGACCAAAAAAAAAAAAAAAAAAATGCACAGAGAAGTGAGGAAGCAAGGGGATGCCACTGAGATGCCTCCTCCCAGGTACTGAAGGAGCGTAGAGAGGAATCGATCAGTTCTCCAGCCTCCTCCCTGACCCTGAAATTTTTTCAAAAATAACACCATTGAAAGGGATCGATAATAATATATTGTATATGTCAGTAATAGAGAATATATTGTCTACACATAAGAAAAAATAGGGGCTGGGGATATAGCTGAGTAGTACAGCGTTTGCTTGGCAAGTGCAAGTTTATGAGTTCAATTCCCAATACCAAAAAATAAAAATCATAACTTATATCAACACAATAGTGCCCCCTTCTCCACAGTTTTACTTTCTGCAGTTTCCATCAATTGTGGTCCAAAAATATTAATTGTGTGAAGCATGGTAGTGCACTCCTGTAATCTCAGCACTGGGGAGGCTGAGGCAGGAGGGCTGCTGTGAATTTGAGGCCAGCACGGATGCCTGAGTGAATTCAAGGTCAGCCTGAACTACTTAGGGAGACCTTGTCTCAAAAAACCCTACAAAAACTAGCATAGGTGTATGCAGAGGAAAAATAGGGTTCAGTGCTATCCACAGTTGCAAGCGTCCCTTGGGGCTCTGGGGGCATCTCCTCTGGATAATGGGGGGCCCACTGTAAATCTTTCTTAGCCTCTTTCTGGGTCTGGCACTGCCCTGGGATCCTGATGAAACCTGTGGCCAGACCCCAGGAGTATACGGTTGTCTATGTCACTGAAGGCCCCCCGAAGCCCACCAGTGGAGAACCCATTGTGGGTGACTGTATGAGACCCCACATTCTCAGTCCCTTCCACTCCCTTCTGCAGGCGCCAGCCAGGTCCGACGGGGAGGTGATGCCCACGCTAGACATGGCCTTGTTTGACTGGACCGACTATGAGGACTTGAAACCCGAGGCCTGGCCGTCTTCGAAGAAGAAAGGTGTGCAGCCAGCCCTGCCCGCCCTGTGCCTGTCCCCCCAACTCTTCTGGGGAACCCAGTGAGCCTTGTGTGACTGCATATGACCCTGGGTAGATGCGGGGGTCTCAATTTAAACTGCAGTCGACACTCAAAATGCCAGACACTTCCCATGTGTCGACTCCCTGGGAACACAATGAGCCTGTGTGAACCCATTTAGAGAAGAGGAAACTGAGGCGGCGAGCTGTGGAGTGTCTCGTC
Organism: Chinchilla lanigera; assembly: GCF_000276665.1. Lineage (NCBI taxonomy): Eukaryota > Metazoa > Chordata > Mammalia > Rodentia > Chinchillidae > Chinchilla > Chinchilla lanigera. Next base: position 2,171,000 of record NW_004955486.1, on the reverse strand, counting down.
CCAGCCACCCTGTGACACCCGGGTCCTTGTGCTTCACGGCTGTGCTGTGCTGGGCCTCAGCTTCTGATGCCAGATTTCTTTGTCCCCAGAGAAACACGGAGGCCTGTTCTCCAGCGGTGGTAACGAGACAGCGCCAGCCGAAGGGGAGCCGTGCGACCATCACCAAGACTGCCTGCCAGGTACCCGAGCCCACGCCCAAAGCACCAGGACCAGGACGATGGGGACAGGGCTTCTGGGTGTGGGACAGGTCACTGTGACCCTTTTCTTCCTTTCCGGTACTGAGGATCAAATCGCACTGAGCTCCATCCCCAGACCCCTCTATTTTTTATTTTAAAACAAGATCTTGATAAACTGCTAATTTGCCCAGGCTGGGCTCGAACTTGTGATCCTTTTGCCTCAGCCTCCAAAGTACTGGGATTACAGGTATGAACCACCACGCCCAGCTCCCCAGGACCAATGGGCAATAAATAATGACATCAGCAGTTACCAGTGTTCCGAGCAATGCTGTCACGTGTGAGGCAGTCTGGCCCCAGAGAAGCTAAGTGTCTTTCTGGGAATGCTTTTGGCGACATCTTCACCCACTCTGCAGCTGCCTCCTCCGTCAAGACAGCTACCACAAGAGGCCTGAGTTTGGCTAACGCCCTAAACTTCTGTCCCTCATCACGTCACATGGGTCCTCTGGAAGCAGATGCTGAGGTGGAGTTAGAAATGCAAGAGATTGGGGCTGGGGATTTAGCTCAGCGGCAAAGTGCCTGCCTGGCAAGCACAAGGTCATGAGTTCGATTCCTGGTACCGGAAGAAAAACAAACAAACAAAAAAAAAAAAAAAAAAGAAAAAGAAATGCAAGAGATTGCATGCCTGTAATACCTGCACTCTGGGAGGCTGAGGCAGGACAGTCACAAGTTCCAGCAATTTAGTGACTTAGTGAGACCCTGGCTCAAAATATAAAATAAGAAAAGGGCTAGGGATGCAGCTCGGTGTGAAGGCCCTGGGTTCAATCCCCAGTACTGCCAAAACAAACAAAAAAAAGTACAAGAGGTTTGCCTTGAGGGTTGGGGAGACACCTGTGGAAGGTCAAAGGCAAGGGAACAAGGTGAACAGAGAGTCCTTTGGACAGACGCCGGCTCTGGCCAGGCGGTGGGCACTGCGAGCACAATGGCTGCTTCAGGAGGCCCTTGAGGGGCAGAGATGGCCAGGCCCTGGCACCCCCACCCTGCCCCCGTACCCACAAGTGCATCTTTCCTTCCCAAACCATTGTTCACGCCCTGAGCACAAAGACAGCTCCAGCCCAAGCCGACTGGGTAATCCTCTTGGGGGGCAAAGCCACGCTCCAGGGCAGCCTGGGCATCAGCGTCCTCGTCTGTCAAAAGAGGGCGCTGGTGTCATAGGTCCCCGAGGCCCCTCCCACTCAGCTGACTCCACACCTGGGGGCCCCAGCTGTTCCAGCCATTGCCCCTGAGAGGTGACCCCACACTGCCCTCACTCTTCCCATAATCTATCAGTTGCCTGTCTAGGGCAGCTGGGGTCCCTACCACTGCCCCCAGGGAGCTTGGCCGTGACATCCACGAGTGGGCCTGAGCACCAGATGGCCCCCTGCCACCAGGCAGCCGATGATGGATTTCCGCCCCAGTGGGACTGCGTGCGGGGCGGTGGGGCGGGGCCGCTCAGCTTGACTGACTGCTGTGTGCGCTGGCTGCATCTGCAGGGACCTGCTGTGACCTGCGGGGACACCTCTGCATACCTCACAACCGCGGCCTCAACAACAAATGCTTTGACGACTGTATGTGTGTGGAAGGTGGGTCGTGGGGAGGAGGCTCCACGCACTCCGGGTCCCTTGAGGTCTCTGTCAAAGCTGGTTCTGCTAGCCAGGTATGGTGGCACACCTGTAATCTGAGCAGTCTGGGAGGCTGAGGCAGGAAGAGCTCAAGTTTGAGCCTATCCTGGGCAATTTAGAAATGCAGTGAGACCGTCTCCTGGCAGAGGGTGGGTGGAGGGGCTGTGGTGAAGCCGAGGAAGGAGAAGCACTTGGGAGCTGCAGACGAGAGTAGAACAGCTTTGCTCGGGCCCTTCCCAATCTGTGAACTCGCTTGGTCTTGATTCCTGGCACCCTTTCCTAGATTTGCTTTCCTCGCCTCTTGAAATACAAGCTGGCACGGTCGTCTGTGCTCAGCAAGGGGGGATGCGGAGGGGACAGGCACGGAGCTCTGTTTGGCACGGAGCTCTGTAAATAAGACCCAGCAGGAAAGGCTAGCACTCTCGAGCGGAACTGCACCCCGGGAGGCACCCAAGTGCGACATGGCTGAGGATAACCAGCACAGGGCCAGGAGAGGACACGCTGGGCACTGCCGGTTTCAGCTCCTACCAGGCGCTGGAGGCCGTGCCCTCCCCACTTGTACACACAGCCCCAAGGGTGCCAGGCACCTTCTCCCCAGAAATCCTCACACCCAACCATAGGAGGGTGCTATAATGACCCCACTGCACAAAGAAAGGCTTTTTTATTTTTAAATTTTATTTATTTATTTATTTATTTATTTATTTATTTATTTAGGTTTTTTAAAGACAGAGTCTTGCTATGTAGTTCAGGCTGGCCTTGAACTCACTATGTAGCCCAGGCTGGTCTCAAACTTGCATCAGTTGTCCTGCCTCAGCCTCCCAAGTGCTGGTATTCCAAGTGTGCACCACCACGCCCAGCTCCAGTTTTGTATTCTGAAGAATTCCAAATGCATACGAAAGAAGTCACAATGGTGTGATGCATCCCTGCAGCCCATCACAGAGCCTCAATAATAGACCAGCTCTCAGCCAGTCTGTGTCTTCTCTTCCCTATCCACTCCCTCATTCCAATAAAATTTCAAAACAGCTTCTGGGAGTTGACAGATACTTCATCTGTGAACACATTGGCATATGTTTCTGAAAGATACGCATCCTTGAAGAAAAAAATGCTAAAATTTGAACAGTAATTACTCAAATACCATCCAGTATCCAACCCATGTTCCCAACCCCTCTGTGAGTGGGAGAATCTGAGCTCAAGCCCTCCATGAATCAAGATGCATTCGAACCCTGTTTTACTCACGTGATCCTCCAAAATGATCAGCTTGGGAAGCAGTACATCCATTCAGGTCTGATTATTCATCCAGTGCTAATCAGTTAAAAAATACTTATCATGCTGGGCATGGTGGTGCATGCCTCTAAACCCAGCACTTGGGAGGCTGAGGCAGGAGGATCATTGCAAGTTTGAGACTTATGAAGTGACCTCAAGGTCATCCTGAATCCTGGACTGCATAGCGAGACCCTGTCTCAAAGACAAAAAAAAAAAAAACTTGTCAAGCCAAGCGTGGTGATCTACACTCATAATCCCAGCACTCTAGAAGGCTGAGGCAGGAGGATTGCAAGTTTGAATCTAGCCTGGGCAATTTAGTGACTTAGCCATCGAGTCCCTGTCTCTAAATTAAAACGGAGACCCTAAGAGAAGGGCTGGGGGTGTAGCTCAGTGTGAAAGCCCTGGATTCAATCCCCAAGATGAGGAAAGGAAGGGAGCAAGGGAGAGAGGAAGGATATATGAGTGCCTAGTAGGTGTCAGGTGCGGATGAGGACAGGGCACGTGGAATCCAGGATGAAAATGGCGGCTTCAGCATGCAGAGATTACAAGCCAGCAAGATGCGCCGACCGGGGATGTAGAGACAAAGTCCATGGCAAGTACTCGGGCTGCAGAAGTCCACACAGGCGGTCAGTGCCCTGGAGCAGCTGTCTGAGGCTGGGAAGAAGTGCTCCGGGCTGGAGCCAAGTGTGGGGCAGTGGCCTTGGCCAGAAATCCTGACAGGGGCCCAGTGACCCCCGGGAAACTGGTGCAGGGGAGCCTCACACGAGACCCTGTGGGCCTTGTTTGGGTCTTGTTTGGTGTGCAGTTGGGCGTCCCAGTTGGTTTCGTGGTTGGTTTGGTTTTCACGGCACTGGGGAAGCCACAGCAGAGGGACCTGAGTTCGGCCAGGTGTGCCGAGGACCCTGAGAAATCCCGAAGGGCTGAGCACGGGCTGCGGGGCTGAGTCTGCGGTCATGGCCACGAGTTCTGGAGGCTGGGGGAGCGGCTTCAGTATCCTGCTATGAACGGCCCATTCCTCCCATGGGTCACCACGGGGCCATGGCCTGGAGGCCAGGTGGCCTGGTGTAAATTCTAGGTCCCTAAGCACAGACCTCTCTGTGCTGCCTTTCCTTCCTGGCTGGTGACAAAAGCACATCTTTGTTTTGTTTGTTTGGGGTTTGTATTTTTTTTGTACCAGGAATCGAATTCAGGACCTTGAGCTTGCCAGGCAGGTGCTTGAGCCACTGAGCTATATCCCTGGCCCCAGAAGCACATCTTAAAGAAGAGGTGTTCCCTCTCCCTGGAGAGAGGGAATCACTGCAACAAAGAATGCAGGAGTTTCCCCGGTCACTGGCATCTCTTTTCCCAGCTGTCGGCAGGAAGCAAACTTCTGTGGCCTTCAGTGAAAAATATGTCTACCCACACATCTCTGGGGATGACTGTCACCACAGGCAAATCCCAAGCCACAAAACCCTGCCATGGGAGGGCCAGGAGGGCCACCCTGGCTTTAATTATGGTGCTCAGAGGCACTCTATTTGAGACCTGAAGGCTGAAGGACACAACTATACAAAGAACGTGGGGAAGGGATTTCTGGCTGAGATGATACATGCAAAGGTCCTGAGGCCGAAATGGCTGGGAATCAGGCCAGGGTCAGTGAAAAGGAGAGTAGAAGCGAAAGCGGCAGACAGGTGCCTGAGTCCGGGTTCTGGAGGATCTTGTAAGCCAAGGTAGGAGTTTCATTTCATAGGAGGTTTTGTGCTCTACCAGTGCGCACCAAATTGGATCCTAAGTCTCCTGTTTAAACTCATCCAGGAGCTGCGCAGGTGGGTAGGGCGTGATTAAAAATAAAAAGGGTGTGAAGCCCAGTAGGGCTGGAGAGGAGAAATGGGAGGAGACTGACCTCCTGGACCCCTCTTGCCTCCTTCCGCCCAGGGCTGCGTTGTTATGCCAAATTCCACCGGAACCGCAGGGTCACTCGGAGGAAGGGGCGCTGCGTGGAGCCCGAGACGGCCAACGGCGACCAAGGGTCCTTCATCAACGTCTAGCGGCGACCTGCTTGGGAACTGAGCCCCGGAAGAGCTGAGCAGCCGGGAGATTTGGGCGTAACTAGCAGAGGGAGATGGCGTAGGGGACTAGGCGGCGGGGGCAGCTGAGAGCACCAGCTGCCTCTGTCCAGGAGCTGAAAAGCGGCGCACCTGCTCCTGCGTCTGGACCCGCGCACCTGGACTGGCCCATCTGCGCCCGCACCTGTGCCCTGACCTCTGCACCTGCGCAACCCCCGTGAGGTCCCCAGCGGCTGTGCCGAGAGTGCCCTCTACCGTCCGACAGCAGCACTGCAGCAGTTTTTAAACTATCAGCAAGGTTTGGCGAGTGGCAGAGAAAGGCGACGCCAGGCAGCAGAGTCTGGAGCACCCCCCTTGTACCAGGCAGGGTGCTCAGCGCGTGGCGTGCATCATCTCAATGAATCCCTACCACAGCCTTTCCAAGTAGCCATTATCATTTTCCAGGTAAGGACATAGAGCCACCCTCGAGCTACAAGATTTGTCCTGGGACCCGGTTGGCTGATCCTTGAGCCTTACGTGTGCGAGAGTCTCCTGGGGACCTGGCGAAAATGCGGACAGGGAGAGCTCAACCTGGGCCAGGCCATAGATCAACAAGGCTCTGTTCCTGCCCTTCCACAGCCCGAGAATTTAGTCCAATTTTTCCATGGCTTCCGGCAAGAAAAATGCCTCTCCTTATAGTTCCTTTGGCTGTGGCTGGAATATCTGGCTGTTCTCAGCCTCCCCTGGACATAGAAGCATCATATTTTTTTTAATGCCCATGAAACACTTGTTTTCGGTAAGGAAATATCCAGGCAGATTGGTCCCCCCACCCTCTGGTAGCTTATGTGCTGAGGCATAGTGTTTGGGGAAGACAGTAACATTATTCCTTAATTCCTGCGGGCCTGCTTATGCCACCCTGGGACTTGCATTTCCAAGTTGTCCTGAGAGATTCTGCCACTGCTGTTCTGTTGCACACACGCTCTCTGAAGAGGACACGAGTCGCACAAATATGCCCACTTTGCATATCATTTGCTGCTTCATGCCCCTGCCAGGCATTCCGGGACCCCACCCCACAGTTCTGCAGCAGACCCCATTGGAAGTGGGGGCCTCTGCCTTGAAGCACCCCAACAAGCCAGACCCATGATGCCTACCCAGCACATCCGACCCAGCACGTCCTGCTCCAGGGGTCACCTCTAAAGAGTCACTTAATTCCCCCGAGCTGGCATCTGAACCCTCTTGTGTCCAGGGCAAACCAGGCTGCAAACCCGGCCGCCTGTTTACTGCTTTGGGGAAATCAGTCAAGGTCAGGGGCAGGCACCAAGGAAGGCAGGCAGATCTTGAAGCAATCAAATACGCTTGCTCGTCTCTCCCTACCCGAGTTTGATAGGCCTGGGAATCTTGGGGGCAGAGGGAGGGCAGGGGAACTGAAAGTGATCAAAGCTGGCTGGTAGGAGAGCAGATCTGTGAGCAGTTTTGTGTTTGAGACCAGACGAGCTGCACGCTGGGTGACCTCCCGTGGAGCGGCCGGCCAGGGATTGTGCAGCTCTATGGGAGCTGAACCCTATGAGGCGACTGCAGGCAGAGAACCAGCAATAGCAGGACTAGGACGGCCTAACCTTGATGCCCCGGAAGTCAGCGATGGGGCTGAAAGGGCCTGTGCTTGGAAATTCCAGGCCCCTCTTTGCCCCAGCTACCTCCATTTTGCCTTTGCAAAGTGGGGATCCCAGGGCCCCCTTAAGTGTTTAATCCACCCCACCAGGACATTTTCAAGTTTCTTTTTTTTTGTACCAGGAGTCAAACTCAGGACCTTGCGCTTGCCAGGCAGGCGCTTGTGCCGCTGAGCTATATCCCCGGCCCTCAAGTTTCTTCTTATAGGTCTAATTAAATTTCTTCTTAATTAATTGGAGGAAGCCAACTTCCTCCAATCCAGAATTCACCAAACCTTTGTCATGAGGGGAAAATAAACACTGTAGGTTCTGCAGACCACAGGGTCTCTGCCAAACTGTTCAACTCTACCGCAGCTCGAGGCAGCCGTGGACAAGGTAGCAGTGAATCGGTGTGGCTGTGTGCCAGTAAAAAACATTTAGAGACCCAGGCTGGAATTTCATATGACTTCCCTGGGTCACATAATCATGTTTTAATTTTCCAGAAGCATTAAAAAATGTAAAAAAAAAAAAAAAAATCTTAGCTCACAGCTTTCAGAAAAACTGGCAGAGGGTCAGATGTGGCCCATGGGCTATGGTTTGCCAACCTTGTGCTGTTAATTCTCAGCCTCGACTGAGCATTGGCATAATCAGGAACTTTCAAAAGACCTGAGGTCCGTGAAGAAAGACTCTATTTTAATATAGAATTCTCTTTTTCAGTGCTGGGGACGGAACTCAGGGCCTTGCACGTGCTAGGCAGGTGCTGTGCTGCTGAGCCACACCCCAGGTGGCCTGGGCTGTGGTCTGGCCTTCCTGTTCCTCTAACTCGCCCCAGGTGGTTAAATGTGCAGCCGTCCACAGTCCACAGCGGTAACAGCTGGTGACAAAAGGGCTTATTCCACCTCCCACCACCTTGCCGACCTTAGGAAAGTTACTTAAGGTCTCTGTGCCTTGACTTTTTCATCTGTAAAATGGGGATAATAACAGTTTCCTGGTAGGAGTATTGTGAAGGCTAAATACATAATTCTTCTGAGGTATTTAGAACAGTGCCTGGCACCAAATGCAACCCAAGTAACCTACTAAACCATTCAGGAGGCTTTTAAAGTAGCTGTTGTGTTCTCAGGCCATGATCTGTCACATACTCAGATTATGTCTTTTGCCATGCAGGAATGAGGTCTGAGTGTAAGTCAGAGGTCTGGGCCAGCCCCGGCAGCGTGTCGGCTTCCAGGTTCTGAGGGAGGGGCTTGGGAGCCAGTGTCTTTGCAATAATAGGTTCATGAGTGTAAAAATGAACCCAGGGAGAGTTTCTTCCAGAGACTCCCAAATTCATTTCTGTGCTGTGTCTGGTGACACCAATGGTAGCTTTTGTGTGTGCTGCAAAAGGCCTGAGGGTTTGGATGACCTGAGGAAATGACATCTTTATTTACCCCGGGAGGAGTGACTGAGCCACAGATCAAATCCCAGAGTCACAGTCCCCACCCTGGAGAGCTGCAGGGCCACGTTCACCCCACCCAGTATTGAGACAGGAGGTTCGGGCATTCGCAGCTCCCTGTTTTGAGCTCCACTTTGCAGCTGCAGGCGGAAAACATACACAGCAAGGAGCATGTTTAGACAACAGAACAGCTAGCAAAGAAAATGAGGAGGCGAAGCAGGACTTGGAGGCTCCCTCCCGTCTGGGGGCTCACAATAACCTCCACGCTCACAGGCAACAGTGAGTGTGTGCGTGTGCTGGGCGTGAGGTGGGCAGTTTGTTGAATCAGGGCTTTTCATCACAGTGAGCGTGCGTTCTGATTCTATGGCAGAACAGGGATGTAAGCCACTTCCGGCTGTCTCTGCTCCTCTGCCTGCTCACACCATGGCCAGGGCCTGCAGCTGCGCCTGGAGCCTCGTAGAGGTGCAGCCCCTGGGCTCCACCCCGCACCTGAATCTCTAGGCCATTGTTATGCATGCTAAAGTCTGAGTGTCACAGGTCTAGGACGCAGAGGGGAAACCGAGCGCTGGACTGTTGGGGGACGTTTGGATGCTTTCAGTCATTTCTTTTGTTTTGTCATGTTTGCGGTCCTAGGGATGGAACCCAGGGAATGCTGAGCTACAGCCCCAGCCTTGTTTTAATTTTACTTTGAGGAAGGATCTTACCAAGTTGCCCAGGCTGGCTTCATACTTGTGATCCCCCGGCCTCGGCTCCTGGGCCCGAGGCCCCCCACCCAGTCATAGGGTTTCTTTAAGTGTGGGAGCAGCAAAGGAAGGGGTGCTGCACCCTTGGGGTCCTGTGACCACATGTTGCATGTGTTCTGTCAAGCTGTAAATAAAGAGACACGGTTACTAAGCCGAGTGGTCCCCTGTCCCTCCAGGTGGTCCTTCTTCACCTGGGACCTCGAGCCGGATCTCTGTGGTGGGGATCTCTTCCAGGGCTGGGGTGGCTGAGGTCCCAAAGAGATGGGACGGCTGGTCGCAGCAGGTTGGCCTCAGCAGCTTCATTCCCAGCACCCCCTCGTGGGGCAGGGGCTTGGCAAGGGCAGAGCAAAGCAGACGCTAGCTTCGGCGGGACCAGGAAGAAGAAAGCATGGCCAGTGGAGGCCGGGTCCAGGCAGGCTCAGATGCCATCTTGCAAAAGTGTGTGAGCCACTAGATGGTGGCCTGGCGTGGCACCAGGAAGAATGCCACTTATCTCAGTGGCAGTTCCCACCAGTATGGCCCCACTCTGTGGACCTCTGAGGCCCGGCTGACACAGCAGGCCATGTGACAGCTCTCACTGGCACTGTGTCCCTAGGCCCCTGAGTTCCGAAGTCAAGTCAGCGCCCAGACACTCCTGCGGGTGGGGTGGCTGCACACATGTCCTGCCCCTCGGCCGGATCTGATGTCCCTACAGAGGTCTCCCTGACCAGCCTGGGTTGGGGACCCAGGGTTTCCTAACACACAGCCCTAGGACAGCCAGCATGAGAACTCGGGCAGCAGCCCAGGTTTCTGAGCCCACCCCGGGCATCTCTAGGATGGGCTTAGACTCTGCCTGCTTGAACTTTAGGCTGGGAACTGCTGGGCCAACCTTCCTGAAGACTCACTGTCCTCCCTGCTCAGGCCCCAGGAGGCCCGAGAAGCAACTGCTGGGGATGGTTCTGAGGAATCAGGCCCAGGGGGTCCCTTTCCTCCAGGCTCTGTGAGTTATACCCTCCCTGTCCCAACCACTACACTTTATCTCTGCAGCATGGAAGCAGCCATAGACAACAGAGAACTTCATGAGCACAAACAAATGCAGACAACCATGTACCAATAAAACTTTATTTACACAAAAAAGAACTGGGCTGCATCCTGCGCAAAGATTACAGTGTACCTGCCCCTGTTCCTGACCTCTAGGTCAACGGCTGTAGAAAGACATGCTGGGCCCCTAAGTCCTCTCCGTTTGAGGATCTCCACTTAAACCCACTTCTACTAATATAGGTCAGTGCAGTGCTGAGGTAAAGGGTAAGACCAATCATGTCCAAGGCCATGACATTGTGCTGTGTGCTGGTGGCCTGGCTGCAGCCCTCAGGGGTCCAGTGTCTGCAGGACAGCAGGGGAGTCAGGGCTCTCCGAGAAATCAGAGGATATTTATATTTATGTATCTGAAAACAGCTATGTATACACATCATACACATATGTGTGATGTATATATGTAAAGTGACCATGTCCAGCACTGTTATAATCTTGAAGGCAGATTTCTCCTCTGGATCTGATCCTATGGCCTGACCATAAAGATCACTTGGCTGAAGTGACGCTAAGCTAGTTGGTGCCTGACCCAGAGGCTCCGCCCAAGTCTGTCTGCCTCCAAAACCTGATTCTTTGTCCATGACCTTGTGTTGCCTCCCAAGTGGCACCCGCTTACTGAGCACTTACTAGGAGCCAGTCACTGATCCCAGTCTAGGAGCTGTGCAGCTCATCCAGGACCACCGAGGCTGCAGTCAGGGCCAGCGAGACGAGATGCACCAGAACTGAGGGCCTGGACTGTCCCCCTCAGAGGAGGGACAGGGGATTCTCCCAGAGGCCTCTGCTGCCTGTCCACACCACTTTCCATGCTCTTCTTTTATGTCTCCTGCAGCACCAGGACAGACTCAGGTGAGACGGCCTGGAGCCATAGGTAGTGAAAGCCAACACCCGGATAAGCCAGGGCAGATAGGCATCGTAGGGGCGGCAGAGCCAGCAGCCACACTGGCCTCGTTTGTGCACCTGAGCCTCCGCCGGGCGTGGGCAGAGCCCTCAGATGCCTCCCTTGGAATTCCAGCACCACCCAGGTGGAAAGATGGGAGGCCCAACGGAGGGGAGGTGGCGGCAGCCTTAGGGTGGACTGAACCAAGGTGCTGTGAGAGGTGGGAGGAGCGAGGTGCATTCTGGGAGGGCTACCCTGGGCCGGCTGGAGTGCAGCTGCGGATGAGCTGAGGGTCTGAGGACCACAGGGGCACGTGCACACACACGCACACACACACACACCCCTGCGGGTTCCCAGGCATAGGCACCCAGGCACAAGTGAAAACCCCTGCTGCAGGCATAAATGTTTAAAGCAAACACCACCGAACAGGGAGGCAGAGCAGCTGGGGGCAGCCTTCCTCTTGGGCAATGCCCACTTCCCCTGCTTTGCTTCCAACAGGGCACTGGCAATTCTTTTGTCTGCCTTTTCTTTGATCACCAAAAGTCCCACAGGCGGTTTTGTTGTTTGATTTTTATTGGTCCTTCTGCAGCACACAATGATTAGGCTCATCCCAGCAAGTCCTGCGCATATATGACACACCTTAATTCTTTCTATGTCCTCTTTCCCACAGCCCTCCGCCCCCTCCCTCCATCTCTTGGTCCCCTCCCATTTGCAAACAATCTCCCTGTTTCCTATTATCTGTTTTTAATTTTGTTGTTTATTGGCCGGGGATACAGCTCAGTGGCCCAGCGCCTTGCTTGGCAAGCACAAGGTCCTAAGTTCAATTCCCAGTACCAAACAAAAAACAGTGTTGCTCTTTATTTATACTTTGGGTTTCTCATACAAGAGAAACCATGCAATATTTAAGCTTGTATGTCTGATGTATTTCACTTAACATTATGGTCTCAAGGTGAACCCATTTTCCTACAAATGACATCTTTTTTGATGGCAGTAGTACTCTGTTGTATGTAAATGCCATAATTTCTGCACTCTTTCATCTACTTTTTTTTTTTGGTCTTTTTTTGAGACAGGGTCTCGCTATGCAGTTCAAGCTGGGCTTGAGCTCACTTTGGAGCCCAGGCTGGTCTCGAACTCGCAATGATCCTCCCGCCTCAGCCTCCCAAGTGCTGGGATTACAGGTGTGTGCCACCACGCCAGGCCTTTCATCTACTTTTAAAATTTAGCTATTATGCTGAGCATGGTGGTGCACACCTGTAATCCCAGCACTCGGGAGGCTGAGGCAGGATTACTGTGAGTTTAAGGCCCGCCTGGGCTACAAAGTGACTTGAAGTCCTGCCTGAACTACATAGCAAGACCTTGTCTCAAAGACAACAAAAAAAAATTTAGCTATTATGAGTTGTGCCACTAGAAAGATGGGTATCCATGTACTCCTGAAATATGACTCTAACTCTTCCAGGATGATAGCAAGAAGGGGAAGAGCTGGTTCTAGTTTTAGTTTTTTGAGGAATCGCCATACTGATTTCCATAGCGGTTGTACCAGTTTATGGTATCTGTGATGCTGGACTCGAGCACATGGTCCCTGGACTGACAGGTGCATTATTATGCGAAATGTTTGGTGAGGTTTCGGCACGGTGAGCCTCACCCAGCATTACAGAGAAGCCGTAGTGACATCAGGAATTATTTTCTGTACTTTTATTTTTTGTTTGTTTTTTTTGTTTTGTTTTTCTCTGGTACCGGGAACCGATCTCACGACCTTGCGCTTGCCAGGCAGGCGCTTTGCCACTGAGCTAAATCCCCAGCCCCTATTTCCTGCACTTTTAAAGGAGATGCATGAACCCTGGCTGGGGCCCATAAATGTCAGCGATGCCACTGCTGTCAAATTGTGTCTTTGGAACAAGTATTTTAGATACACACAGATATTGACTAGTCACAAAGATATTGACTAGTCACAAAGCCGAAAGTTGCCCCTGGAGATGGGGCTGTCATTCTCCCAGCAATGTCAGGGTCCTCCAGGAAATACAAGAAGAGGAAAGTGGAAGAGCTGCCCACACCAGCCCCCTCCAGGCCCATGTCCCACCCCCACAGTGGCTCCATGGGGATTTGTGAACAGGGCCTGGACATGGCTGACTTGACTGACAGGTCATAATGCTGTTTGGCACCCGAACCGGAGATTGGACAGGACAGGTGATGAAGATGGGTGTGGTGACCCCTACCCATAATCCTAGTGCTCTGGGAGGCTGAGGCAGGAGGATCCCAAATTTAAGCCCAGCAACTCAGTGTTTTAGAGAGACCAACTTAAAATAAAAAGTAAAATAAAAAAAGGACAGGGCCAGGTATGGTGGCACACACCTGTAATCCCGGCACTTGGGAGGCTGAGGCAAGACAAGTGCCACAAGTTTGAGGCCAGTCTGGGCTACACAGTCAGTTCAAGGATAGCCTCAACTACACAGCAAGACCCTGTATCCAAAAAAAAAAAAAAAAGGGACAGGGGATGAGATAGGTGTGGGAGGCTGGGAGGGCCCCTAAGCCACACTGACTCCCGATCTGCCATGGTTCCATTTGTCCCTTCTCCTCCCCCCATACCCCACCATCTGCTGCTCTGGCAGCCAATCCCTGGCAAGAGTGAGACCATGCCCACTGATCCAACAACTTGACCACTCCAACACCCAGCCCCGCTCCACCCCTGCCAACTGCAGGCCAGGAAACCGGGAGCCAGCGCGTCCATGCACACGGCAGGGGGGGTCCAGTGGAATCCAGCTGCTCTGCCTCCCAGGCCTGCTCCGATGTGCTTCCTCCTAGGCAAGTGGCCCTGGCAGGCAGCGCTGGGGCTTGTTCTCTGCTCTCCTGCTTCTGGGTTGACTGGAGCACATGAGAAAGGAAGCAGCTGGGATCTCCACGGAGGTGTCCACTACCTCCAGTGGAAAGCTGCAGACACGCATGCACCACACCCAGCTCAAAGCTTTCTCACATTTGGGCCTCTCTTAAGCCTGGCAGGGTTCCAAGGTTATCACTGCCCCATTTCCTAGATGCAGAAAAAAAGTGGAGTAAGTTCCAAACCCAAGGTCAGAAATAACCAGCGGCAGTGGAAGAGGCTGGGGAAGCTGGAGGAACCCAGGCCTTAAATTCCCAGCACAATGCCAATCCCAGGGGGTCGGTCTGGCTGGCTTCACCAGTAGGAAAAAGAACTGGGCACCATCCCGCCTTCCAATAGGCCTTTCTCAGCTATCAACCCAAGCATGGGGCCAGGTGGCAGGTGCTGTGTGGGAGGAAGAAGTGGCACTTATGTGCTGGTCAGTTGGTGCGCATCAGTTCATTCATCGAGCACCTACTATGTGCCAGGCACAGGCTAGGTGCTCTGAATGCAAGACCCTCCCCGGGCTTAGAGTAGTCGGGTGGTGGGGGTGGGGCGCAACAAATAAGTAAATAAACCCATAGGGCCACGTCCAGATACTGAGAAGCGCAAGTGCTACGAAGAAGTACAACAGCGTAACTAGTCTTGGGGTTTCTTAAAAGACAAACATACACCTGCCATATGATCAGCTCTTCCACTCCTAGATGGATACCCAAGTAGCTGTTCAATATCTATTTGCTCAATAAACCTATACTCTTTTTGTCCCAGAACCACATCCCCAAGCAGCCGAGCCTAAGAAACTGGTGACATTTTTATTAAATCCACAGAAGTAAAAACCATTTCGTGAGGGACCGGGGGGTGGGGCCACCGGGGAGTGGAAGTCAGGCTACCAGGGGTTTAGGGATACGGAGAGAGGATACAGCGCAGAGCCAGGCCAGGGTGGTCATAAGCGCCCCGGCCTCAGGGACCATCACCAGCACCACCAGGCAGCTCCTGGGAACTTGGACCGGCGCTGGGCAGACTCAGCGGCGGGGGCTCCACCAGCACAGCGGAGAACTTGGTGTCCCCGAAGGCCTCATTCATGCGGGACTCGAAGAAGCGCTGCAGGCCGATGATGGACTGCACGTCCGCCTTGTCCTCGGTCAGTTTGTTAAACTGCTTGAACATGCGGCCTACATCCTCAGCGAACTCCTGCGGGGAGCTGTACGGGGGTGACAGCTTCTCCTGGAGGCGGGCGCGGATCAGGGTCAGGTCCAGGGTGCCCCCTGGCTGCTCCATGGAGAAGGGAGAGTCGGTAGCCAGCTGGTGCAGGGGGCGGCAGGGCTCGTGGCAGAAGAGGGCCAGCAGGACTCGTTCACATTTCTGCTGGTTGACTGGCGAGAGCTTGGCCACCATGCTGGCGCTGTCTGCGCCATCCATGCCAAGGGTGCCATCTTCCTCCTTCAGGTCAGGAGGCACTTGGCAGAGTGAGCAGCTCCACTCCTCCCCTGGCACATCCTGCAGGGCAGGCAGGTGGCAGTCCAGGTGGAAGCAAAACTCACACTGGTTGCACATGACCAGGTCGCCTGGCTTTTGGCAGACACGGCAGATGGTGGCACTGTCATCCAAGGTGCCTGGGTCACCAACTGCTGCGGAGGTACCCTCAGGAGCCACCACCTCCAGGCCTGAGCTAGTGCTGCCACTAGGTGAGGCCAGGCGGGGGCCCTCAGCGGCAGGGCCCTCGGCCACAGCCAGGAGCACAGGCTTGGTCTCAGGGCCCTCCACAGCGGCAGCAGGAGGGGCTCCAATGGCAGCCTCTGTCTCCTCCTCCTTCACCACGGCCATGCTGGGGAGAGGTGGGGCGCCAGGTGCTCCCGGGGGTGCAGTCCCAGGTTGACCAGCAGCTGCGGCGGCAGCACCACGCTCAATAACAATGAGGTTGTAGTCCTCGGTGGTGCTGCCCGGAAAGACCTTGAAGACTGGCGGCTGGCTGTCGGCTGTAAGGTCCAGGTCCAGGCGTTCGAGACTCACCCGTGGCACCTTGCGCATGCGGCCACTCACCTCGCCCTCGCCGGAGCAGGAACGCTTCATGCCCGACACATGGGGCTCTGCACTGGAGTAGAGGTCATCTGATTCGAAGCCATAGCCCTCCTGTACCTCCATGGGCTGGCTACTGCTAGAACTCTGCTTGCTCAGGGGTCCCAGAGCTCTTGGAGGAGCCATGGGTGCAGGGCCTGTGGAGTTGGTCCCAGGGCGCTCAGCCACAATCTTGCCAAAGGCCTCGGCACTCTTGGTCCAGGCGCTGAGGTCCCACTGGAACTTCATCTCCCCGTGCGGTTCCACGGGCTCCACAATCATCTTGAGCGCTCGCTGCAGCTGGAAGTAGATGAGCTTCTTCGACAGCAGCAGGGCTGTGTTGTTGTCACTCTCCAGAGCCCAGGAGGCAAAGCGCAAGATGTGCTCCTGATGCTTCTGGATCTTGGTCATGGACCAGTGCTGCCGTTCCAGGCGCTCCTGCTGGCCCTCGGTCAACTTCTGGGCATCGCTGACCAGCACGCGGCCCCGCTTGTTCAGCTCCTTCATGATCTGCAAGATGGCCATCTTGACATCCACCTGCACTCGTTTCTGCACATCGGACACCTGGCGGATGGAGCTTCGAACCTCCTTGGTGCTCTTCTGCAGCGTGGCGTGTTTGTCCCCAAGGCGTTTCACCAGCGCGGCCAGGAGCTTGCGCTGGTTCCTCACTGCATCTTCCAGGAACTGGTACTGGTGGTCCTTGTGGGCGCTGAGCTGGCAGTCCCGACAGGTGAGGGTGTCGCAGCTCTCGCAGAACAGCACGAGAGGCTCCCGCTTGTGCACGTTGCAGTAGACCGTGCGTTCCCCATCCCGGGACTTGGCCGGCCCAGTGGGGCGCACGGTGTGGTCCTTGGTGTACTTCACCCGCTGGTGCGCTTCCACGCAGGTCTCGCACAGCGGCTCGGAACACTCCACGCAATAGCTGGTGGCTGGGGCGTTGTCTTCGCAACTAGTGCAGCACTGGTTCGCCTCCTGGGCGTCCGAGGCAGCCTTGCTGCCGCTGTCGCGGACGAAGTAGTTCTCCACGACGTCTTTGAAGCAGCACTGCTGCTTGCACACGGGGCAGTCCACCACCGCGCCGTCGCCGGCCGCGCCGCCGTCCCC